>NC_090659.1:67156186-67461499 GCF_013368605.1 Nyctibius grandis
TTGTCTTTACACTGAAGGTGGAGCAAATCAACTTTCCTAATAGTTTGGCTGGGATGAGAAACTCCTCAAGAAGTAAAAAGAATCTGGAAATAAAAGGTGTTGACCAGATCTTACATCATCCTGCTCTGGATGAGTTAACTGAAGAAAGAGGATCAGTGATAAGCTCATAGGAGTGCAGGTTTTAACATCCTTGTAGCTGGAGAACTTCGCCAAGTTCCATGGTTGTGTCTTGAAGCAGTTCAGGGAGTTTGCTCTGGAGGAAGATGGACTCTTTCCAATGATTCTTACAGTAAAAGCACGCACTTTCCGTGAGTCAGGAAATGGTAGAAAATACAGCATAAAAAAAAAAAAAAAAGGTGGTTTTTAATTCTTTCGTGTGCTTGGCCAAGAAGCAGAGAATATAATTCATAAATAGCCACCTAAGGAAGTAGTCTTTTCTCTTGGGCCAGCAAACCCCACAGAATCTACACAGTTTCGATTCTGATTCCAAAGCACTTAGACAGTAACTCTATAATCCTTGTAACAAAAAAAAAGAGAGTAAAAATAAGAACAAAAATTCCTATCCATACTGTATGCTTCAAACTTGTGTGCTTTGTGGCAAAATAATTTGGCTTTCACACCTTAGACTCATTTCAGCCCTCAAACTAGCAAGGTCAGAGAGTCTGGCATAAAATATTTAGCCTTCAGAAGCAAGGGGGAGTATCCTATCTGACAACAGCATGCTTTAAGAAGTCTGATTAAGAAGTTCTGATACCTTCTTGTTAAAATCATGCTTGTTATTACTGTCTTTGATTTTAATATGAACAGATTATGTCCTGCTTGTGGGCAGACATGTGGTAAGGCAAAGGTCTTTGCCACTCTGCTGCTGTAATCCTTGCCTTCAGAGACACGTGGGGAGTTAAGTGACAAAACTGCTGCAGACAGTTTCCTCTGCTCTTGTGCCATATCTGCTTGTCCTTATCAAAGCACATGGTGGAAAAAAGAAAGGGCCAGACATGAGACAGGGTTGTGCATCGCAACCTTTCTTGGGAAGTGCAGAGCTTATAAGAAGATAAAGACACTCCATGCTGCCTCAGTTCAGTCCATAGTCAGGAGATTGTATGATAATATACTCTTACCTGGGGTGAGTGGCTGTCTGAACTGAGAGGAGAAGAAAGAAAGAAAGGGTTCCTCATCTGCAAATATGTCAAAGGTGATAGTAGTCAACAGTGGTGAATTGTTTGTGATTATACAAGAGCAAATAGGTCTGTGAAACTAAGTACTTTGTGTTTATGTGAATGAGAAAACATGACTATCTGTTAACTTCTTTTATATTTTTTTTTTGTTGTTGTATAAAAGTGATCATGCCAATCCGTCTGTAAGTCTGTAAGTATTTTTTCCAGGTAATTGCCTTACAATTTTACTTCTGTCCTCCAGCATGCTTGCGTTTTGTTTGTCAGGTACTGGGATAAAGAGGTGCAAAAAGCAAAAAAGAGAGGAAAAACGCCACATTTAACAAAAGCCATTATTCTTTGTTACTGGAAATCCTATTTAGTTTTTGGAATTTTCACAATGATTGAGGTAAGTGGTGTAAGATGTCATACAACACACTTCTAGCTAACAGCAATGTGAAACTTGGCCTCTTAGATTGCGTGATACATAGTGATGACTTCATGCTGGGCTGTTTAGAGAACCTGTAAAGTTCATGTACTCTCTCAGAAAAGTATAACAGAACTATAGCCCCGTAGAGACTGAAAAACTGAGTCATAACTGTGGGATTATGGATGTGGAACAGAAAGCTTATTTCAGTGCAATATTTTTGAGACATTACAAGCCATTGACTTGTTTTGTAAGGCTTAGCTGTGTTTTATGAATCTGAGTGGGGTGCCCCGTAGGAAAAGGTGTTTTTGCTATATGTGAATGGCTGTAAAGAACACACTGTCATCTTTAAAAGTGGAAGTGTAACACATGCTTGTGCAATTTTTATACCATCAAAGCTTTTATTGGTAATTGAGAGAGTTCTTTTTAAAGATTCAGCTACATTTTAATGCGGAACGTATTTCTTTTGGATTATATGTTGATAAAAATTGGCTTGACATTTTAGAGGACAATAAAGACAGAATAATATGGGATGTGACTTGCAGCAGTACTTGCCTCTTGTTTGCCTGATTACAAACTTGGGTAGCATGGTATGATATGAAATTGTTAATACTTTTTTCCCTTCTTTTTCTTTCAGGAAACCCTCAAAATAATTCAGCCCATATTTTTGGGAAAAATTATTAATTATTTTGAAAACTGTGATTCCTCAGAGGAGGTAGCTTTGAGTTTTGCATATTGCTACGCAGCTGCTCTGTCTGTGTGCACGCTTATTCTAGCTATTATGCACCACTTATACTTCTATCATGTACAGCGGGCTGGCATGAAGCTGAGGGTAGCTATGTGTCATATGATTTATCGGAAGGTAAGCAAACCTGTTCACAGGTATATTTGGCATTTGACAGCTATTTCATTAGAGGAGTTTAAAAATACAGTTATGTTCGTGCTTGCAATTCCGTTGAAGTTACTCATTTGTAGAAATGTAATGCATGCTAATATGTGTCAGACCTTAAATGTCTATATGTGCTTTTGCTCTCTCCTTGGTAATATGGTGTCTGAATTGATAGCTTCAGTCCTGGTGAATGTGGTGAATTAAATAGCCCTGAAGCCTAGGAGGAGCTACTGATTTTTGCCTGATCCTGGTGTCGTAGAGGAGCCCCCCACCATTGCTGGTGTGCTGGAGCGGTAAGAGGCTGTCAGCATACAGGAGGAGAGAGGCAGAGCTCCGAGGGGATGCTGGCAGTTACTTGGCCTGGCAGTTTCATCCCCAGGGAGGACGTTATGCTTGGCTGTCACCATCTGCTTCAGCACTCTCAGTTGCCTGGGAGTTGCTTCACTGTCCAATTTCCGCCCCCCCCCAGCCCTGTTGTGGTTAATGGTGGGTTTTATTTATATTTTCTTACAGCAATGCTGTAGAGCTAGTGAGTTGCTTCCTTTGCGGATCAGAGAGTCTGCCCACCTCTCTCAAGGCATCCATCAGGTTAGGTCAGCGAGAGGCTGCTGCTGCCCCCTCCAGACTGGGGTGGATGCTCCGTGTCTTCATAGGCAGATCCCTTTAGTATCCCACCTGCTTGGTGGGGAAGGAAGGAGTGGGCAGAGGAGAGACTGTTCAGAATCAAGCTGAATCCTAAAGGTAGGGTAGAGCTGTTTTTTAGTATCAGTTGCTATTTTTACTGTGGGAGCATTGGAGTCCTTCACTAAAGCCAATGAAATGTGAGAAGGGATGTACATTCAGTAAGCTGTGGTTTCTTCGCTGTCTGCGTGTCCTGATCAAGAAATAGCTGTCCTCGACTACAGGTGGAGCCGAGGCCCCTGTCAGATGGAAAGTGGAACAAGAGAAGTTATGGATATTACCTACAGGAAGGAGTTGAGTGACATCCAAGATGAAATGCTAGCCTTGGTTTGTTCTGGGGAGCAAGCAACCCGATTATAAATGTCTGCTTTTCTCTTCTGAAGCTGTTGGCAATACCCAAACCATTGAGTCCGTCTCTCCTTCCAAGCAGAAGGTCCCTGCTGGGGATGTGGAAGGGAAAATGCCCTATCTTTCTAGCTTTAGTGCTCCTAGAGTAGTGACCTGCCAGTTCTTACTTCACCAAAGAAGTTTCATTGACGAATCAGGACTGTAAGGTTTCTTTAGAATGTAAAGAAATCCATGTTATTTTAATGATTAAACATAGGTACTATCCACTTAAGGCAAACGTTTATACTACTGATATGGGTCATGCAATGGTTTTGGGCAAAGCAGTAAAGTGAGGAGAGTAAAAGTGGCCCCACTGTAAGTGTTGATTGCTTTTCATGCACGTATTTATTCTCCTCACCTTGGAAATGAACCTCTGGGAACTCGGCTCTAACATGGCACACTGCTTTCTTGTACATAAACATCTCTCTAAGGTATTAATTTACTAAACTGATTATCATAACACAGTTTGAAATTCATGAAATATGTATGTAGTGATGTTGTTTGTTGCTGTGTTGATATTAGCTTAGAAGCTTGGAAAAGAAATGTTCATAATGTGCACCCTTACCTCTAGAGATGTGATTAAATGGAAAATTAATATCCCCTCATCTCATAAACGTTTACCCCTGAGGGTGAAGGCTGAGGTCACAGCAGAACATTGATAAACCTTTCTGATCATTTGTCTTTGTTATCTGAGGCTTATAGATAGGTCATACTTTCTCTTTGTCCTCATACAGGCTTTTGAAAGAATCTGGATGCTAATTCACCAGCACTTTTGTGGTGTTCGTTAATTGCTGTGGTAAATAAAAACTTGGATTTGCAAGGATGAATGGGTTGGATGAGCGAGCATCCTTAACAGAGAACTTCAAATGCTTGTAATTCTTAAGTTTTAGACCCTTTTTCATTTCCTGGAAAGTTAAAATCTCATTTGCAAAAACCTTGTATTCATACTCCAAGATGTTTTGTGATCACGAAGAAGGATTAGTGATGCACGCAGGAAGCTGGTAACAAAAATGAAAATGGAATCTAGTCTCATGACTCACAATTTCATGGTCTAAAACCAAAGGCTACTTAATGGGAGGCTGATAGTTTTTTGTTTTTTTTTTTTTTATTTTTTTTGAAGACTTAACTTTTAGAAGCTCTTTGAGGTTCAGAATAAACACTAAAGCAGTTTAGGCTGTGGAGTAGTTGGTTGAGACAGAAAGCAGCCAAAAAGGTGTCAGGAGTTATTTGACTGAACACTTACATTATTCCTTTCTATGGTCAGTTCTCCATTTTTAACGTGCTTTTGAATTAACTGGTTGGGGCAGGGCGAGATTAAAACACTGAGGTGGGAGTACAGAAGGCAAAGAATGGTTAAAGAATTGAAATTGGGCCTGTGCAATTACATCTGGGGGAAAAGAAAATTTTAATGTAAGACATCAAGTGTACAAACTGCTATAGTTAGTTAATATAATTAAAACTGCTTTCCTTGAGAAAGGCTGCTTGCTGCTAAATACATGTGTATGGAAAATTTATAGACAGAAGATCAAGCAGATCTTTGTACTCAAAACAGGTAATTGGCAAATGTAAAATAAAATGTAAATTCAAACTACAGTTGCTTTTTGAAAAGATGTGTGGCTCTAGATAATCTTCAATAGTATCTCTTACCTTCAGAGTGAATTTATAAATGTTATGGTCAAAGGAGTATTTAAAGCCACAGTGTACTGACTGTGGGTGGGATAGAGTTAATTTTCTTTGTAGCAGCTGGTATGGTGCTGTGTTTCGGATGTAGTAGAAAGGGAAAGTACCAAAACAGGACTTCTTGACAGAAATCGGTTATAAAAGTTAAACTGCTGTCTTGTGTCCTATGTTTCCCTTCTGTATATTTTGCAGTCTAGACAGGTCCATTCAGCCAGTAAAATGTAAGCTTATTTCACTTAAAACAAAACAAAACAAAGAACAGCGCTACTTCAAAAGTAGTTTTGAAGCAGGAAGGGAAGAAAGGACTAAAATTGCATTGCCACTGGCGATGGGAACGGCTGTCTCTTCCCTGAGAAGACAAATCAGTCACAGACGAGCACCTTCCTTTTGGCTCAGATGCTTGCATGGTCCCTCCAGAGACTGTCTTGGTCAAAATGAACTGGGCAAGTACATCACTGCCTGTGTCTGAAATAGCGAGGAAGAGGTCAGAAAAGTGACTCAGGTGGCGGGTCCAAGACAGACCCAGGCCGTGGGCCACTAGCAAGACACCAGTGTAGTATCTCTCGTGTGGCTCAGGTGGACCTCAAATAGCAGATACGTCTGTGTTGTAAAGGAGTAAGTAGCAGTAGGTGCTCTAACACACCCAGGTGGGCAACTTCTTCAAACACGCATCGCTTGAACTCCTATTATTATGGTCTGTGGATGTCTGAGCTTTTCTAGGAGCTTATCAGCCTTGATCTGTGGTGTGGAGTAAACATGATAGAAACGTGGATGTGCTGTGGCTGCATGACCTACACGCAGCTTCGTGGGGGATTTCAGATGTACGAGAGACAAATGGCTTAAGACAGGGAACGAAGCAATGATTTTCTCAAATAATTAAATATCATCTCTTGTATAGCCAGTATCCTAGATTTATCGTTGGAATATCAGAGGAATTTCTTAGTGGAGTTTTAAATGTTTCTGCCTGCTGGTTTCAATGAAGTTAGGGTTGGGATTCTTTCTGTGGTTCATACCTTCATAACCCAACAGTGAGGTGCCAGAAATGTAAGGCACTTGGTTTGAAATGATCCTTTGAATAGTACTTTGATGTCTGATGCTTTTGGACCTGATTTAAAATACTGGAACAATATTTTTGAAACAATTAGTGCTTTTCAGGTTAGATTATCGATCAAAAACGAATCCTAATAATAACTGTTTGTAGAGGGAGAAGTAGATGTGCAGTGCCTAAAAAATGCAAAGTGTTTTTGAGGAGTGAACTATTCCTGTTACAGGAAAACGTGTAATGTGTTTTGTATATTTTTTTATTTGTGCTGCAAAACTGTGTTTTCTTTCTAGCAGGTGTAGAAGGAAGCAGAGTCTGTTATCTGCATCTTTGAGCTATTTCAGTTTGGATCTTTGCAGTAATGTTCAGACTACATATTTCCAGATGTTTTTTTTGGGGGGGTATTTTATAATCACATACTATTTTCTACTGATTAACTAATTTATTAACCTATAAAACATTTGATATTTACTTTTGTAGCTTTTCACAGCATGTGCTAAACTCCATTTAATATAATTCAGACATCTTACAATTTTACAAGAGTTATTAACAAGGGAAATATTTGTGGATTTGTAAAGGGATTTTAACTCTGATTTGCAAAGACAGAAAGCACAGTTTGCAGTGTTAATAAGAACTGATAGTGTAAAATGAATAACTTGGGGTTTTTGTCTTCTATCAGGAATCTCATTCAAAACAGAATTCTTTCAATTGGCCAAACATTGTCCTGATTTTAATTTGGTCTTCAGGTGGATTTTTCTGTTCCTTTTTTGAACAGGTGCTCATAAAGTGGGGGAGAGCAATGCAAATGAAAAGTTACAGGCTCTTTTTGTTTAGTTTTAATAACTTGCTATGTTGGTATTTTCCCATTTTTAGTCACTTCAGACATGAAGATAGTTCTGGCACTTTTGTTCGTGCAGTCCTTCCCTCGACTTTTTTTTTTTTTTAAATATATTCTCTTCTTCAGGACTTTCTTCAGAATATTTAACCTAATCCACATGTCATCTAAGGTTCTTGAACTGTTCCCAGATATTCTCAGGCAAAAGCTGAAATGTGCCTTCAGCTTTTGCCTCGGTATTGTATTTGTGTACTGAGTCTTTTGTGTATAGGTGTCCTATGCTCTATAAGCTGTGACAATTTGAGACTTCTGACTTTTTTAGGCACTTCGTCTCAGCAATGTGGCTATGGCAAAAACTACCACTGGTCAAATAGTAAATCTTCTGTCAAATGATGTGAACAAATTTGATCAGGTAAGAATTATTACAGATCTTTCGATGGGGCTGAAGAAATTGTGGGGTTTGAGTTAAGAAGTTTTTGTTTACAACTGGTGATTGTTTCTTATGGACATTTCTTCTAGTTGTTTCTCAAACATCACAGAAAGGGAAAGATTCTCTTGAAATATGGGAGGAAAACATACTTCCCCCCCGCCCCTAAATATTTTCCTGCTGTTTTCCTAAGCTCAGAGAAATGTTTGTGCATGAAGGTAAAACAAAATCAATGTGGTAATTTGCTTACTTTCTGGAGGTTAGGCACCTCCATGTAGACTTAGGTCTCTGAATCTGGTGCAGAATTCTCAGTGGATGCCTCAGTGCCTGCCGCAGGCAAAGGTGATACTTCAACTTTGTGTTATTAGGGTTTAATTTTTTAGCTAAGACCAAAAGCTTGTTTCTCAACTATTTGCCTAGGTAACGATTTTCTTGCACTTCTTGTGGGCTGGACCAATTCAAGCTGTAGCAGTAACAGTACTTCTCTGGATGGAGATAGGCCCATCATGTCTTGCAGGAATGGCAGTTCTGATCATCCTTCTTCCTGTCCAGACCTGCATTGGGAGGCTTTTTTCTTCCCTAAGGTAAGGTTGCACATGTTGGGTTGTAGGTATTTTCTGTCCTGGGTTTTAAGGTGTGCGTACTGGATGGAGGTGGAGTACAGCTCTGAGATCAGCTTCCGTCTGATGAGGTTTTTTGCATTGTCTTTTATCTTTGCCGATGTTTTTCATAGTTGCTAATGTGAGATTTCTGAATTCTTCTTTAGTGACTTGAAGTGATCTGTCTTCCAGACATACTGAAAATATCTGCTACTCATTAGCTCTCCAATATATTAAAAGAGTTGGGCTACTTCTGTAGCTACCTTGCTGTAGATCTTTGCGTAGAGTTGTGTAACTCCTTAAGCTTTGCCTTCCCGCATTGATGCTTAGGGAGTGGTTACTGCAAAGGCAACACTGTCAGTCCTGCCGTAAGTTTGACTTATTGGGATGATACAGGAGTTGCAGCAGAAAGCTGTGAAGGTTTCATGTTCAAAGATCTTGCTCTCTCTCCTCCAAGACAAAGATGCAGAGAGGAAAAAGGGGAAGGAACTGAGAGAGAAAGGAAGAACAAAATTATGCTAGTGGTTTTGATGCCAGCTGTGAGGTTTCTAACTGTAAAGTCCTAAGCTGTGGAGATACAAAATGACTTTCCATTAATTTTCCATTATCAGACAAATTTATTTTGTTTTTTTTCTGTGACTTCCTCATAAAAAAAAAAAGACTTACCTCAAGTGGGAATATTGAATTATCTTCAATGTTCTTTCTTCCTGACTTTCTTTTTCTTGTGTATTTAATCATGCTCTACTTATATCATGAGTTTATAAATGACTTCTGCATCTAAATGGGAATATATTCGTGTTCCTTTACTGTGTACACATATGCTTAGTAGTGTTACGCATCTTTGTTGCGTTTGTGTTTAGGGTGAATGGGTTCCATCTAGCTCTTTGGACAAGTAAAACTTTTTTTAGTGAGGTACTGTTGTTTTCACATTGTATTTTAAGACAAGGTTTCCAGAGGTATTGAGACTGGCATTGCCATTGCATGGCTAGGTACGAAGAGAGAGATGAGAATTACAAAATGAGACCAACTCTTAGACTTCCTTGTATTTGTTCTCCCTATGATAGTCTTCAGTTATTATGCTCACATGCTTATTTCTCAAATAATGAGCCATTCAGTGTTCTCTGTCAAATTCTTAGTTTTTTTATGATAAAACCTGTTTGTAGAACGCTGCCAATGTATTCTTACATGTGCATTTTCACTGCATGTGTAATATGCATGCATAAGTATCAAGCTGCTTCACTGCTGGGTTTTTTGAATTTTAAGTTTTTGAGGTTTTGAGCTTTGAGTCAATAGCTGAAATACTTAGCACTTAACTGGTGCCTTATCTATGAAGAAAGGCTGAGAGAGTTGGGGTGGTTCAGTCTGGAGAAGATAAGGCTCTGGGGAGCCCTTATTGCAGCCTTTCAGTACTTAAAGGGGGCCTATAAGAAAGATAGGGACAAACTTTTTAGCAGGGCCTGTTGCAATAGGACAAGGGGTAATGGTTTTAAACTAAAAGAGAGTGGATTTAGACTAGATATAAAGAAGAAGTTTCTTACAGTGAGGGTGGTGAAACACTGGAACAGGTTGCCCAGAGAGGTGGTAGATGTCCCATCCCTGGAAATGTTCAAGGTCAGGTTGGATGGGTCTGAGCAACCTGATCTGGTTGAAGATGTCCCTGCTTACTGCAGGGGGCTTGGAACTAGATGACCTTTAAAGGTCCCTTCCAACCCAAACCATTCTATGATTCTATGAGTGTCCATGGTGGTAAGCATTATTATCCCCATTTTACATATGGGAAACTGAGGCACAAAGAGATTAAGGGACTTGTCCAGCATCAGACAACAAGGTGACAAAAATCTCTTCTTGAAGGTATGTATTTTAAAAGTTAATCAGTGGCAACGTAATGTTGTTTGGGTTTTCTCCCCATTCATTAACATCCACTTGTTTGGATGCAGCGCAAGGGAAAGAATTTGCTAACCAGAAAAGCTTTTGCTTGTCTACGTGTGCACAGATCTTTGTATTTGTGAATAGAAATGTGCAGTGAACAGAAGGAGTTAATGGAAAAACTGAAGTGAATTCCAGCTCCGTAATGATGAGTGTGTTCACATTGCAATTGCTGGGAACCTGCATGGATTTAAGGAAATCAGACTGTGAAGAAGTAATTTAAGGATTAAAGCTTTTGCTAAAATCCAGGCACTCTCAGTGTGGCAGCTAATTTGTGCTATTATTCAGCTTTGTACTTGTGACCCAGTGTTGCAAACACATATATGTGCGCCAGTTTATGATGCAGGCGTTAGCTTCAGTGCTATAGGAGTTTGCAGAAACAGACTCAATATCCTATGGAATGGTGTACACTGTATTATGCAGTATTGCTTTTATCTGCACGAGTACTAGAAGTTTTACAAAATACACATGATGTAATATATTATTTGAGAAACAGTTAGTGGACTGAAGAGCATTTTGTATATATTTATTCACAAGAGCTCAACCCTTTCACTGCTTAGCCATGCAACTGTAATATTCTCATTTAAAGCCCTTTTTTTTTTTGGAGAAAAACTATGCAGAACTGCTGTGTCAGACATGATTAAAACCCACCAAATATGCCTCATGAAAGCAAAAAAGGAATTCTGCAACTTGCTTAATTTAGAATAGTTATTAGTATCATAGAGGGGACTTTTCAGACATTTGAAAAATTTTCAGGTCTTTTCCTGTTACGCTCTTAAGCATGCTGTGTTGAGCATGTGTTTCCCAGTCGTCCTGATCTGCATGTACTCTGAACTTAATATTTTTAAGACTGGGGATGTGCCTTCCTCTGCTGTAAATTGCCATCAGTGCGCTGGAAGTCTGTGTACTTTAAACCAATATATAGTATCTCTGAGACTGTGGCTTCTGGTATGTATGTACAAAATATGCTTTTTGCAATGTAGAGGAGTGTAACTGAAAAAAAAAAAAGAAGAAAAATATCCCCCCACCTCCCAGCCTGTTGAACATTTAAAAACAATTTGAAAGAGGGTGGTTACTATGATAACATTTCAGCAGGAAAACCGAAAAATTGGCTTATGAGACCTATAGCCTTTTTGATTCACACAATTTAAAAAAGAAACCTCCATTAACTTTATTATTTTGAATCATCTTCAACCTTCTATTATCTGGAGACCGAGCCTGGAAGTTAGGTCTGACAGGGGACTGTTTTAAAAGGTTGCAGGTGAGAATTGTTGTTTGCTGCTGCAGACGCACGAACACCACATGCTAAATTTTTGCTTTTTGCAGTGATGGTGTGTGTATGGGGAAGAAAAGGTGAGCTGTCACATTCTTTGAGGAATTGTTTTTCTTTTAGTGTTTCTTTTTGAAAAAGGGAAAGAGGACTTAGCAAAGATAATCTTCTTCCATGTCAGTAGGGGTGGTTTAGGCTAAGCTGTTTTCGTAGTCTTAATAAGAAGCCTTGATTATGTTAGGGCCAAGTTCCTACATTTATTTTGTCAGTTTTCATGTATAAATATTTTTTAATACCCTGCTTCAGCCATCCCAGTGTTTATGGAATGCTGGTGCTAAGAAGTTTTTTTAAAATGACAAGCAGGCGCCTGAAATTCTTTCCACTTAAGTGCTTTAAACATGGCTATTTCTTCCAGAGTATCACAGAAGTCTTACAGGGGGCAAGTTAAGCTGACAAAACCCAGCAATCCCTTCTAAAGAGCTTTTATTTTTTTTTTAAATATGATCTCTGAATCTTAACTTTTATTGGTATGTACAAAAATAAGTAATTTAACAGCAAAAGGTATGCTTTATCAAAATAAGGCCTACCATAGCTCACTGTATGCGAAGTATGATTGTCTACATGAATGAATTCAGAATTGTAACAGGCTTCATTAGCATGGTTTATGCAATCATTACATAGCTTTTAGCTTTCAATGTTTTTTTCCTAATTAAAACTGTGACTTCATTATTTAATTATATGTATTTTCCAATTTGTTCATCAGTGCAAATATAATGTGGGACTAAAATAGATTGACTTTAGTGTTAATTACAATTAATTCTTAAATAATAATTATTTGTTAAACAAAACCATATCTAGGTTAACTCTCCTAAATTACAGCTTGTGTACTGGTACTAAGTAATCTTTGCTTCAACTAGAGTTAATCTTAAAAAGACACAAATGGAGGCCAGTTTCTTTAGCAACATCAAAAGAGCCTTATAAGAAGGGTTGTTATTTTGGCATTTCAAAACCATTTTTAAAAGTAACTTTCTGATTTTTGTTTAGTTCTAGATTTAGTATTTGTAATATCTCTTTATTTGAGGCTTTTTTGTACACAAATATGTTGTTTAAGGAATACCATGTGTTGTTGCAAGCTGACATAATTCTGAACATTGAATCAACTCCTAGTTCCCTGAGAATAGGGAATACCAGGGATACAGACATACCGAGTCTGTCAGCTGTGTGTCAGCTTTAAGATAGTTTTAGGAAGACCCTGTAATGCAATGACAATTATATGAATCCTCTTTACAAGTAAAAGCAAAAACTTCATTAATATGAGTATGTTATGTGATCCTACATAGTCTCTCTTGAGAATCTGAGAATTTTTACTTTGTGCTACTTACAGAAGCAAGACAGCCGCCTTAACAGATGTCAGGATTAGGACCATGAATGAAGTCATAAGTGGTATGAAGATAATAAAGATGTACGCTTGGGAAAAATCATTTGCGGAACTTGTGAATGGTTTAAGAAGGTAATCCTGGAAAGATACAGCTATGTGATATATTTTCCATTTTTTACATGTCAGTAAATGTATTATTTGTGCTTTAAAGTGCACTTTACTTGAACTTCTTTGTTTTTTTTTTTTAAAAACTTTCTATAGCAAGAATGGAGGAATGAAAATATATCCTAAGGGGACAGAAAAAGATAAAAAACCTTTGATATTTACAAAACCTGGTTTTTTTTTAATGCTTCCTTTCATGGTTGTGTTTAAAAACAGCAACTAATAAACTGTGGTAGTTGTAATTGAACAATTTCATCCTCACAGTTCTGTAAACTAATAGCAAGGAACCAATAAGCAGACATTCCCCTTATGAGGAATACATGGAATCTGACTTTCTGTCCTAAACGATAGCATCCTCAGGTAGTACTCTGCTTCCCTTTCTGCGTTTTGAAGTATTGCTGCAGCCATCTGGGAAGGGTGGAGAGGAGAAAGACAGCAGCTGGCAAGGCCAGCTGAGTTTGGTATCTTAAGGCATTTCATTTCAGAGGTCCATCAGCATCTGATTAAAACTTAAATTCAATATTCAATCAATATTTGTGCTTTTACTTGGCAGTATAAGAGCATTCAGTGCTAAAGCATAACTGTGGGAGTTCGGTGCATATTTCTCATTGTTTGATTTTCATGTTAGGTCCCTCTCCAGCATAGGAGTAGAAGGTTGTTATCCTGCTGTAGATTCTCTGATTTTTTCTTTTTCTTTTTTTTTAATTTGTTTTATTTGTAATTCCTTTTTTTTTTTAAGGTTTTTTTTTTCTTTACATCCATGTAAATCCAGGCTTGCAAACCTGCTAATGTTCCCTGAGACGTTTCTTCCCATGCACTTAATCCTTTCCTCCTTCAGATTATAGGATCCTGTGCTGATTGAATGTTCTCGATTGATTGAAAGCTTTGCTCTCTTGTGTGGAGCCAGAGAGGATATTTCTTTATTGAAAACTTCCTCAATGGGCATATGCACATCACTAAACTTTAGATTTCCATGTTCAACACCTCATTAGGATTAGAGGCTTCCTTTTTAATGATGGAGAGAAATAAGCTCTTCCAAAATACATCTTGAACCCTCTTTCTTTTATTTAACTGCACTGTGGAAAACTGTAGTTAGAGGTCTTGAATTCAGCTAGGGGGTTTATTGCCCAGTATTTCTACAGTGGCCCTTCACAGTTGCTAAGACAGCATCTGAACTCCTCCCTTGCTTTTTTCCCGTGGCTATCTGTGTTAGTTTCCTTTGATATAACTCCGTGCCTTAAGACAGTGTAGTATATTATATACAGCCTGTGGGTAGGCGGTAATTTATCTGATATTTATGGAGAGTAGCACAAAGAACTTGCTGATTATCCACAGATAGTGAGAGGATTATTAAGGATTATTAGAGGGTGGGAAAACAGTTTCATCCAGGATTGTAGAAATAATTGAATTAGACCCAATTCAAATAGTTTACATAAAAATGTTCTTTCACTGTACTCTGGAGATCAGAGATTGTGAACCCTTAAGCTGAAAAAATAAGTCTTTGAAACTCTTTGAAAGTCTGTCAATTCAGCCAATTTGGCGAGTATAGTGGGAAAGTTGCTTAACTAGTTTTCCAGTAGTGCATCCTGCATCCTTCTCTCCGTTAAGTGAGGACTTCATTTACTTCAAATTGTATAATCATAACTTGAGTTTCTAATCTTAGTATATAGTTCCGAGTGGAAGGTAATCAAAATGATCAAGATTTTCCCTGAGAATTGCCAGAATATTTGGGAAGAGAAATTAGGAATTGTTTCAGGATTTTATATTTTATATTATTTCAAGCAGGTAAAATTAGAATATATGGGGAAATAGTAAGTTGCTATGGCTCTCTTGATGATAAAGAAAAACTATTATTTTAATAAGAAGTTAAGCCTAATGACATACATATTGTAGACACTGCAGTAACATTTTGAGGATTGGACTTGATGAGTCATTTAGAAGTAGAAAGTGAAATTTAACTGAAGTGGAAATTGAGAACATATGCATCAGCAGCTTTTCAGTTGCTGGAGGGCGACTTATGTGTCGGTGCAGTACTTCAATCACTATTTAGCTCTGGTAGTGGCTGGCAGAACAATTGGCCTCACAGATCACTACTTTCTGAATTATGAACTAGAATTTCTAGAGCAAAAGAAGCCAGGAGCAGGGTCCAAATCTGGAAGGATTTAGACTGAGATCAAAGGAAATACTGCAATCCTGTGATCCAGCTTGAGGAGCAGCATCTGAATAATGGCAGATACTTGGGCCATGGGTGAACTCTTGATCTTTTGGAAGTTGCCCTGTTCTTTCAACTGCAGAGTATGTGTTGATCTTCTCAGGAGTTTTGTGACTGAACTCTACTGGATTTCGATATTGGAAGGATAGGAAGTTGTGGGTGCTTGGCCTTCATATAGAGGTTTTTTGTCTTTGCTCTTGTATGTAACCCAGAAAGAATCAAAGCAGATTAGAATCTGAATTAAAATACTAGTTTGACCAAAGCGGAAAAAAACAGTATTTTGGTTTTCTGTCTCTGAAAAATAATTATTTTCTATAGCTAATAAGGTATTAAATATAATAATTATCCCCCCTCAATTTCTAAGCCTTTTAAATTATCTTTTGTTATTTACTGTATAACATACTTTCTTTACAGTTCTTTACATATGAGTTGGGGTGGTGCAAGGGGAGGAGAAAGGATATGAAAGTAAAACCCTGAGAGTGTGTTTCCCTTGTTGAGAGCAACTGTAATGAGAGAGATTGATTGTGATTGTTTATATTTTGCATTTTTAGGAAGGAGATTGCCATGGTTTTGAAAAGCTCCTACCTTCGAGGACTGAACTTAGCTTCTTTCTTTGTGGCAAGCAAAATAACCGTGTTCATGACTTTCATGGCTTATGTACTACTTGGCAATGTTATCTCTGCAAGTCGGGTGTTTGTTGCAGTGTCCCTGTATGGTGCAGTAAGACTGACAGTAACTCTGTTCTTCCCTGCGGCTGTTGAGAGAGTATCCGAGGCAGTGGTTAGCATACGACGAATCAAGGTATGGTTATTGGTTTGAATGGTATGTGGATTTCTTCTCTTATTCTAACGTTGTTTTAATGTCACCAACAAAAGCAGCCTTATTTTAGTTTTGCAGATTGGGATTTTTAATGAAAGAACCTATTTTGAAAACTGAATGTGTTGCTGTGTCAGTATGTGCAAAAACATGAAATGCACTGTAGGGCAGGCTGAAATGTAGGAGAAAAGTGTATGTGCTAAGAGGCATTGTAGACGTTTTTGAAGTAAGGGGAACGTGTGCAGATGCATGGGGATTAGGAGTTGAAGGACAAAGGTGGCAGATGGGAGCTGTAAGGTTCATATTCCATGTGCGCTGCACTACCATGTCAGCTATGGAGGGCTACCTGGTGTCTTGCACTGATGTCAATACTGGAGTGAAGACTCAAATTCAATAAGGATGAACATCAGTAATGCTGCTGGTGTGGCAGATGGACTTTGTTTGGTTTCCTGTGTTAGTGTGTGTTGTGAATAAAATAGCTGTATGTACCAGTACAAACCAGCATGTTTGCTGTATGTATCAGTACTTTAGCATAAGCTGCAAGAGCAAGACTTAAATGCCAAATGCATTTTGAATTTAAAACTTAATCCCAAATTGTCAGGTTATCAAAATACAGAATTAAAGCATGCCAGCCATTTTAGAACTTAATTTTGAAACAAACCCCAGGTTAATCTAGTCTAGAATAGGGAAAACAAACACCTTAGATGTAATCGTATGGCTTTGCATAGTGTCACTATGCATTCGTTGATGACAGTAGCTAAAAATCTCCAATTTTATTTTCTTCTCCTTGTGCTTGACTATAATAAATCAGTTTTTTCATCGGTAAATTTGCTAATTGTACTAAGCCCACACAAAAACTATGTATTAAACAGGTAATCTTTGCACTTCAAAGAAGCATTTTGTAAAAGTTGATGCAAACAGCGTTAGAAAAGGTTAATGTGTGAAAATCATGACCACAGCAGTACTGTAGGCAGTAACATGTATTATTACTGCTTAAACTAAACTGGGAGGGGAGAGAAGTGCTTGGGATACTGGATGTTGCACACTGTCTTTTCTGTACGCTTACACACTTGGTGTTCAGCTCCAGGGCAGTGCTCTTTCAAGGGATCTTTAAAGCTGCGTAGATTGAGAGACATGGATGGCTGAAAAAGATGCCTTAGGAACACGGGAATGGCACTTGATCAGAGGCAGTGACAATCTGTTCCCTTTTTTTCTTCTGACTTCTTTTCCAGCATATCCTGGTGGTCACAAGATTTTTCTTCTAACAGCCGGCTCCGACTCCCCTGCACTTATGATTTCTTAGGGATGTTTTTTGGAAACCAGCTCCAGAATCGAGGTTCATTGGGCAAAGAATTGTCCTAATGAATCTGGAGCATCCTTGATGCCGTTGCCAACTTTTTAGCTTCCATTTCCCACACTGCAAAGTGTTTCAGGGTTGGACATTTTGCTACTGAATGACAAGATGCTGACTGACCAGAGAAGTGTTACTGAAACGTAAATAAGTGGAAAGGAATTAGGAGAAGAGAGTAGGAAATACAGAAAAAATTATTAAGATGATGGCTAGGTGTATTTGGGCAAAACTGAAAATGTTTTTTTTTTTAAGAAGGTACTTTCTCTTAGGTTTTGTAGAACAAGTGAGGTTTCTGCACTGATCTTAAAGTACACTCAGATGGAGAGAAGGAAGCAGGAGACGCTATGCTTCAGGTGACAATAAAGAATGATAGTCAGATGGGAAGCAGTAGCCTTTCCTCCATATTCATTTATACATACATAAGAACTGTGTGGCAAGAAGAATATTGTGCTCTCCTTGTTGTGTTTTTCACCTAAGGTTTCTTTTCCCCTCACCCTAGCTACACATCTGAGAGCTGGTCTGCGTCTCTTCTTGAAGGTCATTCACTCTTTTGCGATGGAGCAATAGGCTCAAGGTCACCTCGTGAAACAACGTGAGAGCAGTTGTTTTTCAGAGGGTTGTTTTGGCAGACACACAGAACAGAGGACAAGTTTCAGCTGGGTACAAAAGACAGAGATTTCTCTTTCAAGAACACAGTAGTATCTCAAGCTAATGTTTGCTTCTCAGCATCCTGTGGGATGGTAGCAAGTTTATTTTTCTCTGCATGGAAGATTATTAAGTACAAAAAGAATGGAAGACTGTTTTAAGAGAACTTAAAGAATCTCTAAGGCTTAAGTTATTTTACTGCATTTGAAAGTTTTATTTGTAGTGCTGATTTTTTCCCCCCACAGTTTAAAATTCATGTTGTTAACCATATAACTTTTTTCTTCATTTGTACTAGTTTTATTTGAAATCTTATGTGATACTGTAACATTTTTGAGTTAAATGTCTAGCTAGGATTTATACCTGGGATGAATGCTACTGCTAGAAGAGAAATTTCTGGTAAACACAGAGACAACAGGAGACTGATTCCTTGCTTGTAACTGCTGTGGTATTTCAGCCATTGTCTAAATCCAATAACGCTTCTGAGGTCTTTTCTCAAGGCATGCACCCCAGTCCTGATTTAGGCTGTGTTTGGAGTTTCTTTCCCTGCCTACCACCCTTTTATCCTGAGCTCTCTTTTACACACATACTCGTTTGGGCCTGCCTATCTAAAACAGCGCTCAGCAGTACTCACCTGGCCAGAGAGCTCAGGCGTGTGTGGCTTTGCACTTTTGCCTTTTGATGGAGATTTATGTGCATGTGCATTGAGTTTGCAGACTGCTGCATTAAAGCGCTTCAGTTCTCACCGCTCTCTATGAAATGGTACCCAGCAGCTGGAGGTTGAGCAGTACCGCTGTGCCTGTTCACACCTAGCAGTACCTGCCCTCCCATGGCTCCTGGCATCCTCTTTCTGTTTCTTCTTAGTGACTGACTTCTGTAAGTCTTCAGCAGCTGTCTTGCATCTGCAAACTGTTAGCTCATTACCTGTTAATTAGTCTTGGCTTCTAAGATCAAGGCCGCCTTTCTTTCTCAAAATATTGTCTGCTAGAGGCCTATTTAAGGTCTTTATGCTCTGTGATTCAAAGCATGATAGAATTTTTCAGTGTATTTGTCTTAAACTTGTGGTACCTGTTATCCTTGAAAATTTTCTTTAGAATTTGCCCCTTTCCTCTCTAAATGTCTTTGAGCTATTTGTAATCTAGCATTGGGCAAGGTGTGCTAGAAATGCAGCTGTGGTACAAAAGTACACATTTATGCAACTTGAAGGAAAGATTCTCTGACTGGGATATAATGTAGAAGTACAGTAGTAAAAGGTCAATGAACCAGTTATGCAGGCCTAAGCCAGTTTTCTGTTAATGCCATGGACTTTAAAAGGAGCAGGGGTTCAGATAGTGTTCTGCAGCATTTTTTGTCACTGGAGGAGTGCTTAATAGGGACGGTGGACAACTTCTTACTGTGTCCTCGTTGGTTTTTTGATCAAAACTAAAATAAAATAAGCCTTCACCATCAAAGCAGTGGAATGATAAGGTATTGCAGTGAGGGTTTCACCTCTTCTGTGTGGGAAGGGGGAATCTAGCAATTATAAGGTATGTCAGTGTTTGAAGTGAAAAACAGCGCTGGTTCTTAAGGTCCATTTGCTTCAGGAATTCTGTTTTATTGAGCAGGTTGTTGTTAGAGTCCCATAGTACTTCTATGCTAAAAATCTGCACTTTTGTTTTTTTTGGAGGCGGGGGGACTGCTGGCTAGTTAGAGGTACAGTGTTGAAGGAGTTGTGCTTTGCTCTGGAAATGTAATTCCTTGATCAGTTTGTGGTTGTTTTTTCCCCCCATAATTAATGTTCTGTATGCTGCTTCCAAAAATATGTGCTTGGGTTCCCTTCCCACTCCCAGTCTCACAGTAGGAAATACCCTGTGCTTTTTTTTTTATTGCAGAACTTTCTGATACTTGATGAGGTCTCACACCTCAAGCCACAGCTGCATGGTAATAATGAGAATATCATTCTCCATGTTCAGGATTTGACTTGCTATTGGGATAAGGTAAATTTACTTCTACTAAATGTAAAGTATATTGGCTCTGCAGACATTTTAAGTCTAAAAAGCAGTATGTATATGTATAGTGTGCTGATGTTTCGTATTCCATCTTTTGTGTACGAGAATCCTTTTAGTATGTTAATCTAACTCTGTAGAATTGTACTGAAAACGCTATCAGGTGCATCTTAAAAGTAGCTGTTCCTAAATATTATACTAAATGAAAAATCTGTATGTTTCTTTGTCAAAATATCACTTGTTATTAAACAGCATTGTATTTATTGTAGCTGAGATACTTAAACTGGAATTTAGGACAGACAGCACAGTAAGGTGGGCCTTAGTGTATGGTTTGTTTTTTTTTTTCTGTGAACTGAATGCTGATCAGTACATTAGTCTAGAACTAGTACAGTATTATACTACTTGTAACAGATTTGAAAGCTTTAGAGACTAGTCTGCACCCATTTGTTGCTCTGTGTATTTTGAGACTGTTCAGCTACAAATTGTTCTCTGCTTAAAATGCACCAAAACCACCAAAATGACTAGAAAAAGGGACAATACACAGGTGATATATCTATTATGTATCCTTTTCTGTAAGAAAGGCAAAGATTGACTGTTGTTTCTGTTTTAAAACTGCAATTGCTATGGTAAGCAGCAATTTGTGATGAATCGTTGGAGCTATTACGAGCTGCCAGTATCCTTGCACAAGGGAAGCTTTAGTTTCCGTAAGAAATGCTGGAAGCTCTAAAAATGAATTTTGCATATAAATGTAATGCAAATAAGATGTGTCACGTAAGTCCTTTTATATACCGTCTTCCCCTATATGTGCTGTGTCCCAAGGAAGATAAACTGAAAATATATGTGAAGATGTACCCATTACTACTACTCAGCTACAAAAGAAAATTGCTACATTATTGTGCTTTACTGTCTCAGAGTTGCCTCTGTGACATAAATTCTTTCTGAGACATGGAACAAACTTTTAATTGATATGAAAAACTTAATGGTGAATGCATTATAATGCAAAATGGAATGTATTTCTTAGTCTTTGTTTTCTCCCCAAACCAAATTGGTACCACCGTTAACAATTTATAGGAAATGGTTGCATAATATGCCCATAAAACACCTTCATTTTTTTTCATGAGTTGTTTATATTGCATAAAGCAGGGCAGCATGACCGGAATTACTGGTTTGCTTTTGATTTTGAAAAAACCAAACCACCCACAAAACTGTTAAAGTAATTTTCATTTTGGTATTTAATTGCAGTGTGCGTGGGAGAAGATAGTTCTCACAGAACTATTAAAAGCGGCTCGGAAAGTTTCTGTTGTATACTCTTACAATGTTGCAAAATAATTTTACAGAGTTGCTCACTGTAAAGAAGATGAGTTCTGAGAGAAAAGGAGTTATAAAAGGAATAACAGAAATATGCTATCCTTTGTCAAGTAATCGACTTAGCTTACCACCCTGACTAGGTTTCTCATGATTCTTTGGATCTCTATATAGACAGTGTACAGCTGGATGATAATTTTTTATTTTTAAAGATTATGAGCCAAAAGAGATACTAAAAACCCCAACAACCTACAAATCCAAAATCACTGGAAGTGAAAGAGGTATTATTAGCTAGACTTTTAGGAAAACAAACTAACATGGTGTATTACAGTTTATCAAAAGATAAACAAAACCAATTAATTCATGGTCACGCCCTTGTTTTACTGAGGCAAGTATTACCTGAGTCCCACAGGCTAGTCTGATACCAGCATGGAACTAGGGATTCTTCACTACAGATTTTTACTGATGTGCCTTGTGTTTACGGAGCATTCTGTCTGCTCAACTGAGCATCTTTAGATTTAAAATTCAAGCATTTGAACAGAGGCCAAATTTATCCATTGTAATTTTAGTCGCTTAATTGAGGAGCCTAAGTAGTGTAGTACTGTGCAATATATGATTTCTGTATCCCTTAGATGGGATGAATTGCTGCTTCCTCTTGACTGTGGGACGTGTAAGGTCTGCCCAAGATGACCTAAGGAGTTGCTGCCCCTGAAAGCGTCATCCTTCTGTCCTTGCACTCTGTGTCTCTCTTCCATCCCTTGTGCTGATGTTAATGCTCGTATGTACGACGCTACAGTGAACCAGTTCAGAGGGATAAAGCAATAGAAAATTGATCACTTTTAATGTGATTTTTTTTTTTTTTCCCCCCTGATAGCTGAGTCCCATGAACAACCTGTCTGCAAGGTTAGGCAAGAACAAGTGACAGAAGAAGGGAAGTGAAAGATGCAGATAGTTTACTGGGCACCGGGGAGCTGGGACATTTGTGGTAATGAGCTGTCAGATGAACTTAGCTGTAACATTAGTCTGTGCTCTAATTCAAGTGCCTCAGTTTAGTGCCTAAAAATAGGTGTGATGAATTCAGGACAAATTGTCTTTAATTATAAGGAATGCTATTTTGCAAAAATACCATGCCCCTTAGGTGTTCGTGGCCATGCTGTTTGCTTGCATTACTACTTTTGTATAGGGTCTGTGATATCTTAGAATACTGCTTTAATATATCATATTTGGGTAATAGTTTAAAATCTTTTTTGAAATTTGCTGTAATGTTTTTAGGCTCTTATATATTTTTTGAAAACCTGAGTGTGGTTGGGAATATCTTTGCACTTTTGTGAACTTTTGAGCAACCTGGTCTAGTGGAAAGGTGTCCCTGCCTGTGGCAGGAGGGTTGGAACTAGATGATCTTTAAGGTCCCTTCCAACCCAAACCATTCCATGATTCTGTGATTCTATGAATACAGAAGCACAACCTCAAGAGGTCTGACGAGGGGCCTGTGTGTCTGAAAGCTTATTTACTTTTTCCATATAGACTAGTTGATTTAATAAGAAATATTTTCTCTTCCTACAAACTTTGCATTAAAAAAGCCTTGGCTGCCACAAGTTAGCACTAGCTGAGCGCCTGAACTGTGTACTCTGGACCGAGAAATCAAATTCGTTGTAAAATGCTGGTTGCAGGGGGGCGGATAAAAGGAAAAAACCCCGTTGATGCCACCTTGTGGAAATTAATAATAGCGGCAAAAGTAGTTTTGCCGAGTTGCACAACGGGCACAAGTTTCGGTTCTCACAGCGTGACTGATTTCTTGTGAACCCCACGGTGCTTCTGCGAGGTGGAAGCTGTGATGGGACACGTGCCGCTTTGAGCTCTGGGTACACTGCTGCATAACCAAGTATTTCTCCGTCATGAGTGGATGTACGTGTGCTAGCCCAGCTCTCCCAGCCATCGTAGGTGTGGATGGATACTGTACCTGTGTCTCTCCCGCATAATTTGAAAAGAGTTGCAAGCTCCCCCTTTTCTCAGTCCCAGAACTTGGCCATGCGGGGTTAGGTGGTAGCCTCTTGAACTTCAAAGGGTGGCTGGAGATTTTAATCAGTCTGCAAGTTGTTAAGAGGTACACTAGATATTCTTCACCTTGCTCTTCTTTCTTGAAGCTTAAGGATGGGTTTTCTTTTGGTCCTTTAGTAGAAATACTACTGCTTTTTTTTTTTAAATGCATATATTTTCCTGTTTGCATTTTAGTGACAGTCGTGCTAGTGCGGTCTAAGATGCGTGTAAAGGCAGATCCTGTTACAAGGGTGTTTTGCTTTAATGAGAGGGAGCAGCACCAGGCCCTTAGGAATTGTGGTTTAGCATAGCTATTAAAGACATGAGCATCCTTTCTTTTCACAAGAAATAGCATTTTTACAACCTTGACAGGAGAGGTGCAAAAATATGTTGGGAAATAAGCTCTTACCAGTAGTGTAACATAAAAGGATAGGCATACTAAAAAGGAATATTAAACAAACAGTCCTAGGGTAGTGTATTTTCATGCAAATAGCCCACTATGTTGTCCGTGAAAAGTCTCTGGGAATCCATGATACACAAGATGAAGCTGTGTAAAATCAAACAGCATTTTTTCTGGTTTTGCTTTGTATAGAGCCTTGACTAGAGCAAACACAGACCTGGCTTTCCTGGGGCTCCGAGAGCGCTTCAGCCTTCCCTTTTTCCAGCATTTGTCCGGCTACTCGGAGTCACCGGGCGTGCTGTGCTGGGGCCATGAATGCTGGTGCGACGGCCAGCAGAGAGCTCCTGTTTCCCAGGCTGCTGCTCCAGCGTTGTGCTGAGCTGCAGCAAGGGTGCATGGGCTTTGAGAAAGCACTGCTTCTGCTGCCTTCGGATTCCTTATTCCTTGGACACTGTTTTGTCTGTGGTACTTATTTGTGATGAAGGATCAGCATCTTTCAAAAGTGTTTGTGAATTACTGAAGAGGCAAACTGTATGCCTGAAAATATGGTGGGCATATGGGTTGCTAATTTGTAGTGATTTATATGCACCGTTTTCTGTTTCTGAAGAGTTTTTTTGATGGTGTGTATTTCATTACTGCGGAAGCCTAACTTTTTCTTAAATCCATAGAGTTTAGAAAGCCCAGCACTTCAGCAGCTTTCATTTACTGTCAGACGAGGGGAATTATTGGCTGTGATTGGTCCTGTAGGAGCTGGAAAAGTAAGTCTTAATGTTTACTCCATTCTGTGGTGTTTTTATGAGTCTCTTAAACGTGACTAGAGACTTGATGTGTAGTTCCTTTCTATGTGTGATACCCTTCACATCAAGATACTGACATTCAAGAAAGGCAGATGTCCTTCTAGGGGCGGGGAGGAGGTGGTTTGGTGTTAAACAGTACTTTGTACGTTGCTTCTAGACTGCATCTAAAGAATACTAGTACTTTTCTACTGTTAGCAGTAGTTTGAGTGACAGGGTGAAATAAATAGGCCATCGTGCCAGCACACACTGCTCAATCTCTGTGATGTCTTTAATACAATCAAACTTTTCAATTTTTACTTTCTTTTTTTGATCTTTTCCAGTCTTCGCTCTTAAGTGCCGTGCTCGGTGAGCTGCCTAAAGACAAGGGTTTGATAAATGTTACTGGAAGAATTGCGTATGTTTCTCAGCAGCCTTGGGTGTTTTCTGGGACGGTGAGAAGTAATATACTGTTTGACAAGGAATATGAGAAAGAAAAATATGAAAAAGTTTTAAAAGTCTGTGCTCTTCAAAAGGTATGGTTTTCTCTTTGTGTTTTATTTTCACGATCTTTATTTTTGTCTTAGTGTTATTTCATACTTGTGGTATGTGCAGTATATAATATATGGAAGTGATTATTATTAGAAGCATGTGAAATAAATCCTATCATTTAGCAAGAATACGCGTAATTAGTTTTGACATCTGTAAGCACATCCTTGTAATTCCTAAAACTTTCACTAGAGGGAGGCGTAGCTTATGTGAAGCACAGACAAATTTGGAAAAAGCTATTCCCAATTATTTAATTTAATAATCACGTTTAGCCCCTTTCACTGGTATTCTGGTAGATGCGTGTGTGTAAATGCAATAAAAGGTGGAAAACAAATGTTCAAGCTAGCACTATTTTGTAAATATTCTTTGTGCTTTTTTAAAAATGAATGTCGTGTATCTCATGTATTATGCATTGCTAACAGCTATCAAAAAGAACCTTAGTGCCATATATTGGAGAACTTGCTGAGCCCAAGTAGTTTTATGAAAAAATATTTCTGAAGGGTCTGTGTGCAAAGGAGTTTGTGACATGAGATATAGAAGAGGATTAAGCCAGATTTGTCAAGAAACAGACAGTTTGCTTGGCAGCTAAAGGTTTTATGCAGCATGTTATGATATTCCTGTCAGCAGCGAAACAGGTGAAAAGCAGATGGTTACTGCGATGAAAAATTTTTGCAAGGTTTTTACACATGGTAGATGGAGTTTTAGTATCTCCTGCTGATATTGAGTCATATACTGTTGTCTAAACTTGAGGTTTTAGTGACTTCAAAAGCCAGCAGACTGCATTTGGAAAAAAACCCACTTCATATTTGATGGTAGATGTGCTTTCATAGTTTTCTTTCAAATTTATGTATCTTGTAAAAGCTGTGAATAAACTTTCAGAATATGTTTTAAAGCTTAATATAAAACTTCTGTATTTCCTGAATAGGAAATACAATAATATGATGTGGAACACTGTATAATTTTGTTCTCTTACTCGTAGTCCCAAGCCCTGTAAATTAACAAAATTTGTGTGGTGAGTGTTGTGGTTATTTCTCTTGGATACACTGCAGTAAGAATAAAACTAATGTAGTTCTTGGGGACATTGGCAAGTGGAGGATGATTTACTAATAATAGTTAGTTCAGTTTTATTTATTGTGACAGCTCATTTTGTTCTAGTAAATATAATTAATTTACTGTTATACTTCATAATTTTTAGTTTGATTTTCTGAGTTACCAGCAAATATTCCATGTAACACTAAGCATATTAGTGCACTTCAGTCCGGCAAAGCTGTAGAAAAAGTGAACTTTTAAGATCTCACTTATTTTTCCTGGTTTCTTATTTATCTTCTACTGAAGGTAAAGAATGTCATAAAGTAACTGCGGATATTTCATTTAGTATGAATCCTTGTATTTTAACGTGAGACGGTATGTTAATACTTTTCAAATAAGAAAATGTTATGTTGAAGCAGCTTTGTCGGTCTTAAATTGATTAAGAAAAAAACAGTAAAACCTTGCTATCTGTTCTTTCACGTTCACAGGACTTGGAATTATTAGCAAATGGTGACCTGACAGTAATAGGAGATCGTGGAGCTACGCTGAGTGGGGGACAGAAGGCCCGTGTAAATCTGGCCAGGCTAGTGTTTTTGCTGTTTCTAAAACTTACAAATTGTCAGCCCACAGTGACTGAAGTAGACAAGTTTAAGACTTTGTGATACTGACTTCTCTTTAAATGTTGTAGAGCTGTGTATCAAGATGCAGACATCTATCTTTTGGATGATCCACTGAGTGCAGTAGATGCTGAAGTTGGAAGACATTTGTTTGAAAAGTATGTTATTGCTCTATTTTCATTTAAAATACAATTTTTATCTTCTGATTCCTTATAGAAAAACTTGAGAAAGCATTTTTGGGGAGGTGGATCTCTTCATAAAACTGAATGCATTCACTTTCTGCATTTATTTTTCCTCTATTTTATGTATTTGGAAGGTGTATAGGTTTTTTTCCTGTGTGTGTCTGTCATTTTGTTCTTTATTTTTAAAAGCCCTGTAAAAGTCTGTTTTGAAGATATTTTAATTAGAATTCTTCTTGAGGGAATATATGCCATTTTCTTGAGGAAAATGTCAGATTTCATACATGAGTATTGGGTTTTATGAATATTAGTACTTAGTGAAGAATAGCGTGGGGTGGGATTTTAAATCAGTTTGTTGTTTGCTGCAGCTTTATTTACATTTAAGAATTAAGTGTGTGTAAGCACTTAAATTAAGTGGCTAAAGAAAAGGACAGAACTCTCAAGTTCTTGAGTGATTTTTCATTTTGGTTCTTGAATGGTTGAAATTTCTCTCAGGTAGGTGAAACGGGGAACCATGGTCTGCAGAGTAGACTGTGGAGAGCAGAAATAGAGGAAAAGAGAATGTATAAGCTTACTATGAAAGGGAGAGCTGTTGGACTTTCCCTTATTCCTGAAGAAATAGGACAGTGTTCATTAAAAGTCAGGTTCCCTTCTCGGTAAATTTCCTCTTCTCCATCTCTCTCTTCTTTCAAACTGGCTAATCTACATCATATAATGAGTATGAGAATAATCCAGTTATTCCCAGCCAGTGTTTCGTCCTTTCTTCTTCGTAGCCTGCTCCTCTTGCTATCAAAAGGTATGATGTAGACTTTATTAGAAGTAGAAGGAAAAACTTCCATTGACTGAATTAAGTGGGCTTTAGTTGAAGCCTTAAATGAGAGCGTTTTCTTGAGCATACTTACATCCTTTGAATTCTACATTCCAAATACATGAATTAATTTGGTTTTACAGCTGTTCCCTCCTCTCCACCCCTAGACAGTCATAAAAACTTGCCTTGCAGAAATGGTTGTAGAATTTGCTTTGACTAGCATTGCATGCATGTTCATTTTCCCCATACAGGAAAGCTTTTAGTATCTAAATTTGAAAATTATGCATCCTATTGATGTTTGCAGTTTTAAATCTGGAGATCCCTTTGAAACCCCATCAACATTTTGTTTTATTTTGTTGATTTCTTCAGATAGCTACTGTTTGTTTCCATCAACCAGTATGGAGTAAGAATTTTATGATGCATAGGCTTTATGTGCGTTATTCTGTGCAGGATCATTTTCACCTGCCACGACTGATAGATGGAGATCATTACTTCTGTAGTTCACTTACTCTTATCAGATTCCTTTAATGTCTGTTGAAGCTATTTAGGCTTTAGCTGCCGCTTCTCTGTTTCTGTACAGGATCGCTCTACAACTCCAGCATCTGACTGTATCAGTGTCTGAGTTCTGAAAGTGCACCCCCCTGAGCTGTCAACCTGTCTCTCCCTTAAGTCTTAAGGTTTTTTCACAAAGAGGACAACAGGAGAGTAGAGTAGTGCCTTGCAAAGGAGGTCAGGTTGCCTCTTCAATTCTATGTTTTATGTGAGCTGTGACGTTGGGAACGTCTACATCTTGCTACAAAACTGGAAGTCTGGATTTTTATATGTGCAGAACCGTAAAGGAGCTAGAGACCTATTGCTCTGCAAGTGCAGCATATGTTTAGCTGATAAATGTGTGGAGGTGAGGAGGAGTAAGGAGATTATCTCAGAAAATTTGAAACTCAGAAAACTATCTGGGGTTCTTTTACTTTCATTTACTTTTCCTCCCCAACTCTAGATCAGTTTGAACGAAACAGATAAAAGTAGAATGAAAGCATTTTGTGGAGAAAATGGACTGGGTGGAGTAGTAGTGGCAAGGAAAACTGAGCAATGCTGCCCTGTTCAAGATCTTAGGGGAAGGCTTTTTTACAAACAGAAGTTGCCTTCCGAGGCCTTCATGGCAGCTATAAAAGGTGATGGGGGTAGTGAGGAGAGTGTTATGTTCAGTAGCTCGCCTTGAATAACAAGGCAGGGCATGTCCTTTAATGCTTCCTGAATAGCGCTAGAAATGTGGAGGAGAGAGCACTTGGGCAAGAATGATTTCTTAGAACATGGTGCTGAGGAATGTCTGAGGCACCACTTCATACAAGCTGCCCCCAGGAGTCCAAACCGCGAGGCATAAAACAATGGGCAAGATGGAAGAAACAGGGGGTTATTTAATGAGAATCTGAAATGGATATTGTTCAGTTCACTCACTCTTTTTTTTTTTATTCCTTGTAATTTTATAGTAATGTTTAATTTTTTTAGAAGTGTCCAGTCTATGTCTTTACATCTAAAGATAGGTATGTTCCTAGTAATTCACTGAAGCTACAGTCTGTGAATGGCTGGTTCATTACATTTGTTGCTTCTCCTCATTCTGTTCAGCTACTGCACTAAACAGTTTAAAATATATAAATACTTCTGAAATGACAAAGAATGCGAGTAGAACAGCTCCAGAGGGGAAAACAGTCCACGATATTATTAAGGGATTGTGTCTCAAGAATTTCTCCATAATACAGACAAGTTGTTCTGTGAATGATGGAGCAGATAAAGCCAGTTTTCTAATTAATTCCTCTCTCCTGATCAGATTCCTTGGGGCCTAGTAAAGTATAAACTGGAGATTCCCTATATTTGTGTTATTTGTAGCCTCTTTTTCTGTGAGTTCTTGTGATAGTGAACAGTAGGCATGCTTCAGCCTTTTCCCAGTGCGGGGGCACCAGTATAGTTCTATGTTTTTGTATATATTTGTGTGTGTGTATGAAAATATGCATATATTTTTATATATATATGAAAATAGCTTTTTATTAGCTTTAAGGAACATGATATTTTGAGGAGTCTATTTTTGAAATGAGGGACAGCCATACAGATATGGTAGCACAATTCCTTGTATGACGAAGTTTGGAATAGCCTGTGATGTTCGAAGAAAATCATTCGGTCATGCTTGGATCCCAAGAAATTTCCTGCTCTCCCTGTGCATCTTTGTAAACATATTTCTATAGATTATATGGTTTCAGATCACCTTTGGATAGAAATTAAATTATGTCCCATCAGTGATACTGACTCAGAAATGGTATTTTAAAGAGTGAGGTTTGTATTCCACCAGTCTATTGAGACAGATGCTCTTCTCTACATATTGTTCTTCCCTTGTGTGTTTTCCAATGACAGGAGCTGTGTGCCAGTCTCAGTTGATGATCAGCCTAATTTCTTTCTGTTCCTCCTCTGTGCTTGTGAGAGTAGACAGAGATGCAGGACAGTTTGGGAATCTTTTAAAATCAGACCTAAAGTTGTGATAATACTTGGGAGTGGTATGCACAGGTGTATCATTCCTACTATCAAACAGAATTCTGCAACTCTTTTTTTTTTTTTTTTTTTTTTTAAAGCAGGAAGCTGGTTTGAATGTATGGTCATTTGTCTTTTCTCTCTGTTTTGCCTCTGGAACTAGATAAAAGCTGCAGAAGAAATCATGGCATTTATCACAACACACTAATGAACTTCAGCATCTATTGAGATGGAGCACTTTGGCACTAGGCGAAGGCCTCCTGTAGGAACTCAAGGGACAAGTAAATGGGCAGTGGGTCACAGGATAATCGCATGTTGAGGCTGACCAGAGAGTCACCTGGCAATTTGACCAAGTGTCCTGAAAGACAAAGTCTCCCCATAGCCATCTGAGGTAACTGAGCGTTCCTCTGGAATAGAGGGAAGGGAGCAGGCATGGTTTTGTAGCAAAGGTGTCATTCGTAATTGCAGAAAAAGGTCAGGAAGAATTGAACTGATGGCAAAGGAGAGGTAAAAGAAAGCTGGTTCTTGGAGATAAAAACTTTAATCTTTTTCAAGAACAACTTGTCTCAAAGAAAAGAAAACCTGATAGGGAAGGAAGAAAAATTAGGATTTGTATGCCCAAAAGCACCAAGACATTGCCTTTGCATAGAGGAGCAGCGTGTTGTTGTAGGTCCCCCTCTAAGTGTCTTTTGCTCCATGCTCTGCAGTATCAAAGCCCAAGCTAATTTCTTTTTAATCATATAGAAGTTTGCTGTCAAAGTGCAATGTTTTTTTTAAGTGGGAGATAGTATATTGTTATTTAGGCTTGTTAACTTAAAATACTGTTTGTTTGTTTGTTTTTGTTGAATTGGAAGAGTGAAATTTCTGGAGAGCTCTATCCTAAGTCTGGTATTCCTGATGATGAATGAAGGTTATTGATGCTACATTTTCAAGTGATAGAAAACCAGGCAATGCTTCAGGCAGTTCTGGAGATGGACAAGGATTTGGAAAGTTTTGGTTATAAGATGTGAATTATTAGGTGCACGCAGTGGGGATAAGTGCCAAGTGTTGACTCCATGAACATACAATGAGCAGGGATCAGTAGTGTGGCAGTTTTATGGAAAAGGAGGTGCAGATTGCAGTAGATCACAAATCCAGTATGAGTCAGCAATGTCATGCTCTTGTTAAGGAAACTACACCCTGGGATTTATGACCAGTACTGTATCTGGCAGTACAGGTAAAGTAATCCTCCTATTGTGTTTTGCACATGTAAGGTCTCAACTGGAATAATGTTTCAATTTTGTGCTCTTCCAAAAAATGTAGACTAGCTTCGGACTCCAGTGTAGCCCAGCAACAACATTTGGGTGTCAACGGTGCGGGGGGAAGAGAGAACACTATTTCTCACTTAAAAGATAAGGGAAGAAAAACGATTTGTGGATTTATTTTGTGTCTGTGTGTGCTTGTGTATTTAATAAATGTAGCAATGGCCACTGCATTTTGTGCAGTAGTTCGTCCTGCTGTCATGCATTAAATGTGCCCACAGTCTAACAGCGTATGCCCTTCGAGAGAGTAACGGAGAAGCACAACGAAGGTGAACTTTGTGGGGTTTTAAACAAAAAGTAAAAAGGTGGTGACAGTTCTGGACGTACTCTAGCAGACGTCTGAGCCCTTGGACCAGGTATGTCCCCTGTTGAGGCAGGCTTTCCCTGGATTCTCTGCATCGTCAGTGAGAAAGGGAGACACTGTCAGATGGTGGTTCACCTAGAACTGATGGTTGCTTTTCTTCAGCTACACAGAGCATTATTTCTGAAAATAGATGGGCGAGGAAACTAAGCCTTAGTTAAAAACATAAACACTTAGGGACTTTTTATGTTGTTTTTTTTTTTTTTCTTGTTCAGTTCTAAGACAATACCAAGTTTTCACTAATAAGAATTCAGTGAGGTCTCAGAGTTTTGTGCCAGACCTTTTATCACATTCGGTTTTGCTGAGTCTCTCTTTGAACTCTGGTTTCAGTCTTCTGTGGCAGCCAAGGCACCGTACAAACTTAATGCTCACTATAAACTGCAGAATGGATGTTGTCAAATGGGAGAATACTTAAAAAAAAAAAAAAAAAAAAAAAAAAAAAAAAAAGGTTTCAAACATAAAGCTCAAGTAGTTTGATGTTTTGAAACAGACGTTAAGTATATACTTAGTATTTTACTAGTTTTGCAACTTCTGTGCTTCATGATGATACGGTATTTTAAATGGCAAAATTTTCTAGTGAGCTATCTGAGCAGTGAGTTGTTTAACTCAGTAATAGATCTAAGTATATGCTCTTTGTTGCAATTTTTCCTCCCTGTGCTCATGCCAGTGAATCATGACAACAATTTTTCTACTCACCTGTTATCAACAAAGTATTCAGCTAGCTTCTTTCTACCCAGATAGACATCAAATCGAGAGTTGTTGTTTTTTTTAGAAATTCTCAATTGAGTGACCTGATGTATCAGTGGAAATTTATATTTCCGCAGAGGTCATTTTTGCCTTCTTTCCTGAGATCAAGATCATGCAGGATGCTGTGCTGACAGCTCTGACAGTTCTAATTGGTTTGCTCTGATGCTGCGATAACCCACTTTTTTTCCTCTTCTTTTTCTCCCCTCCAAATGCAAACTTAAAGTGCAGTGGGCTCACCGTGACTCAGGGTCAAGATTTAAAGGTTTTTGGACGTTGCATTTCTAGTGGCTAGTTTGTCCCAGTAAGCTGTTAGACATATATCTGGCACACAGAAAATCCAGTGATCAAAGTGGTATATAGGCTCTGGGACTATGTAAGGGAAAGCTAGATGTCTTCTCGGTGAATACCTGATACGTTCTTTTTTGGCAGCTTTCCTGCTAGGCAAGTAAATATCCTGTAGCCTCTCTGATCTTTGTCCAGTTGTCTGGATAGGTTTTGTTGAAGATTGTGTTTTGTTGCATGTCTTCAGCTGGCGCTCTAGTTGCCATGTGGCTTGTTCCAGTGACTGCTCGGAGGGTGAACAGTAACCACACCAGAATAATACTCCCATGAAGAGCTTGGTGTATAAATAGTTGCAACTGCTCAAATAGTTACGCTGCTGCAAATACCTTGATTAATTGTTATCTTGGCCACCTAAGAATGACATCATGGGTTTATGGTTGCTTCTTGAATGCTGCATAGCAAGCATATAACTTTGCCAGGAACAGTGTTGCTTTTAACTTAATTTTACTGCACAGTTTATTTGGAACACTATAAAGTACTTTCTGCATGTAATTATGCTGACTAGTACTAGTATTAACCATTTTACAGTACTCTACTTCCTACAGTCTTTGTAGGAGTGATAAAACAGATGTTAAAAGCTGTGTAGGGATTTAATTGGATATACAACATGAAGGCATGAAACACGGTAAGCGATATGATATCGTTGCTGTTAAGCTCGTTCTTTTTCCGCCTTGCTCCCCGTACTGCTTATTTGCATTTCTGCATTGAGCTTGTCCTGTTGGATTGCTGTGGTTTTGCTTGTGTTCTTTTGGAGAATTTGGGGGTGGGGGGTGGGGGGTGTTTGTTTTTCTTTTGTGGTGAGTGCCACCTTCCTGTGTCATGTTAGCAAATGGGAGTTAGCATGTTAGCGAAAATGAGCCCAACAGGAGCAGATCTGTGGAGAAAAACACACAGTGGCAAGGTCTCCATGCAGTTCAGAAGGTTCTGCTTTGAGCAGGCTGCAGCCTGGCCCTGCAGGCTTCGTTCCTTGTCAGCTGAATACTGATGAGGGGTGCTACCAAAGTGTGCGTTCCTACTTGGTTTCATCTAGAAGTCCGGTTCATGGGCCCCAGTGCCGCTCAACAGTATGAGCAACAGCAGATTGAGCTGAGACCACTGGGACACAATCTTCAAAAAGGCACTCCCGATCCAAATAGAAAGTGCTAATATATACACCTTCAGTGGACACTTCAGTTCTAGACAGTATCAGTTTTCGTTGTTTTCTTAAGATAGCAAGTAGTTGAGAAAGGGGCATCCTCTCGAAGGGTTTGTCTCCCTGCTGTGTTACTGTGGGGATGAAGGCAATGAGAGTGTTTGATACTCAGCTGTGTCTGTGTTGTCCCTGTTGTACATGAAGAGCATGCTTGCAGACTGTAAACCATTGCTCCACTGCTATGTTTTTGGGGTGTTTTTTTGGGGTCTGGCGGCCTTTCAAGGCTCTGCTGAAAAGATACCAGATATCTTTTCTGCTAAAACTGTATGGGGTTGAACTGCACTTGCCAACTGGTTCTGGCATGCCCAGTCCCTTCTTCACTTCTCTCTCCAAATCCCAGACTTCTGCGGGAGCCTCTAGGGTAGACACATAAGGTGCGGGAGAGGAAGGTAAGCCCTGATTCCATGGGGAAAGGTCAGAGATGGTTGAAGGATCTCGCTCCTCTACCTCAATACATACCTGGATGTAGCTCAAATCAGTAGTACCGTTTACGTCTCTAGAACTCTCAGTGGCTCACTGTTACAGATGCTCTGAAAACTCATCTCAAGGAAGTTATTTTCATTTGCTGTATTTTTCCGTAATTATCCACAATACGTTGCCCTGCTTTCTCTTTCTGTTAGTTTAATTTTTGTTAAATATCCTCTTTGCAATTAAGCTTGTGACGTGCATTTATTAGGAGGATGTTTAAGACAATTTTAATGAAATGTCCTTAAGATATTTCTTCCTATTTCACCCCAGATCAGAAATATGAAATTCCTTTTCTCTACCTTGAAAACTTACAAAGTTAAATAAGGAACATGTTTGTTAAGTGTAATTTTTATAAATCTAATGAGCATGGGCATCTTTTCTTCTTATTTTAAACACTGTGTAATTGAATAGAAGACGCTTTCCAGAAATAGTCAGAATGTTTTAGGACACTTCATTTTTAAATTAATTTTTCCACCTCTTTGCAGATGTATTTGTCAGGCCTTACATCAGAAGATCTCTGTTTTGGTCACTCACCAGTTGCAATATCTTCGTGCTGCAAATCAGATTCTAATTTTAAAAGATGTAAGTGATTTCAGTGTCTATGCTTCTATATCTCATATACTTTCTAATTATCCTTTTTAATCTAAGAATGGAAAAAAAAAAAGTTAAGAGTTTTATTTTTAGTTTGTAAATGTATTTTATGCTAATGACCATATATGTTTTTAAAGATTTATAATTATTAATGAAACAAGTTGATTTTTCTTAAATACCTTCGCTGAAAAATGTTTCTGAATTTTATCATACATACACGTAATCTTACATACTGATTTTTATCTTATATATGTATAATATACTGTGAGAGATTTACTTATTTTGAGACTATGTTAATGCTTTGCTTTTATTCTTGTTTCTTACACTTTTGTGTGAATTAAGAACTATGTTGGTTTTCAGATCTCTCTAAAAGCTACAGTAGCTTTCTAGAAATGAGTTTGTGATAGAGCTGTAAGAGGTGTGGAAATGGTCTGTGTTGCTCCTTGTAGAGCTCTGTGAGGACCAGAAAATTAACCTGCTGTTTACCCCTAGCCTGGAGTAATATAAGAAGACTGATGGTTATATATGTAGTTCAACAGCTTGTCCTAAAGCTGCATGGCTGCATCCTGCAGCTTCTCCAAGGAGGCAGTTCTCACCTGGCTATAACTGGGACTTTTGTCATCCCATGGCCTGGTTGTCTGCCAGGAAGGGACTGATTAGAGGGTGAAGAGCTTGTTTTTGCTCTTCTAAGTGAGAAACTAATAGTGTCTTCAGCTCAGTTACTGCAGTGGGGTGTGTACTCAGCAACTGCAGAACCCCAGAGGCAGCAAGGACAGACAGGAAAAATTGTCCTTTACAGGAAGTGTATAATGAAGGTAATCAAAGCTTATATTAATTGTAGGGTAAAATGGTGGGGAAAGGTACCTATTCAGAGTTCCTGAGGTCTGGCATCGACTTTGCTTCCCTTCTGAAAAAAGATGAGGAGGTAGAACAGCCGTCGGTTCTAGGAACCCCCAACCTGAAGTCTGCCAGGAGCCGAACCTTCTCAGAGTCCTCTGTCTGGTCCCATGATTCTTCTGTCCACTCACAGAAAGATGGAGCAGTGGAACAACCACCTGTGAGTGCTCAAATGATAGATGTGTCTCAATTCTTGTCTGGCTGGTTTTTAACTTAAACTTTGATAAGGGCTTTTCCTGCTGCATTTGAATTTCAGAGATTGTTGGATTGCATTAGCAGATGAGAGCTCGCCCACGGTGGATCTGCCCAGCACTGCTTGGCTGGCAGTCCTGCCACCTGGCTGCAGAGGGCAGGCATCCCACGGCTCTGTGCTCTTCTGTTCAAACCCACCAGTTCTGTTCAAACTCAAACCCTGAGTTTGTTCAGGTTCAGCATCAGCTCTGCTGGATACAGGAAGCATTACTGTAGGTGTCCAAAGACACCCCACCGTGCTTCCTTCATCCTGTTGCCTGACAGCAGTGCTTTAAAGGGCCAGTGCCACTGTATTGGGTGGGTTCTGTGTGCTTGTGCAGTGCTGAACTCAAATTAACACTTTCCCTGAAATCCTGAGCTGTGGGAACTGCATGCAGAGGCTTTATACAAAATCTATATTTGCATGGCTGGCATTAACATACCTGCATGATCTTGAGCTGGCCCTGAGGGGGTAACCTTGGGACACCACTGCATTGCTCTCCTCAGCCCTTCTGTTGGTGAAAACAGAATGCTTTGTATGGTGCCAGCTTGACTTCCAGGTGCCTTGTTATCTCTTGGTCTGCACAGTGCAAAAGCAGCTGTAAGGTTTCTGTCCCAGAGGTGGCCTTCTGCTGGTGTGTTGGCGTTCGCATAAAACAGTGCAGGAGCCCTGTAACCCTGCTAGACTTGTGCTAACTCTGCATCCATGGAACACATGGAACAAGTAATCCCTTTGTGTCCCTGATGATTGTCACTTTTATGCTATGGGTATATATTATTTCTTTTTCTTTTCTATAATGAAAAGCAGTGTGATTAAAAAAAAAAAAAAAGAATGCTACAGTGTTTTTCATACCTTTTTGGAGGAATGGTTTTATGTGCCAAAGCAGTAAACTTATCTGATGTTATTAATGTCCCAGTGGTGACTCCACTATTAAATCCACAAAGGTGTGACAAACTTTTTAGCAGCATTAGAGCTGTTGGATGGGGGCTGGGGGAGGCGGAGGACTGGCTGAAGAAACAAAAAAACAGGCTTCTCTTCTTTTATAGGTGAGTAGGTGGTATTTCTCCTTTCACATCTGAGTCAGGTCTGTTGATTCCACTGCTCTTGTACAGCCAAGTCTGCTGACAACAAAATCAAATGTTCTGTATCTACTGAATTTGCACTATTTTTTCGATCACATATACTGTAAAAAAAAAAAATCAGAATTTTGTTAATTTGAATAATTTTTTTACCTTCTTTATGCCTGTCTCATTTTTTTCCTTTTCTATCTTTCAGTGTCCCCCATCCATTTGCTTTATATGATTTCTCATTTGTCTTTTTACTTGTTTTCTCTATTAACAGGTGCTTTGTTGGTACTTACAAGGAGGTGATTAGAACTTTATGGGTACTTTGTTACGATGGGCCTGTGTTGGTTGATTTTGGTGCATACTTGCAGAAGAGTATTTACTTTAAATACTTTTCTGAAAAGGAAAGGTTATACACACTTGCATTCTGAAAATAGAATCTTTCCCAAGTCAAGGCCTTAGTTTCCAGAGCTGTTATGACTGAAGGTAGTGTATAAGGAAAGAAAAAAACTGGTTTAACAGTCAGTTAGACGAAATATTTCTGGCTGTAAATGAAATCATGTTACATACTGTGATGCAATGCAAAATAAAATCCTCGTAGTGTCGTTTTGCAGAGTAGATTTTTCAGTATTACTGCACTGAGACTAATTTTTTTATCAAAGCTATAGTTCTGATATTTAAAGTTTTTATATGTGTAATCACTTTTTCTCCTTATTTAATTGTTTGCTAATTCAGAACCGTGACTTTCAAGTGGCTTAGTCTGAATCTGTAACTGCAAGGTTGATGGTTTTTATTCTATTTTTTTTTTCAGGCTGAAAATGCACTGGCTGCAGTGCCAGAGGAAAGTCGCTCTGAGGGAAAAATAAACTTTAAGATTTACAGAAAATATTTCACTGCAGGAGCAAACTACTTTGTGATTTTTATACTTCTAGTATTGAATATTTTGGCACAGGTAAGTTGTCGGGAGCCACAAGTTATATTGAATGTATTTTGGGCTTGCCTTTTTTCTTTTTTTTCTTTTTTTCTTTTTTCTTTTTTCTTTTTTCTTTTTTCTTTTTTCTTTTTTCTTTTTTCTTTTTTCTTTTTTCTTTTTTCTTTTTTCTTTTTTCTTTTTTCTTTTTTCTTTTTTCTTTTTTCTTTTTTCTTTTTTCTTTTTTCTTTTTTCTTTTTTCTTTTTCTTTTTCTTTTTCTTTTTCTTTTTTCTTTTTTCTTTTTTCTTTTTTCTTTTTTCTTTTTTCTTTTTTCTTTTTTCTTTTTTCTTTTTTCTTTTTTCTTTTTTCTTTTTTCTTTTTTCTTTTTTCTTTTTTCTTTTTTCTTTTTTCTTTTCTTTTTTTTCTTTTCTTTTTTTTTTTCCTTTTTAACATAGTATATGCTTGTTACTGTGATATTCCAGCTAAAATGTTTGGGAACATGGTGTTCTTTAGTAATTTTGTAGTATACTCATCAAATTTTATGTATCAGCATGGAGTTTTGGTACAGCATTGAGAGGTCTTGCACTGGTACTTATTTCAACGGTTTTAATACTTCACTAAAATAACTGGTTTACTGGCAGCATGGCACAGAAATTATAAACCAGTCTAATTTTTGGAGATAGAGAACAAAATCATGAGGTGTATAAACTAATGTTTAACAAATCTGAACAATCAGTAGGTTTCCAGTTGAAGAAGGGTAAAGAGATTGACTGGGTACGAGAGGACAGAGTCTAACAGAAGTGTTAAAAGAAAGCTTGTCTGCTGGTAAGTGCAAGTTATGAGAAGGGCTAGAAGGAGGGTCACTGTTTAGCAGAAGAAAAAAGTGAGGAAGAGGATAGGCAAATATTATGTGTAATGCAGACTGTAGCAGGTCTGTAAAAGAATTTTTAAACAAGGAAAATTATTTTGAAACTTACTGAAAGAAATGGTGAGCTGAGGAAGCTGTGTGAAGATAGCTTACTGCCTTTTTCTCTGTTTCCTGCTGAGAAAGCTTAAATTCATTTCATGGAAATTATTGGTGTTGGCTGTAAAAAATAGTCTATATATTTAGACATGTTACTTCCTTTTTTGCTTGTCCTTGAATTGAGTCTGTTGGAAAGATAGCTGAGCAAGATCAAATCTCTGCAGTAGACCGCCCAGACCTTTTAAATTCACGTGAACAGAGTGTATTTTGAGATAAATAACCCTGTTAAAGTTTGTAGTCACCTCTCGGCACAGAAGGAGGGTGGCAGTAGGAGTTTTTCCCTCCTTCTCTTTTCTCATCCTCCTTCAGCCCTGTTTCTGGTAATTATCTCCCATAAACACAAATTTCTGGACTTGTAACATCAGAAAGTTTGTTAATCAAAAAACATTTTGGAATATCTCTAGTAGCAAATTTAGGTACTGAAAAAATGTGTTCTTTAATGTGCAATTAACATATATTAGGACAAGCTACTATATTTTGTTTGCTTAAGTGTATTGCTTTCCTTTAGTTTGCTATCATGTAAGGTAATTTAAGGTAACTTCTTTCTTTGTAGAGGGTTCTAATGTGCTTTGCAAATTGCTGCTGGTCTTGAAAGACTGGATGGCATACTTTCCTGAATATGTGATGTTTTCCCAGAGAACATGAAAGAATAGCAAGGAAATTTAATTTTCTAATTTTTTTTTCATTTGTAAGATGATTCTTTTATTTGCCTCTTTTACTCAAGGTGGCATATGTGCTCCAGGACTGGTGGCTTTCTTACTGGTAAGTTGATGATAATAACTGGTCGGTCATTTCTGCCTTTTCAGTCAAGTGCTGTTTGTCTAGAAATCAGTATTGTATAGGTGGTGGTGGCAGGGGGGACACCTGTTCTAGGAAACTTCAGAATATGCTTCATCTTTTTCTGATCTACACTCATTTTGTGTGGGGAAGAAAATTATGCTTTACGCTGAAGTGTAGCCTGTGATTGCTTCTACTCATGATGTGAGTATGGCAACATCAGTAGATGGAATCTTTTGAACTAAAGATTTAAACAGAGTTGAATCTAGAAACAGTTAAACTACTCATGAATATTTGCAGAATGTGATTTGGTGATCATTATCTTCTGTATGCATTTCCACAGGGCAAATCATCAAGAAAAGTTGAATGTCACAACAAATGGAAATAATGGAGCAAATGAGACTGAACATCTAGACCTTAACTTTTATTTGGGAATTTATGCAGGTAATTACACATGCACGTGTGTGTCTAAAGAACTATTTATTATCTGACCTATCATAATAAACAGTTTTGAGAGGTGCAAAGCAACAGCAACGTGGGGAAATGTGGTTTCTAGCAGTAACTGAGTAATGTTGTAACAGATCAGGAGCCTGAGTCTTGCTTCCTGACTAAATTAATTGGAATAAATAAAATAAAAAAATCTAACAGAAAAAATAGGTTGAATGCAGGTGCTTAATTTGCTTCGCCTGGATTTTGGAAAATAAACTAGGAACTGAGCATTCAAAAAGTCAGTCACCGTAAGGTTGTGGTTATTGTCTATACTAATAGGTCATTGAGCTAAATCTTCAGTCATTATATGGATGGGCAAGAGGGATTAGAATGGATCTTCATTCTGCACTGTTCTAAAACTTGGCATGGCTACATTCCTCTGAAGTGCTATAGCAAAAGAACCAGTTTTGAAAAAGCATCCTAGATGGGTGTGCAAAGCAGGACGTTAAAAAACATTTCAATATGTTTCAATAGGTAGCCATATGCTTCTGAATATCCAGAAAAGGGCATTGATCCTTGTATTCAGGCATCTAAACATCTTGAAATACTGCTCTGAAATGTAGTAAAAATTGGCATAGAAAAATAATGTGTAGAAATATGCTCTCAGACTCTGCTATTTAGCACTTCTAGTGATGTACAGTTTTGTATGGCATGGTAGATTCTTGATGTAGATATAAATGATAGGTCTGAGAAAACAGGTGGAATACCAGAAGAATATGCATTGAATGTATTCAGAAACATCTCGTATGGGTAAGAGGATAGGTGGAGGATCTTTTGTTTGGGTTTTTTGAGGGGAATCCACGTGGTGTAAGTGTTTGACAGAAATCATTGTGCTTGGCCTAGGAAGTAACAATTTAGGAGCCAGATAAACTTGGCTCTTATTTTCTCTGTGTAATGTCTTATTTCATGAGCCGTTCCAGTGGACTGCACAGTATGATTAAGTGTGGCAAACTTGGCTTTCTCTGACCATATAGCCTAAACCACATTACGGAAAATTTTATCCTTCAAGGCAAATTTTGTTTTAGATAGCAGAACAGCAAAAGTTACCTTTATATTGAAATGTTCAGTTGGCTTAGTGAGATACTAGCAATAGTTGAATAGACAGCATTGAGTTACCTACGCAAAATGGTAAGTGAAGTTGAAAAAGTTATAAAAAGATAGTACATTTCATATCAAGTACATAATAATCTAACTTACCTTTTTCTATAACCTTTGAAATGGTAGAAAATAATTTAACATTTTTATTTCTGATCCTCAATGCTTGGAAAAATAAAAAAATAACCATGGTATTTCCTTCCTAGTCCTTATTGTTTCCATGAGAGAAAGATTTAGAAGAGTAAAATTTCTGTTAATGAGAAACCCCATTGGCCAGAACTGAGGTACCAATTCCACACCTTTTCTATAACATGAGTGTGCAAAGAGTCCTTGTCTCTCTCATACTGACGTGTTAAGCTTGTAAATGGGGAAAGCAAAAACCTTTGGCGTGAGACAGACTGGATGAAGGACTTGAAAGTACGTCTCATTCCTCCCCTTCTCCCTAGCCATTAGGTCTTTTCAGGGGATTGATTTGGTGAGGGTCATGCCAGCAGCTTCCAGTGGCTTCCAAGCCTGAGTGAAGTTGTACAGAAATGTGGGATTCCCAGGACGTGCTCCCTCTCCTTCCATTGCTCCCACAGACTGCTGTTAGGCATGGGCTCTGCCTCAGCCACCTGCTTAGTGCCTCTTCTGTTCCGTTTTTGCATGAACCAGCTTTCCTGTTTGGGTACGTGCAGTTGCTCTTGGAGAAGTTATTTTATTTTACCTGGCCGGAATGCAGCAGTCTGAACAAGGCAAACAAGCTCTCATCCCAGCCACGTGCTTTTTTCTTAAAAACAGCACCGCGCAGAATGTGGGCAATAAACTGCAAGCAGACAAATGAAATAGTGATACCTTTTCTTGCATGCTAGGAGGATATAGCAGTAAGCAGGATGGAATAACCGATTGACTTAACCACACCGCATAATTTAAAACCTCAATCTCTTTTGCTGTTACTATAGTTGAATTGTGTCCAGTTTTAACCTGTGCTTAGAATAGGCAGTGTTTTGTGTTGATAGTTAGGGTCTAACTCAAGGCCTGAGCATCTGGACTTGTGGCTGTGCTTAGTTTCTGGAGTAGATCACCTGGAGCCTGGAAGCACTGCCAAATGTAATGTCAACACCTTCACTGTTCACCTTCATCAACTGGGAATTTGGGAAGCCACATTGGAAATTACACACAGCAAACTGAGCAGCAGCAATCTCATCATTCTTTGTTTCCATCTTTTGCCCTGTGGCACCCCTGTCTTGTAAGTGGAGATGTGCCCAGAAGACAGACAGTCTGCAGACCAGTTCCCTAGAAGAGCTCTATTTCACATGGCATAAGGGATGCATCTTATACTGTGTTAAAGAAATACACATAATTTAAATGATCTGATGTAGTTTACAAGGGGAAGAATGGCATGAGTGGTTTGGGCTGATTGAGAATAACTCAAGGTTGTCTCTAAATAGCCATGTATATATTACTTGGTTAATACCTGCTGGCAAATGTTGAATCTTCAGTGACCTCTGCAAGCCACAATTATACACGGCACTGTGAAATGAATTTCTTAGGAGAGCTGTTATGCAGAAGGTTTTAATACAGATTTATTTCATGGGTTAACAGACATTTCCTGCATTTCTATAAAGTACCAGTTGTTTCAAACCAAAAAAAAGAGAAATTGTTTAAATTGATGATATGATAGTAACTGAAGCTAGGGACAAATATAATATACCTGTGTTCCGCGCTCAGTCTGAGTCCCTAGGCTTAAGTTTGGATTCTTGCTATGTACAGAAGTCAACAGAATTTGGGTTTAGTTCAGTTTTATTTTTTCAGTTCTTTTCCTTGTGAAAGATCCATATCTGTATGCATGCTCTGTCCCTGTCTTTTTTTAATTTCAGGTTTAACGGTGGCTACAATACTGTTTGGCATAATAAGAAGTCTTCTGGTGTTTCAAGTTCTTGTTAATTCTGGTCAGACTTTGCACAACAAAATGTTTCAGTCTATTTTGAAAGCTCCTGTCTTGTTTTTTGACAGAAATCCTATAGGTAAGTTTAATAGTAAAAAAACCCTTGACATTTAATGTACTTCATTGATTATGTTAACTATACTATTTCTGGGCAATTATGATTTTATAGTATTTTTGAACATTTGTGAAGTTTTTTTGCTTCTTTTACTTAAAATCTTTAAATTTCACACCGTGTTCTTTTTAAATTTAGAAGTCAGGATGTTGACTGGTTATTGATGGTTCATCTTACTCTCTTCAAATGCAGTCTGCAGAAAAATTAATTACCTGTGGCTTTGGTGTTGTGCATTGACCTGCTAGTTGCATTGCTGCTCTGATTCAGTTACACAGGAGTGTCTTCCATATGCTGAATGTAAAATGCATGCATTTTGTGGGGATGCCTTTCTTGTGCTTTTCTTTGAAAGCTTAACCCCAACAGTTATTTGCCCTTTTAAAAAATAATTTTAAGCATGTGTTGTAATTCACTGTTTTGAGAAACTATGTAGCTTGCTATCCTTCCAGAATGCATAATAGTGTAAAGCATGCATTTTAAAACTGTAATCCAGATCCTTATGTTCTTCAAAAGAAACGAGAGAGAAGCTGGAGCAGAGTGAAGAGAGTGGGGACGTGGGGCGGTACTGATTTACTAGCCAGTCTTACATGAGAAACAGAAATCTGATGGTCTTCACTCCCTTGAAGAAACGTAGGCTTGTTCTCATAGTTCCAGAAGGCATTTAATGATTGTAAGGGTATGTAGGGATGGCTTTATTGTTTCGGAGAAATTAGTAATATTTTCAGGAAAAAAATACTCACGTGGAGCAAAAGTTCATGTCCATAATAAGATGAATGAAATGTACAATTTCCCTTTTTTAAAAATTCTACAACTGCAGAAGTTTAAGCCTGTGTTATATGGTCTACTTGTACTGTGAGTCTGTGGTAGTGTAAATTCAAGGCCACTGCAAAGGATTGGAAGTGAAGCCGTAAGCTCAGGAGACAGGTTAGTGGAGAGCTAGTGAGAGCACATACATCAGAAGAAATTGTAGTACTGATGGTATTTGTTGTCAGATATGCAGGCATTTTTCCTCTTCTCTTTTTTTTTTTATGGTGTGTGCACAGCATATGCAATAGCTGTATTTTTGAGGGAGTACATAATCATCTTGTAAGAATGCCCATATACCTAGCTCATCATAACAAACTAAGAATTACAGAGTAAACATCAGGGACAATGTAGAGGAATAAATAACAGTTTGCTTTGTAACATACTGTGAAGCTCAAATCAGCAGTGCTTTGTAAAAGTGACATTCATAAAACCTGCCTATCGCTGGTATTCACACACTGTCGTGACTTAGGGATGTGTGTTTATCAGCAGATATTTTATAATAGAAGATTAACTTCAGTGTGCATATATTTCTTTCCCTTCATCTTTCTTTTGGTCACAGTAGCATGCAAAGGTACTGCTGTTCTGATCTATACATCTTTTGAAAAAGGAAAAAAAGAAAAGGGAAAAGATGACATGTGAGATGATGCTCTTGTTCGGAACTGCAGCATATAGCAGTTCTGAAATTCTGGTTTTAACATCTGTGTTTCATTGTCTGATTTACGTGTTTTTTTTACTGTGTATTTATCTTTTAGAACTTCAGATGGTATTTTTTTTGCATTGGGGTGAGATTTGGTTAAGTAAAGTCTTTTTTTTTTTTTTTTTAACCTTTCTTTTTTTAATGTGGCTTACTATGAAAGATATACTAAAAAGAAATTGAAATTATTAAAGGCTCCTTTTTCTAGGGTTGTGATTATAATAGCCAAGCCAAACTATTAGTTATCATATCCCATATTAGCAAAGCTGATATTGTAGTGTCAGATCTGTCATTTAAGTATCCAGCATATTCTCTGTATTTGTGTGAGGTCTTGAAGACCTTAGCAGAAGCAATTGCTGAACTGACTTTTGCTGTTTTATTTATCCGGAAATAATCAGCAATTAAAAAATGCCACGGTCAGTATTTTGAACACATGGTGATCCATGTTCCAAAGTCGAGGAAGGAAACTTAAATAAATAGACGTCCCAGGCTCTCGATAGTTCTTATTGGGGAAACAGACTAATGAGCAGCATCAGGGAGTCAACATTAGGAAATGGAAATACATGATGAATCATGACATGTCTGTCAGCTCCCAACAGTGTAGATCCAATCAGTTGTGGTAGATAAATGAGATGACTTATTTCTAAAAAAATTATGCTTTGTGAATCAGTTTAGGCATGAGCCCGGGATCTCTCTTTACAGATTGCATTATCAATATACAGGGAGGGGAAGGTTGTAAAGGGAATAGTAACGAGCATCTTACCCAGATGATGTAAGAATTTGAATGTATTTTTGAAAACTGGATTATGTAGCAGAGACAGAAGAGGAATATGAGGACCCCTCTCCTTTCTCCCAATATTTGTATGTACACAGCTTTTACCTTTCTGTAATTTGGCAGAGATGTCAAAATAGATATTACTGCTTTAAGTATGTTTTGCATTGGAAGAACCTCATTAATAAACGACTGTCTGTTTCTTTCTTAAGCACTTAACCTAACCCTATTGAGCTGATAATCCTAAGTGACTAAAGCTTATTGTGTTATCCCACATTCAGAAAGGATGATCAGGTATTTACGATTGAAATTCAAATTTATCAGCAGATATCAATACAGCATCACTTAAACAGCTATAGTGAAAGCTTGATGGGAAGTTAGAGATTAAGTGGTTGTATTTTGGACTTTATCACATCTGACTTGTCTGCGTTTGTTGACAGAACTTGTTTATTTTTTGGAGTTTAGAATTTGACTCTTTTGAAACTTCCTTTGCTCTTCTATCCATATCCCAGTGAGGGAATTGCATGCATGTCAAGGTGTCTGTAAGGAGGAAAAAATGGACGTTTTCTACTTCATAGTGAAGGCTTTATATATTCCTCTTCATGTGTCACTTGCTGGAATAAAGGGGTTGATTTCTGTGCATGTCTAGCACAAGAGGGCAGCATGATCTGTTTTATCCCAGTCTAGCATTACAACAGCTTATTAGAAGGATAACAAAATCTATCTGTTATGTTTTTAGAGATGGTGTTTGGAGTGAAATTTCAACCATAGTAATAGTAATTTGGTTCTGTTCAGCTGTCCTCATTATCTGCAAGTGTAATATTTTCTCTTAGTCTTTTACACAGTAAGCTTTTCAGCTTCATGTAATGCTGAGTTCAGGAACTTTGTTGGCTTTGTGATTAGTGGCCAAAAGATAACCCTATAGAGTCTGATGCTGTGGTCCTGTAAAGGAAACCTTCTTCAGCCATTGTTCCTTTAATTTCTTTTCCAAGATGTTTGTAACTTTTCAAAACAAATTTGATAGGAAGCCAGATAAAATGGACCAGGACTTCCGCAGCAATGACTTGAATTGGGAGTTCCCTCTTTTGAAATTAGTTTCTTACTGTTAGTTTAGGAGATGCTAGTTTTCACAAGCTTCAGGATTTGAGTCACGATTACTTGCTTAGCTTGTAAATGAATTGTTCTTTTCTGGGATTTGGGGACAGATTTCTTTAGAGAAGGGATGCTAATGTGTAACTGCATGACTTTCACTAATGGTAGTTTTAGTGGAGATTGTGTGTGATTTTTGAATTGCATTGAGTTTAGGAAACTGAAACCTGCTGCTGCTGTGCTGATGGGTGCTGTAAGAATGAATGAATGATTTGCATGAATCTGGTCAGATAAAATAAGGATCTCTTCCCCTTCCAGAGATCTGTCTAAAATTAAAATTGAACCAAAACCACTACAGAAATGCGTATGAAAATCCAGCTCTTTTTTCTTTTTTTTTTTTTAAATTGTATCTTTCCATACTTTTGGTTCTGACAGTTTGTAGAAGGAGGAGAAATATTTTGGCAGATGTGACAGCATTTCTGGCCTTACTAGAAACAGAAAGCACTGAATTGTGTGATGGTTGTCCTCTACCTGTTAAATTAGCAGATTTGGTTTTTTTCCCCTGCAAATGCTTTGTGGAAGCTGTAAATAACATTGATCCTTTTGGGTGCTTATCCAGACTTTGAGGTTTGACCAGGTTATATATAGAAATATTCTGCTGTCTTGGCAGCCAGAAATGACATGTCGAACTGATAGATAATAGCATCATATAAAAGCAAAAGCCGAGTATTAAAAGATGAAAATGTGAAAGAAGGCTTTTGTTATAATGAAGAGTTTGTTTTTCTTTAAGGCATAAGGATTTTAATTATGGTGTTCATAAATCAAGTGTTGAAACACCTATAATTTGACAGAGAAAGTTTCTTTGTAGGATTAAAAGCATATTCATCAATGCACGAGTGCCTATCTGCATTTTATCTGACAGAAGCGTCAAATGGGCAATGTTGTTAAAGTGTTTAAACCATATAATATTTGCAACAAATATGATATTTCAGCAGTCTGAAAATTACAGTGCTGATAATGAGGTTGTTAAATTATACTCTATCAGTTGGATAGTGAAACTGCTCTCGTTAGTGTACATTAACGCATGCTTGTTCACACAAGTGATTCTGCTGAACAAGTAGCATGTTTAAACAAGAAATACTGGTCTTAAACCCTGTGATTTACAGTAGGTGGTGTTTTGGCATATCATGCAGTTAACAAGGCAAAGCTTCATGTTAAAATACTTCATTTGTAGTCTTATTCATCACTGATATAAGTATTCAGTAACAATGCCAGAAAATGTATTGTATTCCTATTTGACTCAATGACTCAATTGCTTTCTTTTTTTTGGAAACAAGACCTATGCTATCTTTCTGATGCAGTTTTCAGATATTTCCTTGTGGTCAAGATGAATTCTGCAGGATTGTGAAAAACTATACCAGCTCTTTTGACAGCTTTCATGTTCTCTTAAGCTGATACAAAAATATACATTGTCCTTAAAGCAGCAGAGGCTTTGTTTTTTACTCTCTGTGCCAAGCTCTAAAGCACGTTCACGTGTGCACAGGTTTGTTAGTTTATGTTGAAAAGAAGTCCCTATAGGACAGCCTTTTGTTGTAAAATAAAAACACAGATTCTCTCTTCCGTGTTGGTAATCACTTGCATTTGTTGTTATTAAGATGACAACACAATAGGTTCCATCAATCATCAAGATCCTTAACAACGACACAACGTTGTAAATATTATGTTTGAGTGTTTGAGTGGAACAGCTCGTCGCTAAAGTAGGTGTGGTAATTAAAACCTGTTAGGTTACTACATGTGTTAAAAAAAAAAAAAAAACGACTTTAATGTTTTTTCATATAACAATGGTGATACATACTTTAAACCTTATCAGGGCGTGATTATTAAATGATATTTTGTGGGAGTTACTCATTTACTGTTAGTATTATCATGGCTTTTGTTAAGAGTTTAAATAGTCTTACGCTTCCATGTGTTTTATCACCATTATGATTCTGTCAGGAACCTTATAAAGTTGATTGCTATAGGAGTAGTCTTTAAAGTTAGTAAATAGTACTCTGGAGTTATGTTTACGTTTATTATCTATTAGCATAACTCAATTCAACTCTATCCTATTTTTCTCTGCAATAATAATTGAATGAAACTTGGCCATAAACTGATGAGACAAGCCCATTATATTTTCAGTTCACCAAGTCAGTGCTCACCCTATTTACGCTTAATACGGGAGATAAAATTAAAAGGTTTACAGAAAAGCTGTTTGTAGGAGGGGACGGGACATTATTCGATAGGGAAATAGCATGAAGCCTGTACTGACAACCACTTCCAAGTACAGTCTCCTGCTTTCCTGGCACAAGATTTCACGTCCCTTCACAGAGATTTTTCTATCTTCTTCACGTTAAGATCCCCCGGTGGGGAAAACGGCCTGCTGCGAAACTCATTTCTGACCATATGCTGACCTGCCCAGATACTGCAAAGTCTAGTTTTTTCATTTGCTAAAGCAACCACAGAGAGAGCTGCTCTTGCCCCACCTCAGACGAGCAAAAAGGAGGCATGGAGGAGTCGACCAAGACAGAGAAATCTAATTAAAAGTACTGGCTTTAGGAGACTGCACAGAAGCCGTTCAGAGACATATCTTCCCCTTGAGTATATCAGGAAAGTGAAAAAGGAGTTATGTTTTAGTCTCGCATAGATGGCAGGCTGTTTGACGAGATTTGTGGCAAGGAGGAAGGAAATGTTGGTTGAAGACACTTGAAAACAGAGGGAGAGACTGTAATAATATCGATGGAAAAACTGCGAGGGGCTTAAAAGAGGGCCTAGCTGAGGTGGTGCAGCTGCAAATAAGCTTTTGGAGATAATCTGAAGGGTGGAGGGGTTTTTTGGTTTTGATAATAACTCTTTTAAATATATACTTTTTTTGCTGGTTTTAATCTGCTTAAAAATTGTTGGATGCTGCTGTGACTTGTGGATAGTGGGGATTGGTGGCACCATGTGGATAGGACCTCCTGTCTTGCTGTTCACAGATGCCCATTCTGGGTGGGAAATGAGCATTTTTGAGAAATCAGGAGAAACTTACCAAAACCCCTCTTTCATTCCACCTTGGAAAAAATTATTTTGAGGAAGAGGAGGGCAGGGATAATGAATAGCCAGGTGGTGAGAGCACGTATGTGGAACATGGGGAAGGCAGCCCAGATCTCCTCCCTCTGATTTAATATGGGCCTTGAACAGGCTCCCCCACCCCAGGTGAAAGCCTTACACATGAGGCTCTTGGCTCTTCTGGGTTCTTTCCGGTGCCATAACCTTTCATTGCTGTTTCTTACAGACACACAAACACAGTTAGACCACTGTGGTGTTTGCAGGAAAAACAGCCACTTTTTTTTTTCTTTTTTTTAATCGTAATGGCTGTAAATTAAAAGAAAACAAAGACTATCACAGTGCAAACTCATTTCATTAGCACTGTTCTTCTGCTTTATACTGCACAGAAATCTTTCTCCCAGATGATCCTAGGTAATCTGCACTAAAGCATCTGGGTGAATTAATTAGTCTTTTTTTTTTTTTTTCCCCAGATTGCCAGCATCTTGCAGATTATGCAACAAGTGAAGATTAGTTTGTGCCTGTGGTGATCTTGGAGAGTGTTTGGAAACAAAAGGCACTTCTCGATCCAAAATTAAAATTTTAGTGTAGAAAAGAATGGATGTTGTATGTGAATCTGCCTGTTCTGGCAATCCAGAATAAAAACCGAAGGACAGAAATCAGCAGTGAGGGAAGTGGAGGTATTGAATTGAGCTTGACTTTAGTGTGCTGTTCAGTTTAAAAAATGCAAACTTGATAAAGCTATTTGCGAATAGTGTTAATTTTTCCATCAGAATCAGCAGGTATTTTGTCAGAGGCTTTTTGTTATGTATTCAGGTGAATACATGTGCGGGACCTCCTTCAGGTTTTGATTTCTGATGCCATTTTATGCAAGATAATGTTACATTTGGAGGAGGCAGCATTATGACAAGCTGTATATGTTGACAGCTACCAGTCTTAAGAGAGCTTTACAAAGTATTTTAAAATAACATCAAGCATATGAAGAGCATTTTTATTATTGTTATTTTATTAGTTACTGGACAATAGTCCTGTAATTAGAATAATAGTATGTAATAAACATTAATTACTGCTTGTGGCAATACCAGCCTTGAGGGAGGTAGCTTGAAACTGGAAACTGTGGGTTCATGGAGGTTTGTTTTAATGTTCATTTAAATTTGGGCTCTTGTTGAACATTTTCCTAGGTGATTCTCATTTGCATATTTTGTTGATATAGCTTTTGATTTTGGCTTGAGCAGAATATTTAGTTGTGGTGGTCCCTAACAAGAGGTTGTTTCTGAAATGTCTGGAGAAGCTGAGGCTGCTTTAGCCATTACTCGCCTAATGCTGGGTAGGAAATTTTATTCACAGAGCCAGCATGCGAAGCAAGCTGACTTGTATACGGGAGAAGGGTGTGAAAGCCTTCATTCTCAGCTGTTTTCTTCAGAGTAGAAGTGCGTTGTATACTAAGGAGGTGATTTTGGGTTTGTATTGGACTTTTCACTGCTGTAGAAGACTCACGAATGATTGCTGACCTGCTTGTCTTCTAGTTGTAGCATCCGCTCGTCCTTCCTCATTTGCCAGTTAAAAAAAATAATATAGCGGTTACTAATACTCCTCAAACTTAAGATTTTGTGGTGTGCTACTTGTGTAATATTTACGAAATTTGTAAACTTAAAGGAAGTTTAAGTTAAACTCCTCATAAGCTAATGGTTTTTCTGTCTACCAGCATGGTCCTTGTCAGTTTTCACCCACTGTGTACCTGAGTTTATCATCTGCTTTCTGTGTTTGGGAATGCTACTCTTCCATCTTTCCCAATCCCTTTACACTGTCTTCTGCATATGTCCTGCCCCATGTCGAGCATAAATCTTCAATAGCCTATGGTAGTGTTGAGGCACAGAGTGCAGGGTAATCTAAAGGTGCATGGAAGAATGAGATGGTGAAGATTTGGAACATGGACATTATTGCTGGCAATTATAAGGTATAATGGATGGAGGATAGGTGGCCTTGACAGTTCCTGTTTTCTTTTTATCAGATGTGATGAGATTTCTCTGTGTGTGTGTGGTAAACCTGTTTTTTCTCAATGAAGTTATTGTCTGTTTAATATGCAAATGATGCAATGCAGAATATTGCTAATTCGTGCGTAGGCAAGAAAAAACCCTCTGCTTTGTGGTGAGCTTCCCTTCATCAGGAAAACATGTTCTTTTGTCCCTGCATGTATTCCTTTCTCAGCATAATTTTGTGTTCATCAGTTTGAATGTTCGCAACCCAAAATAGATACAGTTCAGTCTAAATTTTCAGACAAAATTCCTACATCTGTTTTCTAAGATGTCGTAAGTAATTTCTCATACAGGAATACTGTTCCCACCCCATCCTTTCTAGGACATGCCCAGAGGACAGTGAGTGATTAGATACCGGGGGCATTTGCTCAGTGTTGGTTTTTTTTCTCTCTTCTTTTTAATATGAACATTTAAAGCTGTTAATAAACTTTACACTATCTCATTCATCTCTTCTTCCAGTGCACTTATTTTATGTTTATAATCTGCCATGCTGGTCTTTAGAGAAAAGGTGATGAGTGTCTGTCTTCACTTAAGAGAGATTGGGCTTCGAATGTTAAATGTTTTATATGCAGTGAGCTTCTCATTATGTGGATATTCAACAGTTTCAGAAGTGCTGTTGCTGTCTGTCACTCGTGTTTGCTTTCTCTTTCCTCTCACTGAAACAGGGGAATATATCCTTAATGCTGGGCAACCTAATGAAGAACCTTCTATTTTTCTTATGAGCTGTAAACATGAGTAAATCTTTGCATCGCCTAATGAGATAGGAGTCTTAACTTTCAATTTTCAGAAGGAGAAACTAAAAGCAAACTGAAGTGCTGGGGTTCCTGTGCATGTTCAGACCAGATTTGCTGTATGGCGCTTTCTTGGTTGTTATTGTTGTATGAAGTACAAATGGGGTCTTTGGTATGGTAAGATTATAGTTTCGGTGGTAGAGGTTAAGGGTTCAGTGAATAAAGTACACAATTTTCTGGCATAAAATATTATAGAACTTCTTCAAATCCGTGATTATTTCTATTTTCTAGCCATTTAGGCTTCCAGTTTGAGGATTATGTATACTGAGGAATGACCAGGCAAATAAGGGTATTCATAAAGGTTAGCAGTAGCCTACATTTACCAGGTACATGATAGAGAGGCAGGCTTTTCCAGGGCATGGCTGAGAGTACCAGTGTTAGGCTTTTGCTCTAAATCTCACTGGAGAAGAACTGTCTTTCCTACCTGCTATAGTGTGGGGGTTCAGGGTACCTAGCTGTCTGTGTGCTTAAGGATGGCTATCTTAAAATCTTCAGTATTCTGAATTTACCACTAAATATAAGAGAAAGGAACGAACCATAATTTTAATATTTATTCCTTTTTTTTTATATATACACAGGCATATATATATATATAAAAAAAATATTAATATATATACAAAACCCATATGCTTTGCCTGATGTTAGTGTAATGTCTTTTTCCTTTCTCCCTTCCTTCATTCCCCAGTCTCCTCTGAGAAGAACAATTCTCCCTCTCCCTAGTCTCAACAACCAGCCAAAAGTAAACAATTACTGTTAGCCTTCCAGAATATTTCTGGTATTTCCTGACTAAGAAATGGTAAAATGGTTTAAGAAAGAGTTGGTAGTAGTTACCTTTAGTCAGTTAATGTTCTTCTACCATTGGAGAAAAAAAATATTTAATGCTCATTTAGGACAAAAGATATCTGCAGAAATCTCTGCAAATTGGAAGCACCAGAACTGTGAAATATAGATGGTTTTAGATTTAGAAGTGTCAACTTTTTTTTCTATTGAACTAACAATATAGAGGGAACATATTTTTCCCAATATTTTCAACAGAAAACTAGTTATACTAGACTTGTTCTAGTATTAAGAAATCTTATCTAAGGAGCACTTTCAAAATAAAACCAAACTTGAGAGAAAAAAAGTGCCTTGAGGTTTTTATAAAGCTGACAAGTTTTAATATTCCAAATACGTAGTGACAATTATCTTTTTTCATAATTAAGCTATGAGTATAGTTTAATACAGAATTCAAAACCATTTGCTAAATGCCGCTTACATTTAAAACCCCCAAAATTCCCCAACAGAAAAAATGGAAAAAACAATCCCAACATATTTTTTTTTAAATTGAGATAAGAAAAAATATACTCTGTGCACCTCAATTTAATAACCAGTTTTGCTCAGCTACTACCGAAGGCTTAAGGAACAGTGTTCAGAAGTGATTGTTCAGAAATAAGTGTTTCTCAAAGATTATGAGGGTTTATACAGATTATTTTGTTCACCTGCTGAGTGTTTGAGAGTAGAAATGTCCAATCTGACACTTTCCAGAAGTGTTCATTTGCTTAAAAAATAGAAATATTCCTGTGGAAAAATAGGATTTCATTAATTGTTTTCCCATGTTAGCCATGCAATAAAGCAATATTATTATATACTTTTAACAGACATGAACATTTTATGAAATGCAAAGTCCCAAGTTTCTGAAATGATATGATTTCAGCTTAAAATGTAGTCCTGTGAGCACTGCTTAGTTTGTTAATACCTTTGCACTTTGGTTCTGTTGTTTGTGCTTCTTGTGAGCAGCAAGATGTTCAAATGCCTGTTGACTGCTTTTTATTAATTGTAAAGTAGGCATGGTGGTGTTTGGAATAGAAATCTGCTGTATTTTTCAATTAAACCGGCAGAAGGAGAGCCAAGTTAGTATTATATTTCTTGGAAAAGCAGAATAATATATTCATTCTTTGACTCCATGAGGAGGAGATGCAAGAATATTATACCGACTAGTGAACTCCAGTGCTAGAATCAAACGGAATTTGCAAACTTCTTTTAAGTTATATCTAAATTACTACAAAATAAATGTGATGGCTTTCGGCACGGCAGAAAGAGACTTAAAAGGCCCTTCACACCCCTTAGATTTGGTGTGCAGCAGTGATTCATACTTGTCTTTCATCTCATTTTTAAAGTGGGAATGGTGGCTCTTTGTAATGGAGCTTGACCAGTAGAACAGACAAACACATACACCGTTGGTGTAAGAGGAAGTGTGATGGGTACAATGCTTGCTCCTCAGACCACATTTGCCTCTTGCTATATGCCTGTTTTTGCTGTAGTACCAAAAGCAATTCAGAGAGGAAACAGAGCAAGGAAGACAGTTATTTTAATTAGTGAATTCTAGACTGTCCTCAAAGGCTCTGATACTTCGATCTAATTCAGTCTTCTGATTTTCTGTTGATTCTTCCAAATGCTTCAGACTTATTCAGACAAAAGCCTCTTTCTTCACAATTGTCAAATTTCATTGAATCTCAAGTCTTGGTGATAGAGCTTAATTGTCAGCCAAATAAGTCTTGGTTTCTGTAAATTGTTTGATCCTCAATTGGTTTAGAAGTGACAATATACTTTCTTTTACAGGGTTTAGATATTGTTTCCATGTGGTGTATGGAGCAAAGTTGGACCAACTAAAGAAATTATTTCAATTGTTTTCTGTCAGGAAGGCTTAGACAAAGAGCTTAGTCTCAGATCCTTTCAAGTTCAAGCATCTGCCACTAGGGGCAAAAATTATTTTCCTGTAGGCATTCATCTTTTATTGTAGATTTACTGTGCTGCTTCGCTTGGTTGATAATCTAATTTAAACTTCATAGATGAGTCATACCTCCTCAGTGGGATTCACAGCTAGTTTAAATTCTCTGATGTCAGAACCTTTCAGTTCTTCCAGGATCTCTTTTCTGAACATAATGGTCCTTTGGATGTCTGAATGCATTGAGGAGGAAAGAATGTGACCCATGCAAGCGGTAACACTTTAGTGATATGGTTGTACAACATACCTCAGGTTTTGTTTTCAATGTTTATTTTGGTTCCTAGTTCAGGTAATTTGTGATGACTTGACTTAATTTAGGTCCTAATTGTGCCAAGCGGTCCATTGTGGACAGACTTCTGCAAGTATGAGGGTGGTACCCCGCTGAGGTAAGGAACCTTGTGGAAGGTGGAATAGAGCTCACCACATGGATCATGTGCTATACTAGAGACTTTTGTTTCATAGGACCAGCGTTTTCTATACCAACTGTGATATGACAGCTTCCCAGAAAAACATCGTGACAGGATTGTAAAAGGGTACAAAACCTTCATGTCAAGAGACATTTCAGTCTCCTTTCTTTGGAAAAAAAAAGAAACAAACAAGCAAACCGCCAATTGTCCGGAAGGTCCTAAAAGGTTTTAGTGTGATACAAACACTTCAACTTGTTTGTGACCTCCTCCTGAAAGCATGACCACTGTATAGTGACCACTAAGAACTTTAGGAATTGAATGTTCATATTTGGAATGTGAATTACTATTTAAGGATTTCCTCTCCAGAGTCAGTCAAGGACAAAATAGACATTCAGAAAGTTAAGAGGCGTTGTAAATACCATTCAGCTGTGATGAAAAGTTTATTGGATGCTTTTCATATGCACTCTGAAGTTAAGCTACATTTTGAAAACCATCAGAGCCAACATTTGTTCTTTAAATATTATAATTAAATATCTACAATGCTAAGTTGTTACTAATTAATACTCTGTAATATTAATAGTGGTTGGGTTATTGACACAATTTTGCCTTATGTGGTTTTTTTGCTTGAAGTTGTACTTTTGTTTTATATGTTTTAACGATGTGTCCACAAATTGATCCAGAATCAAGTTCTGTGCTCATACTGTTTTGTGAAGAGGGAAGGAAAACCACAAGATATTCTTGTGTCATTTAATTTCATTATTATGTGTGTATTTTTCCATTTTAATCCTGCCTTATCAGAGATTTGGTTAATGCCTTTTTAACACAGAATAATGGCAAAGCGGTTGTTTTAAAACAGCCTTTCCCAAAATGTCTGGGATCAGATTATGATAGGTGACTATTTGCAAAATTGGCAGTGTTTATTCCAAACTATTAACTTGTGCTTTAGGTCCACAAGAGGTTTTTATAGTGTTTTATATATTGGATGTGGATATCTGAAAGATAGGTATTTCTGTTAGTTTTTGCATTGATCCTCTAGTTGTCCTGTTCCTTGCAGTCCTGGAACTACTTTCATCCTAATGTGTCTGGTGTAGTTTCAGCAGAGATGCTGCTGGTTCAAAAAAAAAAATATTGTGGTGAAAATGGATGTCAGAGAAACAAAATGACTGCATAAATAAGTGGACTGTTGAGACCCAAAGACAAACAGGTTTATTTTGAAGGAAGAAACAAAACTTACTGAGAATTCCTCTACCTGAAATCTTAATTGGTCTTGTGAAATCTTAAGACCTTGTGTGGATGAAGTTAAGCAAACTATTAGTGTATGCTCTAAAGACTAACTTGAGACAGAACCGGCTGTTGACCCTGCAAGTCTGTAGTTATCGGAGTGAAGTATTCTCCTTTAAGACCAGTTTAAAGCAAGAAGTAACTAAAATCCTCTGAATTGTTCTCTAAAGGCCTCTCTCTCAATAGATAACGAGTCTTGTCTCATCTGTCTAAGTGTAACATTGTGAATCGTCTGTATGTATTTACGGTTATGCAGTATGTACTGGATGCACTTTATCATCTCCCTTCAGGTGACAGTGGCCTTTTGGCTTCCATAGTTTTAATTTGGAAACTATTTCAGAACCTGATCTCTCACTTGCTGTAAGGATTTCCCATGTTTTTCAGTGTAAAACACCCTTCCTATTCCCTTTACGGCTCATGTGTAGTTATTGTAGTTCCCCTATCAGGCTCTTTTTGTCACTGTGCATTTCCAAAACATTAATTCAGGCGCTCTTCTAGTTTAAGTGTTGCAGCCACCTTCTGTTCACCTTCTGTTCTCACTTGCTGTGTCCCAAACTCCTCCACGTTTCCTAGCCTATGCCTCACTGTGTCAGGCTTCATGCCTTGGTTGTGCTTGGAATGACGTACTCTTCTCTTATTTAAGCATACTTTTTTGTATCCAGAACTTGTGCCATTCCATGGAGAGGGCAATGGAAGAAGCGATGTTGAAGGAAGAGGGAGGAGAGGAAACACGGCATGGATATGCAGTGAATGAAGCAGAGGGTGAAGGAGAGGGCACGTGCAGCAGCCAGTCTGCACAGGGCAAAAATTCAAGTCAGTACGTACAAAGCTCTCTTAATATCCAAACATCCCAGATTCAGCAACTTCTGTGACTGTTGCTACCAGCTAGTCTTTTGACGGTTCTGTGTTGCAGCTCTTCCCTAGAGCCAGATGGAGAGAAGGCTTTTCCTTGACCTTGTGGCCCCAGTGTGCTTTGAGGGAGTCTGCCAGGAGGTGTAGAAAGGAGTGTGGTTTCATTTGAGCATTAGCCCTCTTCCCATGCAAAGCTTTTACTATTTATGCACCTGGTAACTGGAGCTGTTGGCACATTCCTGTATTTTTCCCCTCCCTTTGTCATCATTTTGCCTGCTTATCTTTTATGCTTACATCTTTGTAACTTCCTCCTCTCTGTGCAGTAAAGTTCATCCACAAGCTGGCTCTTCTTCATCTTAAAATTGTCTCTCAAGATATACCAGTATCATGTAACCACAGTATAACTACAAACTGACACTAGTTAAACATATGGGTGGAGAAAATCATTAATTCCCTGACCCCTTTGTTTTCCCGTACTTAAAAAAAAAAAAAAAGAAAAAAAGGCACACATCTTGTCATGCAACTTTCTGTTCCAGCATACTGCTGCATCTTCCCTTTGCTCGTTGTTCCTTTTATAGTCAATTGTGTTGGTTTCTCTTAACTGACACAACAAACTCTTCAGGGCAGGGCATGCTGCTGGCTACGTGTGATGGTCCGGCGTGCATGCTAGTGAGGCTCTGCCTCCCGCTTTCAGATATATTAATCCTCTTTTGGGTGTTTCTGTCATGCAAATAATAAAATGGCAGAGTTCTCAGGAGTCCCTTGTTGCGGGTGGCACTCTTCTATTTTTGCCTATTTATTTATTTAGGAGTTCATAGTGCTGGACAGCTGTAAATCAGAGCTTCACAGTGAAGTCTGTCTTTGAATTGAACAAAGAGAAAAAAGATTGTAAATTGTATTCACTTTTGCTTGAATGACTGTTCAGTGAAGCCTTTTTTTTTCTCCTTCATGTGTGTGAATTTTTTTTCTCTGTGTACAGAAAAGTGAAGAAATGTTGCTGTTAACATGTTTATGTTTATCATCCTGAGTTTCTTTCTTATGATTTAAAAGCCATGAAAAATTAGAAGGTTATAGGGCTACGTTAGATTTTTCTTTAATTTTAAGCAATGTATATGTAAGCATATGTTTTTAAAATAATTTAACCTCTAGCATTCAGCTGTCAAAAAATCTAGGGGCATGAATTTAAGGTATATTTCTATATGAACATTAAAGGTTCTTTGGTTTTGATTTATACACTACCAGTGTTTCAGTGTGGTCAGGGGCTACTTACTCCTCATTTGCAGCTACTTACCCCTATTATGTTTTTCTTTTTTGATTTTGAGGTGAAGCTTTCTAATAGTTGCCCAGTAGAGAGGGTACAGTAAAGTCATATGCAGTGCAATATAACTTTTCACAATGCTTAGCATTTAATCATTTAATTATTAAGATTTCTTTCTTTTAATGTAATGAATATAATATACAGCAGAGAAGAGCTTATATTTTGTTTTTTTTCTCATTTCAATGTATATTATACCCCACATTTCCATTTCAGTGTTGTTAATTATAGTTTAGGCGATAAAGAAGGTTACATTATAGTGATAATTTTTTCTCCAGAAGCTGAGCATGATGCAAAGAGATGCATTGTCAGACTATATCTAGATTTCTTTGGACAGCACTCCTTGCTTGAGGAAAACACGTGGGTTGTGGTTGCCTTCAGCTTTTCTGAGACAAAAGATTTTTGGTTGTTTCTCAGGTGAGATTTGCAAGTGGAATTTGGTGCCAATCACAAAACCGAAGAGGAGATGAAGTCATCCCTCCTTATACCCTACAGCCCACTCTGCAGGAAAGGATCCATTCCATGCCCTAAATTAGGCTAAAAAAAGAAAAAGGGGGATTTGAATCCAGCTGTGGTCCCTCCCATGCTGATTGCCATAGCCTTCAGGCACGCACTCATTTGCCTTCTTCCGGTGCCATACTTATTTACTGATTCATCCAAAGGTAGAACAGCTTCAAGAGCAGGGACTGAAGGAGGCCTACCGCAGATTGCCTCTAGTAGAGCAGTTAACACGCTCGCTGAAGAGGTGGGCGACCCACATTCAGTGCATGCTCCGTGACTGGTAAAAATAACACGTTCCCTTGCATCTTTGCCCAACCTTCACTTCTCATGTAAGTGCCCTGACCCCGGGGCTTGGCTGTACCTTTATAAACAGGACAATGGGTTTCTCAGTATCTTCTTCCTTTGCGGTTTTGTGAATAGTACCTAAGTTATGAATCTAGTTGTTTCCAAATTTTCTGTGGCTTTGCTCTAACATGTGGTTTAAAATGTCCTAAATTGAAACAAAATTTTTGATTTCATGTGTCTTTTTTAACACGCAGCAAAATTTCCAAGCAAATGCTTTGATTATTTGCACAGCAAACTGAAAGAGACGCAGTTCTAATTTTCTGATAGTTATGCCAGAATTTCTCTTGAGTTCAGTAGTAATGGCATTTCATGGGAGACAGGAACAAAACCCCACTGAAAATTATCCAGTATCATCCATTGTGAATTCTGGGTAGGCAAACCCGTGTTGTTGCAGTGGCTTTTTTATAGTATGAGTAGTTAAAAAGGAAAAGGTATTTCAGGAGTCATTACGTGGGTATATAATGAATCAACTTTAGAGACAATCTCTCCTTGCCAAACATTTCACATTTCCCAGAAGAGAAGAGAAAGAAAAAGAAACTGAAGCTAAAGAAAAATGAATGGTTGAACCAAAGGAACATGCCAAGCAGAAGTTGAGGGTTTACAAAGTCAGATGAAGACATGAAATGCCTCTGCTGTTTGAGGTGCCCAAAGGCTTTATCCTCAAAATGGATGGGCTAGGTAGAGGCTGTGGAAGTCTTGGCTTGGCTTTCACAGCAACAGTCCATATAGAATTTCCTTCCATGGTTTCCAAAAAGGAAGAAAATGGATGGACTACATCAGAATCATTCTCTTCAGTGTGTGGGAGGGGAACTGAGTAGATACAATTGCTAAAATACAGGATAATATTTGTTTTTCTGAATGATAACTGTATCAGCCAGATAGCAGATTCAACTAAAGATTTTGGGAGGCAAAAGCTTTATGTTCAGTAATGTCCTACTCAGGTATTGTCATCTTAGACTTGAGTGATGATTGAAGCCTTTCTAACTTCAACACCTAAAAAAAGGGGGGGAAAAAAAAAACATTAAAAAGAGGCAAATTAAGATTCTTATTCAGTGAATTATCTTTAGGAGATGGTAAGAAAATCAACATGTGACAGAGCACTGGAACATGCTGCCCAGGGGGGTTGTGGAGTCTCCTTCTCTGGAGACATTCATAACCCGCCTGGACACGACCCTGTGCAATGTGCTCTAGGGGAACCTGCTTTTTCAGGGGGTTGGACTAGATGATCTCCAGAGGTCCTTTCCAGCCCCAACCATTCTGTGATTCTGTGATTCTGTGTATGAGCAGATTTGCAAGAGCTATGTGAGATTCCCTCCCCCCTCAATATTTTCTGAAATACAGTATTTAAAGCCTATTCTGAATCTAGGCTTGATAGTATAAATAACACAGGAAAACTCCTTTTTGTTGTTGGAAAAACCTTACCAGAAAGATGACATATATTCCCATTTTTATTTTAATCCTTGTATTGATGTGTATTTATATATAACCCCCAAATCTGAAAGTAGCTCTAAAAGCTGTTTTTCTCCTCCCATGTAAAAATTCCAGCAACAGAATACTCTTCAGATATTTCAGTCCATCCCAATTTGTAGTGTTCAATTTAATTCATTGTAAGTCCCCCCCCTCCAGCAAAACAACACTTGGGATATATTTTCAATCCAAATTGGATTTATAGCAGAAAGGGAAACTAGATTACACAAATGTTCTTTCAGAAGTGGGTGTGTTTGTGGTTAAATAGTTTAGCAAAGAATTAAATTCATAGTCCTGCTAGTAAAAAGCCAATATAGGACTATATTTTGTATATAGTTGTGTATATATATATATATATAATGTATATTTTGTATATTATTTCACCCCTGGGGTGAAATCGGTGTGCCCAGCTCGCTCCCTGAAATGCCTGTACACCAATGCACGCAGCATGGGGAATAAGCAGGAGGAGTTAGAAATCCGTGTTCGGTCGGGGGGCTATGATCTAGTGGCAATTACAGAGACTTGGTGGGACGCCTCGCATGACTGGAATGTGGTCATGGATGGCTATGTCCTGTTCAGGAAAGACAGGCCGCTAAGGAGAGGTGGTGGAGTTGCTCTTTATGTGAGTGAGCAGCTAGAATGTATTGAGTTCTGTCCAGGGGCGGATCAGGAGCGAGTGGAGAGTTTGTGGGTGCGAATTAAGGGGCAGGCTGGCAGGGGTGCTACTGTTGTGGGTGTCTATTACAGGCCACCGGATCAGGATGAGGACGGTGATGAGGCCTTCTACAGGCAGCTGAGAGCAGTCTTGCAATTACAGGGCCTGGTTGTTGTGGGGGATTTCAACTACCCTGATATTTGCTGGGAGGCCTACTCAGCCAGCCATCCTCAGTCCAGGAGGTTCCTCCAGTGCATTGATGATAACTTTCTGATGCAAATGGTGGATGAGCCAACTAAGAGAGGAGCGCTGCTGGATCTTATCCTCACTAAGAAGGAGGGTCTGGTTGAAGAGGTGAAGGTTGAGGGCAGCCTTGGTTGTAGTGACCATGAGATGGTAGAGTTCAGGATCTCATGTGGCAGGAACAGAATAGCTAGCGGAATCACAGCCCTGGACTTCAGGAGGGCCAACTTTGGCCTTTTCAAGCAATTGCTAGGGGAAATCCCATGGGACAAGGTACTAGAAGGTAAGGGGGCCCAAGATAGTTGGTTAGCATTCAAGGACTGCTTCTTCCGAGCTCAAGATCAGAGCATCCCAACAGGTAGGAAGTCAAGGAAGGGTACCAGGAGACCTGCATGGTTGAACAGGGAACTGCTGGGCAAACTCAAGTGGAAGAAGAGGGTGTACAGATCGTGGAAGGAGGGGCTGGCCACTTGGGAGGAATATAAGTCTGTTGTCAGAGGATGTAGGGAGGCAACTAGGAAAGCCAAGGCCTCCTTGGAATTAAACCTTGCAAGAGAGGTCATGGACAACAGAAAGGGCTTCTTCAAATACATTGCAGGTAAAGCCAACACTAGAGGCAATGTAGGCCCACTGATGAATGAGGTGGGGGCCCTGGAGACAGAGGATAAAAAGAAGGCGGAGTTACTGAATGCCTTCTTTGCCTCTGTCTATACTGCTGGAGGCTGTCCTGAGGAGCCCCGGACCCCTGAGGCCTCAGAAGAAGTCAGGATAGAGGAGGAATCTGTCTTGGTTGATGAGGGCTGGGTCAGGGACCAATTAAGCAACCTGGATGTCCATAAATCCATGGGTCCTGATGGGATGCACCCGCGGGTGCTGAGGGAGCTGGCGGAAGTCATTGCTAGGCCACTCTCCATCATCTTTGCTAAGTCGTGGGCAACGGGAGAGGTGCCTGAGGACTGGAGGAAAGCGAATGTCACTCCAGTCTTCAAAAAGGGCAAGAAGGAGGACCCGGGGAACTATAGACCGGTCAGCCTCACCTCCATCCCCGGAAAGGTGATGGAGCAACTTGTTCTTGGTGCTGTCTCTAGGCACATCAAGGATAGGGGGATCATTAGGGGCACTCAGCATGGCTTCACCAAGGGGAAGTCATGCTCAACCAACTTGATAGCCTTTTATGAGGATGTTACCCGGTGGATAGATGATGGTAAAGCTGTGGATGTGGTCTATGTCGATTTCAGTAAAGCGTTTGACACGGTCTCCCACAGCATCCTTGCAGCTAAACTGAGGAAGTGTGGTCTGGATGATCGGGTAGTGAGGTGGATTGTGAACTGGCTGAAGGAAAGAAGCCAGAGAGTGGTGGTCAATGGGACAGAGTCCAGTTGGAGGTCTGTGTCTAGTGGAGTCCCTCAAGGGTCGGTTCTGGGACCAGTACTATTCAATATATTCATTAATGACTTGGATGAGGGATTAGAGTGCACTGTCAACAAGTTCGCTGATGACACAAAACTGGGAGGAGTGGCTGACACACCGGAAGGCTGCGCAGCCATTCAGAGGGACCTGGACAGGCTGGAGAGTTGGGCGGGGAGAAATTTAATGAAATATAACAAGGGCAAGTGTAGAGTCCTGCATCTGGGCAAGAACAACCCCATGTACCAGTACAAGTTGGGGGCAGAGCTGTTGGAGAGCAGCGTAGGGGAAAGGGACCTGGGGGTCCTAGTGGACAACAGGATGACCATGAGCCAGCAGTGTGCCCTTGTGGCCAAGAAGGCCAATGGCATCCTGGGGTGTATTAGAAGGGGTGTGGTCAGCAGGTCAAGAGAGGTTCTCCTCCCCCTCTACTCTGCCCTGGTGAGGCCGCATGTGGAATATTGTGTCCAGTTCTGGGCCCCTCAGTTCAAGAAGGACAGGGAACTGCTAGAGAGAGTCCAGCGCAGAGCCACAAAGATGATTAAGGGAGTGGAACATCTCCCTTATGAGGAGAGGCTGAGGGAGCTGGGTCTCTTTAGGTTAGAGAAGAGGAGACTGAGGGGTGACCTCATTAATGTTTATAAATATGTAAAGGGCAAGTGTCAAGAGGATGGAGCCAGGCTCTTCTCAGTGACATCCCTTGACAGCACAAGGGGCAATGGGTGCAAGCTGGAACACAGGAGGTTCCACTTAAATTTGAGGAAAAACTTCTTTACGGTGAGGGTGACTGAACACTGGAACAGTCTGCCCAGAGAGGTTGTGGAGTCTCCTTCTCTGGAGACATTCAAAACCCGCCTGGACACGTTCCTGTGTGATATGGTCTAGGCAATCCTGCCCCGGCAGGGGGATTGGACTAGATGATCTTTCGAGGTCCCTTCCGATCCCTAACATTCTGTGGTTCTGTGATTCTGTGATATACTATTCCAGGTTTCTATTATAGTGATGCTTTGTATTGTGGTGAGAAGTTGAATTAGGTAACTTTACATCTGGAATAGAAAAAGAAGGTGGTGTAAATCAACAGAAAATTCTGTAGATAGCATACAACTTGACATTTTTATAAAGGCCAGTTGATAAGAAGCTGCAAGTGGTTACCATTTTTTAATTTATTCTTTTTTTCCTTTCAGGAGTGGGAAGGAGGCCAGTGTCAACTCTTCCTGTACCCCCTCCTCTGTATAAACACTGTTGTTTTTTTTTTGTTCAGTTGGACTGTCTGCGTTAAAAATATCTTGTTGTTTATGTTGTAGTATACAGCAGAAATTAAGTTGTGCTGTACTTTGGCAGTAAATTAGAGTTGATGGCTTGGTTTTGGTTTTTCATTTGTTTCAGTATGTTTAAATGTAGATTTTATTCATTAAACTCAGGATAACTTAGAATAGCTCCAGTGAATAAAAATTAGTTTCAAAAGAAGCAGAAAGGATATCCAGAGCTTAACTTGTGGAATTGTTAGAACTTTGTTCTGGCAATCTTCAGCACAGAATTACATATGAAAGGTTTAATATTACTCCAGGGATTGGGACGGTGGGGGCGGGCAGGTGTCTGCTTTCATTGTCATTCTAATTATGAAGGAGAGATGTAGCTTTGTACTCAAGCTATAGGATGAAGCTTTGTTTTATATAGTCAGAAGTTTGCTCTTTTGAATGATTCCGATACTTTCTTTCACAGTAAATTACAAAAGAAAAAAATCTGTGAATGTTAATTATTGAGGTGGGGGGTGTCATTGCAGGGATCCATAATTTGAAAGTTGCTGTTGAATATATTATCCCTATCATACTTTAGTGAAAGAGATCAGTTCATTAGCAAGTATAGTACAGCACCAAAGTTAAATTCTGTTTTGCAAATTCTGTTACAGCTGAAATTTTAGCCAACTTGGTTAATTGATAATGATATATAATATGAAAGGCAGTTACAATGCAGAAGGCATTTTGAGATTTCTCATGAAAGCAGTTTGAGAAAGAAGGAAAGTCACACTTTTTTCAGTCAAGATGTTTTTTGTGCTTCTGTTTTTAATGAAGGCTTTATATATCCTTTCTGCGTTGTACGGTAAGTGAGGAGATAAGACTTTGGCTGGTGATAACTGATGTTAATACACATGCTCTTCTGAGCACACCCAGGAAGAAAGACAAATCAACTGTACCACATAATTTAGCAAAGGGAGAAGTCAGTTTGCGTGGAGCATTGACCTATTTTGATTTTCTACAAGCAGGGTAATTCTAGTCAGTATGTCATTAAAGTACTGTGTGTTTCTAGTAGACTGGAAAGCTCAAGAAACAACTGTATATTTAGGATCAATGTATTCATACTAGGTAATGAAGGTGTTTCCATTGGCAGTAAAAATAGTAATTCATTTGCAAAGAAGCCTGTTTTCCATTCTTATCTTTGTCATAGTTATCCTTCTTTCTTTAAATCCTACACTTAAAAATAAGATCAAACACAGTGTTCACGTTTTCTTCTTGTTTCCTAACTGTTTTCCTGTTTGACAGCATTCATGTAAAAAGTCCTTTTCAAGTAGTAAATTAATTTGGATAGAAGGCATCACACCTGAATTCATTACATGCTGGCAGTTTAGATAAATGGATGTTATGATCTCAGCATATTTTGGCCCAGCACCACTGTGTGCCCATTTGCAAATGTCTGAGAAAGTGATAATATTCCTGTCAGTTTCAGGCTGCTAAAGAAAAAAAAATGGGGTAGAATTTCTTATTTATATTTATAGGATGCCTGTGGGGAAGACAGTAATGCTGTATATGGCAGTTTGTGTAGACATGTGGTGCTAAACATATATTAAAAAAAGATAACAGACCTATTGACGTTTCTTTGTAGAAATATGGAAGAAAAGCCAGAGTAGATCAGTAATTGACAGCTATGCAGGAGATGCATTTCCAGATTTCTTTCTGAAGAAATATTTCAGAAACTTACAATTCCTTTCAAAGTCGGTAATCCATCTTTAATTATTTTGTTGATTTCATAGTTGTATTTTACAAGGTTGATGTAATGTCTGCTTCCTGCCAACATTTGATATGGGCAATCCACTTTGTCCCTGCTTTGATGAAATGGAAGGCTGCTTGTAGTTGCAGTACTTTTTTTTTTTACTTTTTTTTTTACTTTTTTTTTACTTTTTTTTTTACTTTTTTTTTTACTTTTTTTTTTACTTTTTTTTGCCGTATGTGTGTGAACTAAGCACAGTTGAAGACTTATCAGTCACTGAATGCCATAGCTTAACAGGAAGATAGGTGGGGAGCTGTCGATTTATACCACTGACAGAATGGGAAACATGTTCAATGTGGTTAAATTGATGAGCATTTAAACGTACCCAGTTCTGTGCAGCTATGTACACTTTTCAGACTGTTGAAGGAGGTTATCCTCCCCTTCTACACTGCCCTGGTGAGGCCACACCTGCAGTACTGTGTCCAGTTCTGGGCACCCCAGTTCAAGAAAGACAAGGAACTACTGGAAAGAGTCCAGTGGAGGGCTACAAAGATGATCAGAGGACTGGAACATCTCTCTTATGAGGAAAGGCTGAGAGAGCTGGGTCTGTTTAGCCTGGAGAAGACTGAGGGGGGATCTTATCAATGCTTACAAATAACCTTAAGGGCAGGTGTCAAGAGGATGGGGCCAGACTCTTCTCGGTAATGCCCAGCAACAAGACAAGGGGCAGTGGGCACAAACTGAAACATGGGAAGTTCCATCTGAATATGAGGAAAAACTTCTTTACTTTGAGGGTGACAGAGCACTGGAGCAGGCTGCCCAGGTGGAGTCTCCTTCTCTGGAGATATTCAAAACCCACCTGGACACGACCCTGTGCAATGTGCTCTGGGTGAACCTGCTTTGTCAGGGGGTTGGACTAGATGATCTTCAGAGGTCCCTTCCAACCCCAACCATTCTGTGATTCTGTGATTTCTTTTATCCCTACCTTTGAGTATCCTTTTATTACCACATACATGCTTCTGAGCATTATTTTACTACCATGTGTATGTTTAAAATTACTTTGGTTTTATAAGCTGTAATTTGGACTGTTAAAGTACATGATTCTTTTCTTTAGGGTAAGTTGACATCTCTACATATGCTCAAACTGTGGTGTGGCCTGTGGTAGCGCATCTCCCTGGGGCTGCGTGGGGTGGTGGCACACTGCCGTGGTGGCCACCCTTGTGGGCACGGGGGGCTTCTCGCTGAGTAGAGTACCTGGCTGCAAAGTGCATACTTTCATCTGTCTAAAGTTGGTCCCTCTAAATTAAAGCTCTCTTAGACTAGAAGAGCATCTATGTGGCATGACTGCCTTCAAGTAGGCATGCAATCCCAGTTGGTGTTGCTTACATTTAGTTATATGGGTATGACTAAGTACCTTCTTGAATCCATTCCTCATGGTGCAAGTTGTTTTCAGACAGGTTTCTGCGAGTTCGCAGCGAGGAGTGGGAGATAATAATGTTTAATTTGTTACTTTTTCTTCATGGAGGCTGGGTAGAGGGGGAGTGTTCCTGGCTTCACTGTTGCAGAGTAGATAAAGAGATTTTGAATATTTTTTTTTCTCCTGGTAAATGCAGTGTACTTGTACGTGAAAATTGATATTTAGGCCAATTGCCATGGAGGAGTTTCGGTTACTATGCAAAGCAGTATTAATAACATTTGCGTATTGAACTAAAGTGTGAGGCAATTAAAATTCCCTGGATTGAGGATTAGCTTGATCTCTGAAGGGAAAAAAATTCCAAGAGCGTCCACCCATGCACTCACAGGCACATAGAAGTGGCAAAAGTTTTCTATCCCTGGAAGGACCTTCTCTTAAAACATTTTTCTTTTCCAAAGAGGTGAATCAGTGGACTAGAGAAGTAGCAACAAAGTATTTCTGCAATGTGTCCTGAAGCAAGTGGGTATGAAGGCTTTGTAAACTCTTTGCAAGGTATATAAAATCAATCTGCCCGCTCTATTCTGTTACACAGAAGTATTTCAGTGAATGCAGTGGCCAACAAAGCATACTAGAAATGCCGAATGCATTTAAAAATAATGTACTGCTGCTCTTAGGGTCCTTGATATTTGGAATTTAAATTGCACAACACTGAATGCTATTGGTGACATTTGGGTGTTCCAGTGGAGGATCCTAGTTTCTTGTTTTAAAAAAAAAAAATCCTTTTCTTTTCTGGTGTTTACATCCGAAGCATTGATTCAGTTTGGATTATATTTCTTTCATCGTGAAGTATGGATAAACATTTTAAATAGGTGTGGCACACTGTCAAGTGTTTTCATTATTTGAATGGTAGGTTTGAACATCTATTCCAAAGTATCAGTAGGCACCTGCAGAAGCAAAGTGGGTATGTAGCACCTGAACACATTCTGATTCATGCAATTAAAGAGGTTTACAGAGTGGGGAAGAAAAGAGTATCACATACTGAGGTTTGATGTCTTTTTCACAGAGAACAAAAGAGGTTTGATTCTTTCACTTCAAGTTTAGCCTAACTATTGTGTAGTGGAGGAGGTTTAATGAATCATTGTTTAACTTTGATACTGCCAAGTATTTGACCATTAAATAGTCTGAAATGTGTACATAGCACTTTGGTGACAGACCCTTATTTAACTCTGATTAATTGGCATTGAATAGTTATTTAATTACTTTGGAAGAAATCTAACAACAGTGTGTGTTCTGATTAAGTTATTTGGTGTAAAAACAAACACAGGCCTGTTGAAGAGGGCACGTTCCCTTTTGCAGCTTGCTACTGATGCTGCGCACCACGTGGATGCCTGAGAATTTTTAAAACAGCAGATACTGTTCACAAATTTGGATGCTGTTGTAACATTGGCATACTTAGTTCTTGATTCCTTGAAAGACTTTTTTCGTAGAGGTTTCATGAAATTTCCCTTGCCTTACAAGTTTTAGATTTAGTATTTTCTTTTTGCTTTCGAAGCCCAGACTGAAACTCAGTGGGATAAGTAAAGGGTGCAAGTATTAAGTGAGCTTGAAAATTTTTGTAAATTGAAACTACTGGACTAGATCTAAGAATTATTGTCTCATGACATGGATCTGTATCACAGAAATGCTCACTACCGGAATTTGGGTTTTTTGGAAGTAAGTATGAAGTGTCGTGGGAAGATGATGTTGACAGTCTGTTAGTTTGGGAGAGAAGATATTAGAAGTTTTGGAGAGAAAAAAATTTTTTTTTGTCAGTTGTGCAAGTCCTGCCCTTCTTGAACAGCAGGTTCAACAGTTTCTTTAATCTGAAGAACCATCCCCAAAAGTTAGGTTTGCAAATGCTAGTAGCAACTGTAGTCATAACTGTAAGCGTTTTGCGTCCTGACTCAAAATGGCTACTTTAGCTTTCATATCTGCAATGTTTTCTCTTGCATGCTTAATAATGCATAAGCAAGCCACTGATTTACTGTGCTTCCAGTAAGTGGAAACAGTTGTTTCTTCATACCTTGTGAAATAGACCTCGTTTACTTGTAGACATCCTTAGAAGTGTAGCAATCGCTCTGGATGCAATATCATGATGTCTAGGGGGCATTTTGCGGGTATTTCCAAAGCATAGCACTTCTGCTTGGAGGTGCATTGCTGTCTCTGGTATATGGTGAGGGAACTTGCTTGCTTTAATGGGTTACCGTAGCTTGCTTCTGCATAGGACATGCTGAATAAAATGCCGGTTCAGTTATATTTGTATGAACAGGATCTGAAATACATCTCCAGGCCTGTGTTTTCTCTTATACAGTCACTGGGATAATATAATTGAAAACCAGCAACAACAAAAATAGAGCTAGGACTTGTCGCTTTGCCGCTTCCTTTTAGCAGTAGAAAAGCATTAATTATCACTGGATTAATGTGACGAGAGGGAGATGTCGACCTCTTAGCAAGAAGCGAGGTATTTTCCTAGATTTACTGACTTCAGGTGTTGTTTTCCAGAGTTACTATGTGCAAACACTAAATAGACCGTAAATGACTTTTTTTTTTAATAACTTGAAAATTGAAAAAATGAAGTTCTGCTACCAGAGATTCACCTAAATGTTTATTCGGGAAGCAGCTGATTCATGCCCCCACTGTTTAAATTGCTTTAATTGTATCAGGTGGACTGCAAAAGGTTCCAGGTTTCAAGGTCTGTCTTTTTCATATACCATTTCTCTTGCTCTGTCGTATTTTAGTCCATGTCGTTTTACAGAATTACTGTATTTACATTTTAAAGAGTATTAGGCAGATTAAAAGATGTTTTCATGTTTTATTGATAACGTCAGATTAATTTCCATTTTCCTAGTGGCAGCTCACAGCTCTGTCAAAACACAGTCTGTGGAAACACTGTTATACTTAACAATTACGTAAGGTAATTGCCAAAAATACAGTTTTGGCAATTAATTAGCAGCTTGATTACCCATGGGAACTTGAATAGTTGGTTGTTAGTGGATATATGGAAGAGACAGTAAGACCAGAGGACCCGAGGCTGGCTGAAGTGAGCTAAGTTTTCCTTCCTGACCGAGTTCCTCAAAGAAGTTCACTGGAAGAGACGTTACTGTGGAGGAGAACATTGCCACAGTCGCTCTTGGTGTGCAGGATGAAGGGAAGTATTCTGCAGCTCTCATTTACAGCTATGCCAGCTATTTACCCCTGAAAGCGCCGGAACAGATCTGTATTATGCTTGCAGCCTAAAGCTCTCCTTGTTGCAACACTGAAACTTTCTCAGAAAATAGCTGGAGATTGTCACAGCCTCCAAACAATTGCCAAAAAAAACCAAAACCCAGACTCAAAATCTGCAAAATTTCTCCTTGAGCAACATTAATTGGGTCATTCTTCAATAGGAATGAGAACTGAACTCCGAGATGCTGTTGGAACCGAAACTTAAATCGCTTTTGACAGCGAGCATTTTGTAATGGCTTCTCTCCTCTAGCCCTTAAGGCTTCGTCGTTACCATACAACATGGCAGAAAGCACAGTGCTTTTTGAGAAACAAGTTTGGATGTGCTCTTCCACTTGTGGGATGAGGGAGATTGTGAAGGCATCGCTTGATTCCTGGAGGTGCCAGAGTTGACCTGAGCTGTGCTATGGCCACAGAAAGCAGCCAGCCTGAGTGACCTTGCCTCCTGGCAGTGTCGCATGGGATGGCCTTTGTGCAATAGCTTCTTATATCAGTCTGAAACCACTACAAATAAAACTTATTTGGGGTTAAGAGGCAAAGGGGGATTCTAAGGCTGAATTAAGGTGGGGTTTGCTCACTGTGGGAGTAATCCTTTGCCCTTGCATACAGCTTGTCATCAGTGGGTCTCACAGCGATTCACAGAGGGGCTCGGCACTGTCACCTCTCCTTGCTCTGCTCTTCACTCTGTAAAATAAAGTGAAGTCACTCAGGAGGCAAGTGACAAAGCTGAGAACAGATTGCTAATAACCTGAACCCAATCCATTGTGCCTTGTTTCCCTCATCTGCCCCTCCTGGACAGGCTGCTAAGGAAAGTCCTGTCAGAAGGAAGCATTTCACCTCTTTAAATTATTCTCTTTTTGACAGTGAAGTCTTGGTTCATTTGAAAATAACCTGGCATGTGATATTTAGGGATATTAAGAAGTCTTAGCTACATGCAATACGTGCTAGATCACTCTTCCACAGCCAGTTTCCATGTAAGGAAATCACTGGAAAAGGAAACTTTTTAAAAAATTGCCTTGGAGTTCCTTCTGATATATCTACCCCAGCATGAAATAAGTGAAAGGGAACATCCCCAGCTGCCATTCCCAGTAGAAACAGATGAAAGAGATTTTGCTGATTGTTGTGCTGCTATATACCCTTCCTCTCTGTGTGCAAAGCCTAAAAATAAGAGTCCGGAGGGACCTTCATCCTGAGGGTGGATGAAGTTGCTAAACCACTATCCGTAATTTTTGAGAAGTCATGGCAGTCCAGTGAAGTTCCCACTGACTGGAAAAGAGGAAACATAACCCCCGTTTTCAAGCAGGGGAAAAAAGGAAGACCGAGGGAACTACAGGCCAGTCAGTCTCACCTCTGTGCCTGGCAAGATCATGGGGCAGATCCTTCTGGAAACTATGCTAAGGCACATGGAAAATAAAGGAGGTGATTGGCGACAGCCAACATGGCTTCACTAAGGGCAAATCATGCCTGACAAATTTGGTGGCCGCCTATGACAGGATTAGAGCATTGGTGGATAAGGGAGGAGCGACTGATGTCATCTACCTGGACTTGTGCAAAGCATTTGACACTGTCCTGCAAGACATATTTGTCTCTGAATTGGAGAGAAATGGACTTGATGGATGATCAGAGGGCTGGAGCACCTCTCCTATGAAGACAGGCTGAGAGAGTTGGGGCTGTTCAGCCTGGAGAAGAGAAGGCTCCGGGGAGACCTTCTAGCAGCCTTCCAGTACCTGAAGGAGGCCTACAGGAAAGCTGGAGAGGGACTTTTTACAAGGGCATGTAGTGATAGGATGAAGGGTAACAGCTTTAAACTGAAATAGGGTAGATTTAGATTAGATCTTAGGAAGAAATTCTTTGCTGTGAGGGTGGTGAGACACTGGCCCAGGTTGCCCAGAGAAGCTGTGGCTGCCCCCTCCCTGGCAGTGTTCAAGGCCAGGGTGGATGAGGCTTTGAGCAACCTGGTCTAGTGGAAGGGATGTTGAAACTAGATGATCTTTAAGGTCCCTTCCAACCCAAACCATTCTATGATTCTGTGAAATAAGATGAATTCTGCTGTTGTCTGCCTTAGGGATAGTAACTGCCTTTGTTAGTAAACTACTGCAAAACAAGCTATTCACCAGTATCTCTCTTCGGAGTCGTGTCACAGGCCTGAGGAGAGGATGTTTTGTGTGTTGCTTGGTGTGGAACAGAAATTCCCTTAAAAAAGTTGATGTTATGCAACAAAATTCATACTTCCAAGACAGCCATGAACAGAAAACTACTATGATGGTTGCTACAGAAGTTACTTCAGTATCTCTTATCTCTGAATTACGTCTCCAATGCACTCCATAGAAGTTTCAAACTTAACTACTTTCAGTTTAATGAGCTCCTTTGAAAAGGAAAAAAAAAAGTCTTTTGTTGCCAATGCAGTGAATGTGTTTGTACCAGTTAGAAGTAATAATTGAATCAAGATATATGTAGATAAAAAAGCAATGTGAATGCATGTACGGGCATTACACACCTTAGAAAAGGCCAGATTTCCATCCTTAGCTTACTTTCATTCCTGCTGAGTAGAGATATCGATTAATAGGAAAAGATACTAATCCACTTATGGGTGGCAGCGTTGTGACTTCAATTATTAAAGAACTCTTGCTATAACTGATTTTTTCACTCAAGTAGAACTTGGGAAAATAGAGAAGTGTAAATGCTTCACTGACAGCAGATTAAAAATTGTTTTATTAGCTTTAATAAAGATCAGTATTGTCAAGGTTTTGAATAAGTATAAATGTAAGGCTGCATGAACGCAAATCTGTCTCAGATTTTATTTCAGAAATGCCTGCAATTTGAATCCACATATAATGGTAGAGAGGTGGGAACAGAGATACTAAAAAGAATCAGTTAGATTAACTATGATCTATCTGGGACATGCATGCACTAGTGAGTTTCAGTCAAGGATAGGAGCAGATTCTGGCTGATGTTACTTGATGAAACTTGCATTAAGTTGTCTGAACTGTAAGCCTTTACCTGCACATATTGAGCATATAAAGCATATGTGTTTCACCTATTCTATTGAACTATTATCTTCAAAGCCCATTTTAATTTTTTCCTAACAGTTTAAGTAAGGGTTTTAAATTCGAGTGAAAGGCATCTGTAAAAAAGTATTCTTCTTCAAAATATATTGCAATGGTTGCAAAAGATTCCCTTCATGGCAGTTTCAAAAAGTGTCTTTTTGTCTTTAGATTCCAGCTGTTTCCTTTTAACTGTTAGTAAAATGGTAAAACATGGTGTGTTTAAGATATTTTGATCTTTTCAGGAATAATATTTACTTTTCTTCTCCAACCCTGTTTCTGTAGGAAGAATCTTAAATCGTTTCTCCAAAGATATTGGCCACCTGGATGACTTGCTTCCATTGACGTTTTTGGACTTCGTGCAGGTAATTCAGTTGCTACTGTCAAAGACTTCTGCACTGCAGTCTGAATTTAGATTCCTGTATGCTTTGGTGAAGATCAGCCATTTGTCACAGATGTAGCTGAGTTGAACGAAAGTACTTGTTTGTGAAAGAAAGGTGCGGTTGAAATTTAATGTGTCAGTAAAAAGCTAACATGAGTAATAACTGGCAGGTAGGAGTGGCTATACACAGCTTGCTATTATGTCAAGATTTCAGTTCATAGTAGCTACATGCTCGGTAAATTGCTCCTGATTTGCCTCCAAGCAATCTGGCAAGCTTATTGCTGTTACAAGAAATATGTCCCTAGTAAAGAAACAATCAACTCACATGAAAAGATAGCACAGATTAACCTAATTACGTGTCTACTTCCACAAAGAATCAAATGCTTACCACACCATTTTGGATTAAAATAGGTGTGGCTATTTACAAAGAAAAGATTAGTAGTAATAGGGTGAATATAATAGCCTTAATAGGAACAAGTGAAATAAGTTGCTGCAGACAAGAAAGATGGACAAAGCAGTGAGATTTTGATGATGATGAAAGGATAAAGGATTATATATGACATCAAGGTAATTTTTCTGTTGCAGTTGTTATTAATCCTCCTTGTAAAAAATTGCAGAAGGATAAAGCTGCAAAAAAAAAATAGATCATACTGTATCAAAATAACATGAATCACAGAATACACAGAATTGTGGAGGCTACAGAAAGAAATGTCTTAGTGGATCATCTGGATCCACTTAGTGGATCAGACCTGTCATGCTCAAGTCAGAAATGTTTCTGAAGGTGCTATTGCTAACTTTGCTTCGTTTCTTAGAGATAACTTGTTCAGGATCTAAACCTTGTTTTGCCTTCCTTAAAAATAAACCAAAGACATCTCGGTTTGAGCAGTTTAATCATGTTGTTAAGGCTGAACTCTTGAAAATAGGGGAAAAAAATTATTCCAAGGAGTTAGTAAAAACACTTCTTAAGATAAAGTCTTTTTCCTAGTTCAGTGAAGTTGTTAAAGTTGAGGTGTGTGTTTGTTTTTCAAAGCATTACAGTGCCACATGTAATTTTGGGGAAGATAGGAAGGTGATGTATTTTACCTATCAATTAAAGTAATTGGAGTCTTTTATGAGTCAGGGAGTTGCTTATAGTGAATATTAAGATTTTGATTTCATGGACTTTTAAGGCCCTGACAAATTCTTTCCTGAAGGTACAATATAAACCTCTTTCTATAATATACTACTGGTTTTCTACTGTTTATACAGATTCCAAATTTTCTTCAGTCTCATTAACTGTCTTACTAGACAGAATACCTTAATTTATTTCATCTCTCTTGGGACAATACATATGTGCCTTTCTTTTTTAGCTGGAAGCTCAGGCTGTCCTGCAGTCCGTATCCTCTTCTCTTAGCATAGGATTTACATCCAGAAAGTCAAACCCATCTCTTTTGCATAATGCTTCTTGGCCATTAGACCAAGCACTGCAGAGGGGTTTGTGTTTGCATGGATTTGTCCCCTTTACAGCAGACTGCACTGTGTATGTTTCTACTACATACTACTCATGGCCAGAGTATCTTCTGGGTCCTCTGGTCTTGAGGTAAAACGATTAACCCTTTTCCTTAGTTCCGTGCATTTACAATAATGTGAGAGTTGTGTTGCAGCCCACTTGCATGGTGTTTTTATAGCAAGAAACTGAGAGGTTGTTTTGCATGCCTCGGCATGTGGTTTAAAGGCATGTGGGGTTGTCTGAGGATGCAAAACTTGCTGGGAAAAATGTTAGAGAAGTCTGTGTAAGCAGAGGGAGCCAAAATTGGTGTGGTCTTGTCCATACTTCCTTTTGGGAGCAGACCCTGAAGCAAACTGTCTTGAGAATTACACTCTCTTTTTTTTTTTTCTGAGGGAACCAGCTGGTTTGCTCCAAAAGAAAGCTAAGGAAGGAGGTAACCTGTATGCATGACACATACAGAGGACAGAATCATCTACTAGCGAATTGGAGAACCTAGTTACTTGACCAGTGTATAGATACTTTAGGCACTATATGCTTACCGAAACTTAACTGGTTTGGGATGAAAGAATGAAGGCTGTTGCTCTGGATGTGATTGTTCTCTTCTTTCACACTCCTACTGTAAACCGCGTGATGTAAATGTTTCCCCTCATGTTGATTACTTTGTGCATTTATTTTAAATTGGCTATTGAATAATTTGTCAAATTCTGAAGTTTGTGTTTTAAATGGAAAGTTTTCCTTTTCAAAAAAATAGATGTTATGTGTCCAGTACACTATTAAAATGATACCGTGTTTCAAAGTTTGCCTGTTCTATTTGGTGTAGGAAAAAGAAAATATAGAAACTTACTGTTGATTAATAATGCGCTGCTATCTGTAAGACAAAAGCACTTCCTTCTTGGCAGGTTTTCTAAAACTTACTATTCTTGATCGGCGGGCTTGTTGGATAGTGGATGCCTTTTGAAATTCAGTAGCAAAATGATGATATTTATTTCTGAAGAAGCACAGATTTTTACAAAGGATAACTGTTACCAATTATGATAGAGATCTTTTGTCGTTTGTTTTGTTTGCAGGTGTCTTTTATAAGACTTCCTATAATCCCTTCAGGAAGAAATATTTTCTCCTTTCTAAAAACAGTATTAGCTAAATATAAAAGCTCTGATCCCAGCCATTGTTGTTGATTCTTTGAGAGACATTTCCCAACATTCATTTTTTAAATGGTTGTCAGGAGGAGTCAAGTGAAACTTAATAAACAATGCAGTAGCTGGTTCATCTTACTTTGTGCGTAGAAGCTTTTCTTGAGCGGATTTGCATTGGAGAAGTGGTCCGTTTTCCGAGTTATTGCTAGGATGACTGTGAAGCATTCCACCCTTTTAGTATATTGGCAAGTGAGTTTATAATTTCTGCACAAATAAACACAATGTGATTGGACACCAAAAATCTACAAAATGAGCCTATTTACATACTTATAAATAAATAAAATCTGCTAGTTTTGAGAATTTCTTAATTACACTGAGTACATATTTTAAGGCAATGCTAAAAATTTATGGTGTTCTTTTTAGAGTCCCTAATAAGATTTATACACTGCACTACAGTCATAATGAGCATGATTAGTCTAGACAGCTATACTGGATGAAAATTAATTCCTTGGACTAAAAGAGTTGAATTTTTTACATCTTTCATTGAGTCAGTGAAGAAGAAACAGTCAGTTCTCTTCAAGACACTGGATAGTTACTGTACGCTTATTTGTTAAAGCAAAAATAAAAGGTATGTGGCAAGCACAAAAATGCATTCTAGACCTTGAGCGTTCTTCTGAAAACCTGGCTAGATTTTGCAAAACTGTTGCTTTGCGATAGCTCTCAAAGTAGCAGCTCTCACTATGTTTAAAGTTTTCTGCCATCCCTTCTTTCTTTGGTTTTAAGTGCACCAAAATATAGCACACCTGTCTCTGGAGAGATTGGGGGCAGGAGAGGCAGCCCTCACTAGAAGGAGGCAGTCATTTTTTCTTCTTAACTTACGAATCTTAACAGAATATGAGACATGTCATGTTAGTGCAGTTAACTTATCTTTTTGTAGAAATTACTGCTGTATCCACAAGATTTCTAAATTAAAAATAAGTCTCTCTTATGAGAACATGTTTATGGCTATGTTTGACTACATGGCTGTTGAACAGAAGTCTGTGGGTAGGTGTGAAGTATAGGAACTGAAAAGAAACCAAAGGTTAAGTTAGGCACTTCAACTGAGATATCTAATTGTGTGTTTAGAGTCCAGTTCAAAGCTTGTTAAAGTAAAAAATAAAGCTTACAGTCCGCAGTCTAAGCCTGGGCGTTCTGTAATGGATTCTGGCTGGCCATAAGGTTCCACACCAACTCTCCTGAAAAATAAAATAAAAAACAATTCTGTGTTCACAATGATGCTTGTTATTTCTACTAAATACAGCACTAAATATCTTTGTAAAATCAGGTAGTAGTGAATGTTTGTACGTTGATCCAGATGTCAAAAAGCTGAATGAACTTGTTTAGTGAAGATGGTGTATTTTGTTTTTGTGAGCTCGCATATTTTTAACGACTTGCCTTAGTACTGTTAATCTTAGCATCACTTCAGCATGTCCCTTTCTTTTTCCTGTCCTGAGTTACATATTTTTTGGCAGGTGTTTTCCAACCAAGTTGCAGTCTCTTCAGGTAAGAGACTACTTGTGTGAAGGTGATTACAGTGCTTTAAAATTTTCTAAGGGGATTTAAACATCTACTTCATTTAGATATATGTGATTTATTTATGTATTTGTTAGTTTAATCAAAGGGCAGGCCTTACAGCAGCCTCAAAGAGCTACCCAAACACAAATAATTGCAGAAATACTTTCTCTAGTTGGTACGAACTTGATCATCCTATAAATAAGTCCAAAGGGACTTAAGGAAGTCAGGTGCCATTTAAGATGACTGCGATTTTGTTACTTAATTTTCTTAGGCTCCTCTGAAAAAAACAACTGATTTACTCAGTGTTGTAACCAGGTGTTGTTCCTCCTCCTGCCTTAAGCTCTGTGGGAGTACAAGGTTCTGTTGATGTGGACTTAACTGGTAGGCGTGGGGCTTGTACCTTAAAACGTCATGGTTAAAATGTATAGCAATGATGTTTAGCTCAATGCAGCACTAATAAAAAACGCTATACTAATTTGGGAAAAGGTCAGCCAAGGAACAGAACAAAAGAATTTAACGAGGAAGTATTAGGAATTAAGAGTCCAATCTATTTAATAGTGTTTTGTGCACATTAGCCCAGATATTCCTAAGAGGCCGGTATTTTAGATACTATGTTTTTGAGAGCTCATCAAAGGCTTGTTTTTGGTACCTGAATCTCACTTTGACTTGAGTACATCTGCAGAGGCTTAACATCTTTAAACTGTGGTCTTAGGTGATGCAGCCTGCATACCCAAGCTGATAAACTACTGGTTGAAAATTGTGTCTATAAACTGATTGAATACGTAGGATGGTGAAATGTATTTCAGACTTTTTTTTTGTTTTGTTAATTATCACGATAAATTTTAAAGGGTGTTTTTTTCCTGTAGTTTCTTGCCCTTTTAATTCTTCAGTGATCTCATTACCTGTTAACAGAGTTGATTTTCTGCTTTAGTTTCTAGTGAATTTGAGTACTTAATGTGATGGCCCCTTCATTTTGATTTCTTCCCCTGTGTTGGATTGGGGGTGAAAAAAAAATCATTGTCTGTTTTGTTTATGGAGAACACTGTGAACATGTGAACTATCTGCAGCTGCCCTTGGAAAAGGGCAGTGATTTATTGAGGAAAACTGAATTGCAAAACCTTTTTCCTCCCCAAAATCAACAGCTTGACTGAGTTTAAATAACTGACTTTTCATATCCTTTTATCACACACAAAGACCTAATCCTGAGACTACTTGAGCCACCAATGTAGGCTGTGGCTGAGACCACCACTGAATGTGCCATTCCCTTCTCACCACACACAAAACACATTGACTGCAGCTTTATGAAGTGAAAATGCTGAAGAAAAGGAAGATGTGAAGGAGGTGTCCACAGTCATTTCTTAAAAAAAAGAAAAGGGGGAGGCAAAAAAAAAAGCTGCTGCATCTGGATATTAGGAACAAAAAGTGCCTCAGACTGGAATAATAGCTTGGGTCACTTGCTTTCGTATGTGCACAAGAGTGGAACTGCTGTTCCTTGTTTCAGTACCCCTGACCCCTGCATTTTATTGTGTGAAGATGTCAGGGAAAGTGTGTAGAAGGAATTCCAGGATCTTTTAGTTTAACAATGACGTTGTTATTTTGTGATTTCTGTGAGAGGTGGGGTTCTGGGGGGTTTGTTGTGTTGTTTTTTCCAGTTTAGACAGATTTTGTATGTATGCTTGTGTGAGTTTTAAGAGATATTTTTATTCATTAAAGAACAGTTCTTTCTGTGTGTTTGCGTGTATGTGTTTAAAATATGATCATAAATATGTTGTGAGAAAATAACCAGTGGTGGGGCGTATGTTAAATGTCAGCATATTCTCTTTAGCCCGGTATGTAGAGCAGACCTGTATCTTGGAGACACCTTTTGCTTTTCTTGTTTTTCTTATCTCTTTTTTTCTTTTAGTTTTTATACTTCCCTATTTATGTAGTTAATATGTCGTTATTACTTTTGTTACTGTGCTGTTCCTTCCATTTTCTCAAGGAAATGTGGAATACTGCTGTTTCTAATATAGTACTCAGGAGAATAAAGCTAGCTTTCACTTAGTGGAATTCTGTCTTCTGTATTTCTTTGTCTAGAGCACGCGAGCATCATGAGATGCAGTCTTCCTCTTCATTTCTCTAACATTTTGAACAGATCGTGGCTTAGTGGTAGGAAGACAACAATGTAGTTGGTCTGGCAGTATTTTGGTATGTCCAACTGAAACCTGTACATAGAAAATTTTGATAAAGTTTAAATCTACTCTTCTCCAAATTGGCTTCTCTGTTTTCTTTGTCAGATTACTCTCAATACATTTTCAGCTATTAGAAAGCAGGATAGTTATATGGAAGTCCAGGGATGTGCCCCAGTTCTGTACGGTTTGGAGATTATCCTCCTTTTGGTTAAGGTAGAATTTGTAAAAGTTCCAGAGAGAGATTCCATTCATCTGAGGCTCTTTGTATCTGTTGGAAGGTATTTTCTTGTTTGCTTTTCTTACTGTGAAAGAGAGCAAAGTTCACTCTGATGTAAGTGAACTTATATTCTGCAGTTTTCTCCTTTTCTTTTTGGTCCATCTTTCTATATGTACTACATCTGGTTTTGGTGCTAGAGTGGGAGTTGTTATTATTATTTATAGGTATTTGCCTGACTTTTTAAGCATTATTGCAACCTTTTACATCTGTAGCTCAAAGTAATGATTATTTTAAGACTTCTGAAGTTCATTAACATTTCTAACACTTCACAGTAGCTAGAAGTCTTTTAATTCTGCTGTCAGTCATAGAGTGTAACAATCCTGTTCCAAATGGTGATAAGTACAAATCTTCTGGATTGCCTTAAACTACTGATATACTATAGATAGGACAATGTATGCTTACAAACAAATCAGGATTTCACTGTTCGGCAAAAGGGCTGGAGATTTCACTTTTGATTCAAGAGGGGAGGAGAAACTTGGAGGTAATTTGAATTACTGAGCCATACAGCTGTTGCGTGTGTGTTAAATCATTGTTCATATTTATGCCCAAAACAAACATGTGGGACAAGGAATCATCTTTAGCCAAAAAAGACTGCATCTCATAGAAATTGTCTTCAGGGGTTATGTGTGCATCTCATGCAGAACATAAGAACTTTTTTCTTGCTGAAGCTGATACCTTGGCTGCCTAGTGAACTCTGCAGCTGATTTGAAAATTCCAAATGAGTTTCTTCTTCAAAAGGTAGAAGCTGCAGTGTGGGCAGTTTCATACAGCAAAAGATGAGAGTTCAGCTGGGGACTGAATGTCACATGTCTTTGGGAAGCTTCTACCTCTTTATGTTACATCTATGTTACAGGATAGTTTTGTATCATTTAAAAAAAAATTGTTTAATTTGGATTGCGCTGTTGAAATAGTAAAAATTTGTGTGTTAGGAAAGGCTCTTTCAAGGGCTTGGTAATAGCAATTCCTGCACTGTGGAAGAATAGGATGCTGAGTGATTGCATTTTCTTCCACAATCACATCACTAAATTTCTCTTTCTTTCCATTTTTCTTATTGGGTATTGAAATCAGTCTAATGCTTAAATAAGCAGAGCTCTCTTACTATGGAAGTCACTTGTATGCTAAAATAATGGTTTTAGATCTTCCCTTCTAAATCTGAAAGCATGGTGGCTTTGGTACCCAATTCAGTTGTCCGTCCTTCTGTAAAACATAACATAATACTGAGAAAATAACATAAAACTGAGAAAAATAATTTTTCATTTTTCTCACTGATAGAAAGTCAGGATTTTGGGGTCAGACCTGGTATCAGTTACTTACTTTGGTAAGTGTGTCTTTGTTGGTGGTTGGTGATAAATAAACTTCTCAAAAGTCTTCCTGATGGTCTTGGAGCATTTTTGTAACAAATTATGAATGAGCATGCCCTTACCACAGTAAATAATGTTTGGTCTCTGCCAAGGAAGTTTCTTTTTACTTCTTCACTTTACTGCTGGGTTCAGTACCTGCAGAGAATGGCTGAACAGGGTGAAACCTGATGGTGGTGGAGAGGCTGGTGCGATTAGTTAAAAGACGGTTGCTGAAAGCATCAGGCCACCATTAAGCTTCCTGGAGCCGAGTGATCACTGAACAGCATGTTGTACCAAAGAATTATGAGTCAAGAGTTTATTTTGAACAGGAAAGTAGTATTTTGTAGCCCTATCAGACTGGCAAGACTTTGGGGAAGTTAGGAAAAAACCCAGAGACAGGCTAAAAAGCATTTTTTGCATATCTGCTATGAAAGAGTACGACCAGAAAAGAATGGAAGGTAGTTTTATTTCTTAGGATAGCTGATGCTGTAGTCCTTAGTATTTGTCATAGTTTTCATTTAAGAGGGGCAGAGGGGCTGCTGTGGAACTTACAGAAGTATGAGTAGTACTTCATTCCACCTAAAAATAAATATATGAATAGTGTACTTTAAATAGCAGGAGCAAACAGTAAAATGCGTAAAAGCTTTTAGTTGCTGTAGGGCTGAAGAGGTGTGTTACTGAAGAACTGATACTCTTCTTAGCAGAAGAGCCTATGGTTCAAATGTAGCACAAAGCTTTTAAAGTTGCTGGAAGACCCAGAATTGACTTCTGGCAAAACAGTTAGACTTGGCTGAGCAGAAAAGGTCATGCAGTTGAAAATGCGGTATTCTTAGGGAGGGTGGGGGCTGCTCTGGTGTTATGGCCATGAGGGACGAGAGGCCTGGGGCAGGAAAGTCCATAGAGCTCAAAGAGAGAGTTTGCAAGACTGCAGCGTATGGGGCAGCAGCGTCTGTGGTAAGCAAAATTTTGCCAGGCGCTTGGAAGAATTGGAAAAAAGCGTGCACAGCATGGACAAAAAGGTTGTGATAACATCATCGTTAGCTCGGAGAAATTCCTTGCAGGAACAGTGGTCAATATTTTAGTAAATAAGTTAATGGACTAGACCATAAGAACACTAAGTAATGCCATGCAGGGTCACAGCAGTGGTCTGTCTAGGCCTGTGGTCTTTCCCCAGCAGTAGCAGTAGGAGGTGCTATCTGGGGAGAGCATGAGAGCCTGGCTACTTTCTGTAGTCCATTCCCTTTTTAGTACCCCAGCACTGAGAGTTTTGTACTGGAGGTGTCAAAAGGCCTATCCCTTCCCAGTCCTTTTACTATCCATTTTTTGGATCATTTTGTATCAGCTTGTAAGATCCTACAGTCCAATAACCTGAAAGCAATAAGCTATTCGTTGATTTTATTTAGTTAGTTCTCTGTATATGTGCCACTTCTTACAGAAAGAAGGCAATAATTATCACTGAAATAAAAACTGCTTTTAGAAAGGTTGTAAGTGGGATAAGATTGAGGACGAATATTGGTGAATCAGCCTCTGCTGGTAAAGTATTAAACATATAAGCAAAGAACCAAGTAGGAAATACACCTTTAGTAGTAGTGCTAAAGAGAAAAGTACCCATTGTTGAATCAAATGTTTTGATGTCATCAGGGTCTGTGCTCAGTGGGGCTGTCTTGGGCTTACATAGCTGGGGAAGAGTTTTGGAAATGGCTTTTCAGAGGTAGGAGGGGAGCAGAAATTGTCAAGCCACTCTTTATTTTCCTTTAAAAATATCAGTTATTTGACAGCAGGGACTGATAGTGGAGGTATAAAAATGCATTGCTCTGGGAATCTTGAAGCAAGTGGAGCAGCCAACAAAGTGACCACACTTGGTGATGGGGGGGACGGTGTTGGCGTCCTTGTTTACATATAGATCCCAAAACATCTAAATTAATATAGTGGAAAAGGATGCTTTCCGCTACCTGAGAAGAAGAGTAACTCTGGGAGGGCTGGCTGGTGCCAGACAGATTTCTGGATTGTTTCAGGCGGGTTCTGGCAAGAGCTGTTGGGAGAACAAAGCATGTGCGTGTGCATGTTCTGCGCTCTCTCTTATTAATGCTGTTTCCTCAAGCTACCATGTAATATTGTGCTTGGCATCTGAGGTGTTCCACAGGAAGATATAACGTATTTGTCATGGTACAAAGAGCCCTATAGTTTATGTGAATAGTTTTTGTGTGTGTGCATTTTTTTTTCCTTGGGAGAAGAACAGTGTAAGAATATAGCCAGGGACTATGGACATTTACAGAAGATGACAAACCTAGCACTGCTGAACAACAAAACATACTAACTTTTTATGTCATTTTTATAGGGAGATCAGAATAAAGGTATAACTAACTCCCTGTTAACTTCCAGAATAGGACCTCTCACTTTTATATAGATACTCATTGCAAAGTTGTACCTTGCTACCGAAATCACTGAGAACACTTATGTGCGGAAGTACTTAGTAGGCACAAGGTGCAACAGAAGAAAAGCATTTAAGAAAATCAAATTAAAGCTCCTCCTCAAGTTTTTGCGGCTTATAAATAGAAAAATACATTGTCCACAAACATTTGGGAGAATGGGTGTTGGCTCTGTCCTGTTTTACATGACAGTATTGGTTTCCATGTACAGTGGATCTGAACAGGAGCTGCATGTAGAGATGCATAAGTAGAGGCCATAGCTTTGGCTCTGATAAATGCTTGTCTTTGGAAAATCTGTATTAGCTGAAAGTAACTTACCGTGGCCAAAGGGCCCTGACAGCTAACTTCTTACATGAGTGAAGATAATTTATTATAAAAAGGAGAATAACCTCTATATGATATAGGAATGTAATGCAGAGTTTTAAAGGACGGGTATTTTGAGTGTCTGGCAGAATCACAAAGTCCAGAGCTTGTTTATGCATCTGTTTCTAAAGCCTCAATATCTGGAAGTCTCAGACAACATATGGACTGTGATTTTCGAGACCTGCTATTAGGATCAAGACCTGCATAAGATAGTTAAGCCTCTTGGCTCAGGGTGCCCAGAAAGCCTATTTCTAGCCCTTGTTGTAGGATAAGAGATTAGTGATAGGATGCTGTTTAAATACAACAGAATGGTTGCAGTGCCAATGTATTAAAGAAAACACCCTTTTTATTGTAAGGTCACTTGTTAAAGAACAATTGGACGCAGTTCTCCATGATCTCAAACAAATATTAAGGCTTCTCACTTAATGGCAAAATTCATGCCAAGTCAAATGAATGAGCATGTTGGTGGCACAGAAAACATTTGCCCTGAGGAGCTAAGTATACGCTTGTTTGCTTAGAAAAACAATGATCCAGAAAGACTGTCTTATAGAGACAAGAACAAATAGAAGGTACTAGCATTAACGGTGTGACTGGGAATTTTTAATACATTTCTGTGTGTATCTGACAGATGTGTCAGCCCATTTACAGTGACATATGGATTTAGTTAGGTAACCTCTTGTCGACTAATTGCAAATAGCAGGATTCAGAGGAGGAGAGGGTGTCTTGCAGAAGATACGACGAGCTTGCAGTTTTTGAAGCTTTTAGAGATGGCAGTATTTAGTTCTTACTTTTTTCTTTCACTCAGTTTATCTGAAATTACAATTTTCAGTTCTTTCCCAACTGTGCTTTTTTTTCCCCTGTCAGTGCTTTTGTTGTCTTGTCTTTATATTCCCAGTTTTCTCAAGAATGCATATTTTCCTAAAGCTGAATTAATGCTGACTGAGAGCTGTCATTCCTGTGGAAGACTGCTGTCACCAGTTGCTTCAGAAAAGGACCACATCTGAGATGTCTTTTAAATATTGGAGTTATGTGCAACACTTTTTCTCCTGTACTTATAAGTCTTCATTGCTTTTTCTCCAGAGACAAATCTGTTCCTGACAGTTTAATGCAAGCAATAGTATAAACAGCCGTACGTATTTTTTTAACCAGTTCTGAAAAAAAAAAACCACCCCATAAATTTTATTAAAAGATAGTTTAAAGACAAGATTACGGATCTCAACTCTGCCACTTAACTGAGTAAAACAAAGTAGGGCTGTTTATGTACTAGGATTACGGTACAAAGGTAGTGGGTTTCTATTTGGATGTTTCGTGTTTTTTTAGTAATAAAGGAGAAAAACGCAAAAGATCTACGATGTAGTTCAATATGCTGCGCTGGATGCAGCTGGCCTGAGTGAAGTGTTTATCGCTTTCATCTGCTCGTTGCAATGTCTCCTCCCCAGAGAAGCTTGTCCTCTGGTGTGCCAGTGTAACCAGCCTCCTGCACAGTTGGACTTCAACGGAGCTGCAGGACAGTCAGTCCAAACAGTCTGGTTTGAAAAAGCATGTTTAAAAAAAAAATGCGTTGAAGGAAAAAGAAAATGTCAGAACTGGATTAGGGATTGATTGTGCGTGCAGTTTGGCAGAGCCAACGAGGAAATAATTTTAGTCAGGGGGAGGGGAGGAGGAGGAAGGGTAATGTCAAGCAAGTACGAACAGAGTGGGGTTTTGTAGTTTCTTGACCTGGCTTTACTTCAGACAGCACAGCCTGACCGAGAGTGCAATAAGTTAATGCAGCTAAGGTTGCAAACTTGAAATCCAGGATATGCACTGTTGCTATTATTAAATTAGTGTGGCTAGTATTAAATTAGTGTCCATGGGCTAATATAATCCTTGGGAGTGTATATTGGGGTACAAGGAGTAGGAGTTTTGGGGGAGGTATGTTTGTCTTCTGCTTAAATATTGGTAAAACCAGTCCTGGAACACCACAGTTCTTGGGTGGGCTTTGACTGCAGATTCAGTCATCAAAATTTAGGTATCTGCTTGTTGGGCTTTAGTTGCTTACTTTGCTGTCGTCAGAGGGCATCTAGTCAACACAGTTAGTGGAGTCTCAAGAAATATTCAACCATAGAGTAAGTAGGTATCCACTTAAAGGTTAGCTGAATTACTTTCTAAACTCGGCCAAATAGGTCAGGAGCTTCACTATGTAGGGCACATGTAGACTCCCACGTTCAGGTTTCTGAGTCTCAAATCCCATCCCTTGGGCTCCACTTGTTCATTAGAGATCCTGTCAGGTCACCAGCTGCAAGTCCAGAACAGTGTGGTTCCTATGGTAGTAGCTACTATATCATAGCTATCAAACCCAGCTTGGCATCTCACACTGGGCACTTACACAGATGCACAACTGCATGGTATCCCTTATGCGTGTATTTTATAAGAGATGCTGAAATAAATTGTAAGGTCCACTTAAAAAAAAAAAAAAAGGCAAAATTTCTTTTTTGAATGATGGAGGAAAATGGAAGACCTCAAAGGTCTGACTCTGTTGAGCTCATTAGAGGGAGGACAGAGGCAATTGATAGGTACTTTCATAAGGATATAAAGGACTCTTAAGAAGTGAGGGTACCTACCCACTGGAACAAAGTGCCGGCAGACCTGAGGGATTCAAAACAAGTCTACGTGAAGGCTGGGTGCCTTTTTCAAAGAAGTACTTGAGCCAAACATCAAATATCGAGCTCAGGGGTATAAGTGATATGGAATGGCAGTGATCTATAGGATGGAAGGGTAGACATGAGACATCTTGAACTCTCTAAATTTTGCTTTTGTGTTTTTGTCCTGTCAACTTGATTAAATGACTTCAGATGGCTTACAATTTGTCATAAGATTTGTAACATTGTATAAATGGTATAATTTTTGAAAGAAAGGGAAAAGCTTACAGCCTGTGATTTATGTATGGCTTATAGTGTGTGATTCTCGTGCTTTTTCCAGATTTTTGTGGCTTTTTTCTTATTGTTCCTTTACTTTGCATTAAATGCTTTTCTGTAGCGTGGCTGTGGTACAGAAATACCTTGTTCTTCCTAGATCAAGACCTGTGAGATAAAAACTCCAGGATGTCGCTCGCAGCACCTATAAGAATTAGGAATATGTAGGTCATCAGAAGATGAAGGGAAAGCACGTTTTGCAAGTGAATGTGCTGATCAGAGCATTCACTTCCCCAGAGGGTTGTAGAAGGGTATGCCTGCTCTAGTGAGAGACAGTAAGATTTCTTGAGGAAAAATAAGCCACAGTGAATGGAGCGACTGACCAAAGCATGAGGGAAATCTCTCAAGACTCTTGCAAGCAACAGGATGACTCCAACAGAAACAGCACGTGCTTTTCTGTTGTCTAGGGATAGAGTGTGTGCAGTCTGTGAGTGGAAGAGTCTGCTTTCTCCGGGGAAACTGAAGCAAATTTGAAGGTGGACATTGGACAATATGGCTCCATTTGGAAGCAAATTAGATTTATCTGTACAAGTCTCTTCAGTCTCGGTAACCTGTGCATCTGTTGTCTTTTGCATGAGGTGGCCCTGTTTCCAGTAGTGTGCAGATAGCTATAAAATGTAATTAATCAGCTCCTATTTTTTTTAATTTGGCTATTGTTTTCTGCATGATCATTACAGAAGACTTTTAAACGCTGAAATTAAGAAATATGGTAAAAGATGCTGATTTTCTAGGCCATATTTCTTCATTAAGGGAAATCTTGCGTGCTTACAAGTTTCAGTTGTAAGCTGATTCTGCTAGACAAGGTCTAGATGCGCAGTCCTGAGCTTTTTTTGCTGTGCAAACTGAATACTTAGCTCACTGCTTGTCTCCGGAGAGGAGAGCAGTCAGACTGCTCATGTTATCGTCAGCCTGCTGATTTATCTTGGGTCCTTCTGCTTCCATGCAGTGAATCTACTAGAAGTTGGGGCAATCTCCAGCTGAAGAGGTTAGTTGTCTCTTGTGAAACTCAGGGAACTAAAACCTTTGCCTTACCTCACTCAGTAACTACCTGATTACAGTCTGCAAATGGTTGTGTCTGGCTTTCAGACTACTTCATTAAGAGTTAATTTATATGCAAGTTTGGTTTTCAAAAAAAACAACACACATGACTGATCCACCCTATCATAAATTTTTATAATGATAAGGTGGTGCAGGCTCATCTAAAATTCCTTCCAAAGGCGGTGTCAGATTTTTACTTTAGTCATCCTAACCATCTTTTCCTTCCCTGTATTTTCACCGTAGCAAGGTTTTGTTTACATGAGCTGGATCCTAATAGTTCTACTCCCACTCCCACCCCCACCGGCACTTTGCAACATATTGTAGATTATCATCACTAAAACTTCAGTTTGGCTTTTTTATTAAGAAACATTTTTTTTTCCTCGGAATGCTTTTCCTTGAAGCAGCTTTCCTGAATGCTTTGTTTCAGGTTTGCGGCTGATGGTATGAGGAGGGAGAAGTACTTCAGAAACTGGCTTTTTGTGACTGTCTAGGAGGTAATGGAGGGAGAAGGGGAAGGCAGCAGGCATATAAAGCAGAATTGGGAGTGAGTTGTCAGAAGGAAGGAACAGACTTTGATCTCCGTTTGCCATTGAGGATGGAGGTGAGGGAACCTTTAGGAATTAGCTAGCGTGTGGATGGCTGACAGGCTTGGCAGAGACAACGAGCAGTACTGGGGAAAACAGTGATCTAGACAGACGAAAATTTAGAGGAGGTCAAGAATCTTTATTTCCCTTCTTCTCATCCCACAATAAAAACGAAATACGCTTACAGGGTTCTAAAGAATGCCGGAGAAGTAGAAGGTAGAGAAGGGCTGACGGCAGCGCTGCTTTGTTTTGCTTTGTGCTGACATGACCAAGTGCATAATTGATCCAAGTGAAATACCGTGCACTCTTGCTGCCACCTTACCTCCCCATGATGAAATCTAGGTAAAATGTTTGCAATCTACTGTGTGTATCTAGAAGGTCAAACAACATGATGCCGTCAACACCTTAACCCACAGATGAACAGTGGAGTGGTAATGCAGCTTCCTTCAGAGCTCCTGCTCTATAGCTATTTTCCTTAATAGATTTATGAGACCCTATAATGTGCTTTCAGGATCTATGAGGTGCAAGGCTGTTACACTGATAATTCTTCTATCACGAGCTAAGTAAGATCTTGCCTAGAGCTGAAGTCTAAATTGCGCTGACTCGGGCAGTCATAATGCGTAAGGTGTGTGGATTTGCTCTTTGGTCAGGTGAAATTATGGTAAAGTCAGAGAAGCCTCAAGAAAAAACAGATGTAGGGGAAAAGGTTGTGCTCAGTTTTGGCTTTAGAGCGTGTGAGGGCTACCAGAAGCACAACAGGAAATGCAAAGTTTCATAAGCACTTCCATGGAAAGTGTTTGAAAATCCAGGTAGCTCTCTGGTATCTGACCTTAGCTGACGTGTTGCTTAACTTTTCCAGTCAATGCTCAGATAAAGGGACAGAAGCCTTTTTGCTCTGAGACACGCATTCTTGGGACCCAGTGGTCACTAATGCATTTTTTGGCATCCAGAAATCAGGCAGACACAAAGTTCAGGTGGAAACCTATTTGTGCATTGTATGTAATGATGAAGAAGGTGGCTCCTCTACAGTCCATAAAATGGAGAACTTTTAGAAAATACTGTCATTTCTAAGGAATTTGTTAATGAAAATAATACAGGAATTTAGTGTTGAGCTGGAATTTCAGTTGTATGGTTTTTTGTACAGGGTGAGTTTCTTTTTGTGTGGGTTGTTTCCCCCCCCCCCCGCCTTTTTAAGGAGCAAATGGGCGCACCCTAATTTCAATATGCCAGGACTCTTGGCATACATACATACATACACAGCTGGTATTCTGAAAGACATTTGTGTACAGATAATGCTTTTCGTAGTGTATTCAAACTGAAAGTTTGATGTGAAGGATGTGAAGTGCTCTGCAGAAAACGTGAGGTTCGATTCAGAAAGTTGAGCCAGAATCCACTCTCCTAAGCAGCAAAGCTTCATTCCACATGATATCTAGTTTTCTCAGAGTAAATTCAGGTTTAGCCCAGCCGTTCATCTCGTACTCTGAAGTAAATCTGGTAAAACTAGCCTCTTATGACACTTCTTGCAGTGTTCAACATCATCTTATTTGTAATGTTTCCCAATGCAATCCTTTGGGAAGAGAAAGCTCACTTGCTCTGATACTGGTTTTCTTTCTAAATGGGACAAAGTTGTTTTTAGGAAAAAGTTACAAGCCTGTGTTGAAAGTTGCTCTTCCAACTGTCAAGTCTTTCAACTGGAAGTCAGTCTTTCAACGGTTTCTTTTTACCTGGAGTGAAAAAACATATCCCTGATTCACCAGATAGCTAGGGTCCGTTAAGATTAGTTGTCTATTTCATTAATCATCTATTACTTTGTTACAGCAGTCACAGAATAGTCCACAAAGGAAGACACTAATGCTCAGTCAACCAGTTTTGTGAAGACATTTCTTAAAGAACAAATAATGCAGAAGAAAACCATAAGCTGCACAATTAGTCAAATTAGGTATTGCTCTGAATTCTTCAAGTTGCTTAAAACTTGATGTCGCTCATATGTTATACAATGCATCCACTCTTTAATTTGGTAGTTATGTTTAAATATTTGAGTGTTTCAGTTGTGTTAAATAGTTTTTTACTTGTTTTAAATTAAATTCTTCTGGCAAAGAGTTGTTTATTTCGTTTCTATTGTGTTGCAGACTCTCCTACAGATTTTTGGTGTGGTGGCTGTGGCTGTGGCAGTGATTCCTTGGATACTCATCCCCTTAATTCCACTATTTATTCTTTTCATTTTTCTTCGACGATATTTCTTAGACACTTCAAGAGATATTAAACGTCTAGAATCCACAAGTATGTAGTTTGGTGGGACTTAATGTTAGTTTGAACCCTGCTTATTATTATGTGAAATGCTAGTATTTTATAGACAATCCATCAAAGATTTTATTCTTTTGCTATGCAAATAACTTCCTTATTGCCTCAGTTCTCAACTGGTGAGTTACATGCTTAACTCCTGTTTTGCGTAGTGCTAAACCGTAGGTATGTCTGTTTAACTGTATGTAAGTAAAGCTAGTTAAGAACATGCTGAGTTGCTTGTCTTTGGGACCTTGCACGCACATACTAATGGTGTTTCTGACCTAATCTGACTCTTATGCCTGACTTTAGCTTGACTATGATATGAAATATTAAGCGTTATGAATAACAAACATGGATGCCTCATCATTAATAAAGCTCAAAGGATTTCTTCAGTGACAGCTATTGTTAAAAACATAAGACATTTTTGTATAAATTAATCTGCTTGGCTGTCTGATTCTAATTGAGTAAGAGAGCTTCGGTTAAAGATAGTACATATTTATTCTAAAAGGATGCAGCACAGTAACTTGTATGGTTAAATATAAAGTAGCAGGATTAAAGATTAGTGTGGTACAAAAAGAATTAAATGTTGTCCTTCAGCTATTGCTAAGTTGCTCTCATTTCCCTTTGTAGCTCGAAGTCCAGTGTTCTCCCACTTGTCGTCATCCCTCCAGGGACTTTGGACTATTCGGGCTTTGAAAGCAGAGGAAAGATTTCAAAAATTATTTGATGCACACCAAGACCTCCACTCAGGTTTGTGAAGAGTTGACATGAAACATCAAATACTTTGCTCGGTAGGAGGGAAATGTCTTATGCCCTCAGCGACATGTATTTAATGTACATTAAAATCAGTAGGAGCTGTGCATTTGTCTCTTTAGGGTAAAATTTCTCTATTAGAACAAAACCGTTATTATCTGTCCAGATTTGAGAGTTTATTTTGGGCTGTAATATCCACACATATGTTTTAATGATGTCTAAGATAAACATTTTAAAGTATGCCTGATAAGAATATATAAAGAATAATTTTTGGGATTTTTCTGGATTCCTTCTTTAAAAAGAGAGAGATAGGTGAAACAAGCTATATTATGAAGCATTTAATATTAAGTAGTGTGCTAGGAGTGGGCAGAGATGATTAATATAAATCATCTTGGAAAAGTTTCATAAATCTCACTTCTTTTCTACTTCGAGCAGCTTTCAGGGCTCAAATCTAATATATGGTATTAACATGACCAGGTGGTGTAAAATATTAGTATTCTCCAAGCATAAGTAATATAATTGAGGTTTGCACTGTGATTCTTTAACTGAAGTACAGTTTATCACAGGCTGTAGAATTGTGCACACTGACCTCTGTGTTGAGCCAGTTACTTGTGACCGGGGAAACATACCTTCCAGGGAGGCACCTCTAGCCTGGAACTCTCCATTTCTTAATATTTTCAAGTTACTGCATATCTGACCAAATCAACTGGACAGCACCTGATAGCAAGAGAAAACAAAGTTGTTTTTAAACTTTTTATTAAAAGACATCTTTAGTGGATAAACTGCATATAAAAGATTCTCTATAAAAGAGGACAGTGACCTTTAAAGTAAATATTTTCTTGTGTTTTAAAGTCAGATCTAAGGAACATAAACGCATTATTTTCCTATCAATTTTATGCATCTCTAAAAAAACTGTCAATAACACCCCTCCTGGGCAGTTCAGGAACCAACTTTTGAGATAAAGCTTCAGTGCTTAAAGTCACACTCTTTTGTGTCCCTACATGCTTCATCTTGGTGTCTCTCTCACCAGAGTATTTGGGGTATACCAGCTTGCTTAGTGTGTGTGTGTGGTTTTTGGTCCTAGGAGGGAATATGAGCCAGCAGTGTGCCTAAGCAGCAACGAAGGCCAACAGCATCTGGGCTGTATTAACAGGAGCACAGCCAGTGGAAGGAGGGAAGTGATTATCCCCCTCAGCACTTGTTAGCCCACATCTGGAATACTGCATCCAGTTTTGGACCCCCAGATACAGGAAATGCTCTAGCAAACTGGAGAGAGTTCAGTGGAGGGGTAGCTAAGATGGTCAGGGGACTAAGAGGAGAGATCTCCTTGTGAGGAGAAGCTGAGGAAACAGGGCTTGCTCAACTCACACAAGTGAAGGCTTAGGGAGGACTTAATAGCTGCCCTACAGTACCTGCAAGGATGTTACCAAAAAGATAGTCAAGCTCTTCACAGTGGTACATGGTGGGAGGAGCAAGAAAATGGATGTAAGTTGAAACAAGAGCAGTTTAACCTGGAAACAAGGAAAAACTTTTTCACCATGAGGACAGTCAAGCAGAGGAACAGGTTTCACAGAGCTCTTGTGCAGGCTCCATCTGTTGAAATTTTCAAGACTCACCTGCCTAAAGCATGGAGCAACATGATCTGAGGTCAGAGCTGACCCTGCTTCGAGCAGGAGGTTGAACTACAGACCTGCTGAGATTGCTTCCACCTTGAATGGTTCTTTGATACTAAATGTGTGCAAACAATAGCTGATAGAAGAGATTATCTTTTGTAATAGCTCAGAAAGTTGAAGTCCTCGGTTCTTAAGTCCTCCAAAGACTTTTAAATTCTTTCCTGCATTGCAGAAGGCTCTCCCACCCAGCAATGGTTTTGTTTAGTGCTTTTGTCTGGAGTAGTATCCTCTCAGTTTAGTGCACCTTCCTGGAGAACAGAATCAATGGAGCAAAACCGTGAAACTGAAAAATCTACAACTCAAGTGTCCCATTTCCTGGTCTTACAACTACACTATTGCACCAAAAATGACCTTCCGTGTCACCAGGAAGCTATCATAGGCTCTATTTCCAGGGTCACTCAGCTTCTGAGTTTCAGAGAGGTACCTAAATTGTCACAGTGAATTCCATTTCTGGAACTAGGTTTATGACTTGGTGTGGCACTCTCTTGTGCATATATCATTCCATGTGTTTAGGTATATGACTGTCTATCAGACCACATCAGATGTCTTTTGCTTAATGAAACCAGTGGTCAGGCATATGCGGATAGAGTTGATGTAAACGGGACTAAGGTTACCAGATCTGGACCTCATCTGCCTCTTGTCATCCTCACTCTTTCCCTCCGCTGCCTTCCCAAAGTTTCTGCCCTCCTGCACTTCTGTTGGCTGAACTGTTGATTTGACCACTCCGTAATCTGGCTATCTAAAATGATCTGGCTTAAAACCAGACTTACCTCCTCCCTTTTTTTATAAAAGGGGGAGTTCTTTTAGTTTGAATCTTTCCCAGCACTGGGCTAAGGAACACTGAAACAGTTGGAGCAGCGCTGATCTTTAGCACAGAGTAATGACAAGCAATGCAGAAAGGGTTGGAATGGTAACCTTCCGCTGTGACTTGGTAGCAGCTGGGAACAATTCATCTGACTGCAGCCTAAGCAATAAATAATGCCATACTTTGTTATGGCTACTTGACTTCTGTTTTTGGCCCTGAATTCAAACACTTTGCCTTCTGTATTGCAATGCCTTTTCCTGCTGTCTCCTGTGTCTTGTACTGTAGCATATCTATCTGGGATGGAATTTAGCACCAAATTGTGGACACCTGGATGTGAGTGTCCAGTGGAGATGTCCGCCTGTGAGCTTCCTCGAAAGTAGATATGTGCATTTAGTCAATTGAATAGCTCTGTAGCTTCACTGGCTGTATTGAGTAGCTCTTATGGGAGCTTAACCAGCTGCAGCTGCCTTCTAAAGACTTGGCTCTGACAGTTGTGTTGTGATATGTTCTAGTTAAAAGCCTGTAGACTGTAGTCCAGCTACAGCAAATGTAGCTGAACTTCTGCTTTTTGTATAAGACTCCTGAATCCACTTGAGTTAAAAAAAGACTTCCGTTTTAAATAAAAGGACCGTGCTTCAGGCCTTGACTGTTTTTCTTCCTATTACTGCATGTTATACTAGCTGTGGTTGCTATTGTGGTTGCTGTTAGTGTGAAAACTAGGTTAGACCATTTCAGGAAAACTGGACCATATTCTGATCATCATCAGTCCATACAAACGTGCACTGGAAGATGACAATGTTTTTTTTTAACAACTTATAATGTTAACATGAGTTAATTTAACAATAATGATACAGCTTAGTTTTCTAATAATCCACTGTTCTTATGTCTTTGTAAAATACACTTTAGAGGCCTGGTTTCTATTTTTGACGACCTCGAGATGGTTTGCTGTGCGTCTGGATGCCATCTGTGCCATTTTTGTTATAGTGATTGCTTTTGGTTCCCTGCTTCTTGCCAAGAGTAAGTACAGATGTTAGAAAAAGTTCACCCAGTAATTACCATGTATAGCAATGTCTAATTCTTTTTCATAGTTTGCTGTTTCTAATTGTTTAAGGACTGTAATTAAGTTAAATGTTTCTTTCTAGATCATGATCTCTTCCTCAGTCTAGGGCATTGGGGCTGTGTCTGCTTTCCTGCAAATACTAGAGGCAGTTCAGACATCTTCAGGGCTTAGGCATGCATCTACCATCATCCCCAAATGTGCAAACAAACTTCCAGATCTGTAGTCTTCACTTTTGAGATTCTGGCTTTCAGAGTAATAACAACAAATAAATCTTTTTCTTTTTCCCCACCTTTGCCATTCTTTTTTGGGCCTACAGGGCTTTGCTTTTCATACTGAAACACCCACAGAGCTGTTTCTTAACAACTTTTTTCCTTTCTACACATGGCACAGTAGGCCAAAAGGCAAGCTAAAATTCCTAAGGATACTCTTCTAATATCTTGGATCAGCAGGATAGGCCAGTTCCAGAAAGAAAATCGCCTCATAATAATACATTTTATGTTCACTGTCACTCATGAACTGTCATTAGCGTATGCATCATCCAGGGTGTAATTGGGTTAGATGTACTAGAATGAGATAGTAATCTAAAATATGAAGGAAGAAGCAATTATCTTGGACATGAAAATTAGTGCTAATTTGCTGGTTTTGTTTCTTTTCTTTTTCGTTTGGATAAGTTCTGTATATGCATGTGTGTTTTAAAATTTGAACACTCTGTGCTGCTCAACACTGAAAATTTTGAGCTAGGTTTGATGTTATTAGAATGCAAAAAGACAAGTCAAAACAATGGTCCTGAATCTTTCCTTGCCTCTGGATAAGGAGTAGCTCTCTTGAAGTCAATAGAGCTATGCTAGGATAAAGTTCAACTAAGTCAGAGGGCAGTCATGCTTAATATTATGGCAGACAGAATTAATTTATTTTGTGAGTAGACCCACTGAATACAATAAATGTTTATATAAACGGAGAAGAAGAATTCTGTCCTGTTATTTTGTCTGATCACTTACAAGAATACAAAGTTGCTGTAAACATTCGTAGCTTACTTTGAAATCATTTTACACTCACTTTTTGCTTGGGTTTAGAGGCTGATCTAATTCCCTTAGAAAAAAGTGAAAAGTTACTAATGCTTAGTCAGATAACAAGCTATTTGAGTATGGTCTTGAGACTGAACCTCAGTTTTTAGATAAAATGCTAGGCCAAGGAGAATTGGGATTATCTTTTCAAATATATACAGACAATTTCCAAAAGATACCAAAAAAAATGCAGCAAGTAGCTGTTCTGCCTCGAGCTACTCATTGCACAGATGGCAAGTACAGTGTAACCAAACAAAGTTCTGGCTGTGATTCTTCCATCATGTAAGTAACCTCATGAAAGTGAAGTTAACTAGGATTTTGTGTAATTACCGGTGTACCTATTTGATTCTCTTTTTCCTTTGTTCTCCAGCTTTGAATGCAGGGCAGGTTGGTTTGGCGCTATCCTATGCAATCACCCTCATGGGAACATTCCAGTGGGGTGTTAGACAAAGTGCTGAAGTTGAAAACTTGGTAATGTTTATTTCTTCTTCCTTTTCATGGTTGTGACATGAGGCCTTAAGGATAGGGTCCTTCTAGATTAAATTAGGACATTAATACCTTAGCAAGCGATTTAGGCACCACTTAATCTGTAAAGAAAAATAGCCTCTTCTAGGGTATAATTTGTCTGGCTGATTTTGAATGTCTATTGAGATGAATTGTGCCCAGTGACTGTTTCTGTCAATTCATAGTAAGGGAGGCTTTATAATCTCCCTTTACAGCAGAAAGGAGACTGTCTAGTTACAGTGTAGACAATTGCATTGCAACTCGCTAAAGTTACAAGAAATTAATCCCTCTCTATAAGTAAGATTTTTAATTTTTTTTTATATTTGGGATTTTTAATTTATTATTTATTATTGCATTTTAAAATTTGTTTTATATCCCTCATGGCATTTTTAGGGTCCTGTTAATTCATTGTAAAGGCTTATCATGCATCTGCGTGCAGCTCATACAGCAGTTTCATTTCTAGCTTTGTCTTCCCAGCACACAATGAAATGGTGTCATCTTAGCCAAGACTGACAGACAACACTCATAGCTTAGATTTCTTAATACTTATGCATGTACTTAGATTTGTAATTTATCCCACTGATTAGAAATGAATGCTTATGTATGGATTTATGTATCAGATCTGGGTCTGTAGTAGCACATGAGATGCATTCTTTCCACTGTTTCAACTGTATAAAGCATAGGATGGTACCAAATACTCCTATCTGTGCTTAAAAGAAAAACTCTGGAATAATTTGCGTTGAATCTTTATAGTAAAAAATACACACACAAACATATATATGCATGCAATATTTGCAATATATGCAATAAGCTGAAATTTATGTATATATGTCTTCTTTCCTCCCCTTAGATGATATCAGTAGAAAGAGTAATGGAATACACAGAACTTGAAAAAGAAGCTCCTTGGGAGACCAACAAGCACCCACCGCCAGAATGGCCAAGCCAAGGAATGATAGCATTTGAAAATGTTAACTTCACTTACAGTCTAGATGGACCTTTGGTGTTAAGACATTTGTCTGTTTTAATTAAACCAAAAGAAAAGGTATGTATGTGGCTGTCTTTGGCCATTCATAGAAATTAAACAATGATGATAAGTTGACAAGAAGCTATGTGATAAAAATACATTAAAAAATATGTGGATGTTAGGAAATTAGTAAGTGTTCTTTTAAAAAATAAGCCTTAGTCATATTAAATAGCAAAAATTGGAGCCTATTCATTTCCTGTAAATGTAGCATAAATGTGTCTGGGAACATGACATTTCTGTCTGTCAAAACAAAGGTTTAAATATATTCAGTAATTTTCTGATAAAATTTGGGTTTCATCAGAAAGTGGCAGACATTCAAAATACAGACTAAGCCCAAAATGTTTGTTCAAATCCAAAGCAAATGGAGCTGCCTTAGGAAACTGGGGATTCGGTAGAGGGAACGTAAATGGAACAAAGGGTATCAGCGCACAAGGTGAGCAGCGACAATTGAAAATAAGGAATGTACACACTCTTGCAGAGAGCCCCAAATGCAAGAGAGAAGAAAGAAATAGAAATCAGTTGCGTAAGTTTAGAAATGGGGATTTTATTTCAGTTCCTTTCTGCTACCAATCCAATTAACTGTTGCCATTAATTAGACTGGTAGCCAAAAGAAGCATAGAAATAAAACTCTTCCTCCTCTGCAAATTTGACTCTTCCTCCCCCAATTTTGTCACCATTCCAATTGAAAGAGTGCTGCAGGGAAGGTCTCCCCCAGAGACAAAATTAAATTAGAGCCCTGCAGTGTTAATTTGTGCTTTGCTACACTTCAAATGCACATATACTTTTTTGATTAGGATATCTTCCTTAGGAGGCTGGTTCAACTCTCTACAATCATTGCCCTGGCCTCATTTGTAACATACTTTTCCATTCAGTCCCAAACTGGTTTTGTTGCTCAAGTGGACCTTTTTAATAACATGCATGTCACCAGATTTCAACCTAACTTTGCTGCATGGAGATGATCTCATGGAATTGGGTATGGATGAGTTAAAAATTGTGTTTAAGAAGAAGAGCAAAAGGGGTGTTTGTCTACTCTCTGCTTTTCTTGCCCATGGGCCATCTCTTTAGCTGGTATATATCACTCCAATGTAATAGGAGACAAGAAGATTTACATTTCCCAGTGAGAAACAGAAATAAAATAAAATAAAAAACGGAAGCAAGAGATATTAGCAGTGCATGATTCAGTCCTTGGTGGGGGCAGGAGAGGGCGGGATGACTGGGGGTATTTATTTTTGCTGAGTGGTTATGCTGTGATTTTGTCATCCTGAAGTGAATTTGCCCAACTTGAAACTATTGCCAAGAACCTCATGTATGTTTTCTGTGATGTTTTGCATAATACTGCAGTAGACTGTCACTGTGTAAAATAACTCTCCCAAGCATCTGTGCCCCTTATATTGGTTTTAATTATGGAAAAGCGTCTCTTCAGAACCAGGTTTCCAGATCTGCCAGGGATTCTGCCCGTGTGGCTGTCAGTGAGAGCTCTTACGCCTTCTCATACCCCTGGCTTGTACAAACTTCTGGTGGCTGCGGTGCCACTGGCAGGATGAATGAGTTTAAACTTCTGCTGTGCTTGTAGGCTTTTTTTTTATGGCCACCCCAGCACTCAGTTTGGGAAGCTGTAGGTACAGTAAGAATGGAGGAGATGATTACTAGCAGATCACTCATAGGTTAGGGTCCCTTGTGATCTGCTTGTTTCAACATTCAGTATTTGAATTCAGCAGGCTAGGAGGGACCCTCTGTTTTAACATCTTTGCTGAAGTCGCAGAGTCTGCCAGAGATGGACCAGGGAGTGCTCCGGTAAGGAGCTCTGCCAGCATCTGGCTGTGATTAACCTCTTCAGCTACTACAGCTGCAGCACGAGAAGGTTAGCACATGCAGCCATGGTTTTTAAACACCACTGTCTTTGTTTTAGGGTGCTTATGAATGCTTATTGGCTAATATATTGTTAAATGCACCCTGTCCCGACAGATCCTAAATCTCAGGGTATGCTTACATGAAAAAGTCAGGAGGGTGAGGGTCTAGATTTACAGCATGGCAGCTGTTGGCATAAATACTCTCACACGAAAGGGAGGTAGCCTGAGGGATAACAAAGACACGGGCAGTTTCAGTGGAGCAGCTGACATGCTGTAAATCTCACTCTCATTTTTTATGCAGCTCTACTTTGAAGTATGAGTGACGCTTGAGTAACGATGAGCCCAGCGTAGCAGGTGTATTCCTGTGTATGCACATGGCTTGCGTCAGGCAACAAAATCCTGGCCGTATGATTCCTGTTAGGTGGCTGGGACTCCCGTTTGCAGACTCTCGCTGTGTTTGCACTGGCTCTGAACATGGCCCTCTGAAGAATACAATGTATTAAAAAAAAAAAAAGAAAGAAAGAAAAGTGTATATTGAGAGCTGTTTCAAATTCATTTCAATTTTCAACAGCTTGTAGTCAATTGGACCAAAGATACAAATAGATTCCTCTAAATACTGAAGAGCATAGTCCTTTCATTTGATGCCAAACTGAAAGTGGGATTTTGACAATATGCAGAGCAGCTGCATTTTTATTTTAAGTATCAATGTATTTTTTTCTTTTTTCTTTATATCCTTAATACAATACTTTATATCGCTGACATTTACAGAGAAACAATTGAACTTTTGTTCTCACAACTCTGGGTGTCTGTGTTCTCCATTCAACATTTTCTTTCTGAGCAGTAGTGTAACTGTTTGGAACTATTTTTCCTCTGTTTCACAGAATCACAGAATGTTAGGGATTGGAAGGGACCTCGAAAGATCATCTAGTCCAATCCCCCTGCCGGGGCAGGATTACCTAGACCATATCACACAGGAACGCGTCCAGGCGGGTTTTGAATGTCTCCAGAGAAGGAGACTCCACAACCTCTCTGGGCAGCCTGTTCCAGTGTTCAGTCACCCTCACCGTAAAGAAGTTTTTCCTCAAATTTAAGTGGAACCTCCTGTGTTCCAGCTTGCACCCATTGCCCCTTGTCCTGTCAAGGGATGTCACTGAGAAGAGCCTGGCTCCATCCTCATGACACTTGCCCTTTACATATTTATAAACATTAATGAGGTCACCCCTCAGTCTCCTCTTCTCCAAGCTAAAGAGACCCAGCTCCCTCAGCCTCTCCTCATAAGGGAGATGTTCCACTCCCTTAATCATCTTCGTGGCTCTGCGCTGGACTCTCTCTAGCAGTTCCCTGTCCTTCTTGAACTGAGGGGCCCAGAACTGGACACAATACTCCAGATGCGGCCTCACCAGGGCAGAGTAGAGGGGGAGGAGAACCTCTCTCGACCTACTAACCACACCCCTTCTAATACACCCCAGGATGCCATTGGCCTTCTTGGCCACAAGGGCACATTGCTGGCTCATGGTCATCCTGCTGTCCACTAGGACCCCCAGGTCCCTTTCCCCTACGCTGCTCTCCAACAGCTCTGTCCCCAACTTGTACTGGTACATGGGGTTGTTCTTGCCCAGATGCAGGACTCTACACTTGCCCTTGTTATATTTCATTAAATTTCTCCCTGCCCAACTCTCCAGCCTGTCCAGATCTCTCTGAATGGCTGCGCAGCCTTCCGGTGCGTCAGCCACTCCTCCCAGTTTTGTGTCATCAGCGAACTTGTTGACAGTGCACTCTAATCCCTCATCCAAGTCATTAATGAATATATTGAATAGAACTGGTCCCAGAACCGACCCTTGCGGGACTCCGCTAGACACAGACCTCCAACTGGACTCTGTCCCGCTGACCACTACTCTCTGGCTTCTTTCCTTCAGCCAGTTCACAATCCACCTCACTACCCGATCATCCAGACCACACTTCCCCAGTTTAGCTGCGAGGATGCTGTGGGAGACCGTGTCAAACGCTTTACTGAATTCGACATAGACCACATCCACAGCTTTACCATCATCTATCCACCGGGTTACGTCCTCATAAAAGGCTATCAAGTTGGTTGAGCATGACTTCCCGTTGGTGAAGCCATGCTGAGTGCCCCTAATGATCCCCCTATCCTTGATGTGCCTAGAGACAGCACCAAGAACAAGTTGTTCCATCACCTTTCTGGGGATGGAGGTGAGGCTGACCGGTCTATAGTTCCCCGGGTCCTCCTTCTTGCCCTTTTTGAAGACTGGAGTGACATTCGCTTTCCTCCAGTCCTCAGGCACCTCTCCCGTTGCCCACGACTTAGCAAAGATGACGGAGAGTGGCCTAGCAATGACTTCCGCCAGCTCCCTCAGCACCCGCGGGTGCATCCCATCAGGACCCATGGATTTATGGACGTCCAGGTTGCTTAATTGGTCCCTGACCCAGCCCTCATCAACCAAGACAGATTCCTCCTCTATCCTGACTTCTTCTGGGGCCTCAGGGGTCCGGGGCTCCTCAGGACAGCCTCCAACAGTATAGACAGAGGCAAAGAAGGCATTCAGTAACTCCGCCTTCTTTTTATCCTCTGTCTCCAGGACCCCCACCTCATTCATCAGTGGGCCTACATTGCCTCTAGTGTTGGCTTTACCTGCAATGTATTTGAAGAAGCCCTTTCTGTTGTCCATGACCTCTCTTGCAAGGTTTAATTCCAAGGAGGCCTTAGCTTTCCTAGTTGCCTCCCTACATCCTCTGACAACAGACTTATATTCCTCCCAAGTGGCCAGCCCCTCCTTCCACGATCTGTACACCCTCTTCTTCCACTTGAGTTTGCCCAGCAGTTCCCTGTTCAACCATGCAGGTCTCCTGGTACCCTTCCTTGACTTCCTACCTGTTGGGATGCTCTGATCTTGAGCACGGAAGAAGCAGTCCTTGAATGCTAACCAACTATCTTGGGCCCCCTTACCTTCTAGTACCCTGTCCCGTGGGATTTCCCCTAGCAATTGCTTGAAAAGGCCAAAGTTGGCCCTCCTGAAGTTCAGGGTTGTGATTCTGCTAGCTATTCTGTTCCTGCCACATGAGATCCTGAACTCTACCATCTCATGGTCACTACAACCAAGGCTGCCCTCAACCTTTACCTCTTCAACCAGAGCCTCCTTGTTAGTGAGGATAAGATCCAGCAGCGCTCCTCTCCTAGTTGGCTCATCCACCATTTGCATCAGAAAGTTATCATCAACGCACTGGAGGAACCTCCTGGACTGGGGATGGCTGGCTGAGTAGGCCTCCCAGCAAATATCAGGGTAGTTGAAATCCCCCACAACAACCAGGCCCTGTAATTGCGAGACTGCTCTCAGCTGCCTGTAGAAGGCCTCATCACCGTCCTCATCCTGATCCGGTGGCCTGTAATAGACACCCACAACAGTATCACCCCTGCCAGCCTGCCCCTTAATTCGCACCCACAAACTCTCAACTCGCTCCTGATCCGCCTCTGGACAGAACTCAATACATTCTAGCTGCTCACTCACATAAAGAGCAACTCCACCACCTCTCCTTAGCGGCCTGTCTTTCCTGAACAGGACATAGCCATCCATGACCACATTCCAGTCATGCGAGGCGTCCCACCAAGTCTCTGTAATTGCCACTAGATCATAGCCCCCCAACCGAACACGGATTTCTAACTTCTCCTGTTTATTCCCCATGCTGCGTGCATTGGTGTACAGGCATTTCAGGGAGCGAGCTGGGCACACCGATTTCACCCCAGGGGGATGGGAGGCCTCCTGGTCTACCTCAACACTAGAGCGTTGCCCCAGTGGTGCAAGCCCAGCTACTACCCCATCCCCCTTCAAATCTAGTTTAAAGCTCTCCGAATGAGCCCTGCTAATTCCTGTCCCAGAACCCTTTTGCCCCTACGACATAAACCTTTCCCATGTATCACTGTCACACCTGTTGTCCTATAAAACCAGCCATTATCAAAGAACCCAAAGCCCTGCCTGTAGCACCAGTCTCGTAGCCAGGCGTTAATAGAGAGAATCCTACTGTTCCATCCCACGTCATCACCTGAAAATGGAAGGAGGGAGGAGAAAACAACTTGTGCCCCAGACTCTTTCACCAACCGTCCTAGGGCCTTGTAGTCTTTCTTCATCCCCCTCAGACTACGGGATGCAGCTTCTTCCCCACCTGTCTGGAAGATCAGCAGGGGGTAGTAGTCTGTGGCCTTCACCAGGTTGGGGAGTTGCCTGGTGATATCCCTGATTCGGGCTCCAGGCAGGCTGCAGACCTCCCTGTGATGGGAGTCAGCTCTGCATATTGGGCCCTCAGTTCCCTTTAGGAAGGAGTCTCCAACCACTAAAACTCTTCTCTTCTTCCTTGTGGAGGAGGTAGCTATACGCCTGTGTCAGGTTTTTCTGACTGTGGTGGGACCTCTGATATAGGTTGCCTCTCCACCACATCCCCATTGGACCGGCTGTATTCCACTAGGGCTTCATATCTATTGCTCAGAGGCACCTGTGGAGGCAAGGTAGGCAAGGAGGGCACTCGCCTTTTGCCACGGCCATAGACTTGCCTCCACTCACTCCTCTCCTCTAGGTTATCGTTTTCCACCTGAGAGGGGCAGAGTACAGGGGTCCCTCGATCCTGATACAATTTAGAATACTAGACATTTTATCATTTATTGTAACAGATTTGCTTAAATTAGGCTCTATCTTTAATAATAAGCACCATATAAATGTTGATTAGTTTATATATAATAGTACAATAATGAATTGTTGGATGAAATTGTTGAATCGGAAAATAGAGGTAGAAAATACCTTTTAGATTATGCAGTGTAAGTTGCTCCTTGTAGTGTACTTTTTTAGTGTTTTGTGTGTTTTTGATCAAATGCTTTGATCATTGGCCTTGTCTGAGCTTAGTGTCTCTGACTCTTAGAAAGTTTCTTCTTACTCTTCAATGTAATGTTTCATGTGCTTAATTTCATTCCAGCAGTCTCGGGCAGTGGGTAATTGCCCTCTGGTGTCTGTACGTATACTCATGAAGGTTTTCATGTTTCTTCCTCCCTTCTGCACCCCGATCACTTCGCCAGGGTATATTGTACACGTTTAATCCTCATAAATCCTTCCTCATCGAATCAGTACCTCCAACCCATATTAATTTTATGTTGCACTTCTCTGAACTCATTCCAGTGTGTTGATTTCTTTCTGGAAATGTGGCGATGAGAACTGAGTGCGGGAAATAACAAATCCTGCCAGATCAGATCTGCGTAGAGGGTTACTCCCATCACCTTCTCTGATACAATTGATTACTGTACATTGTTTTCTCTAAGAATCCTTTACCTGAAGACAACGTATTAAAAAAAAGTTTGCTATTCAAGTAGTATTTAATCACCACTAATTATACGTCTCCTGTCATTTATTAATGGGCCTACTTTCTCCCACGTGTTTGTTTCATATGAAATATTTGTAGATCTTAACCCTTTGTCGTTAAAGTTAGCAATCCCATATTTTGTGTTTTCTCTAACTCTTTTTTTTCTAAAAGCATTGTTTTTTCACATTGCATACAGCTTCTGATTTTTCTTTGGGAACATATAGAAGCCTGAATCACTGTGACTTTATTATTCACTCTTTCTCCTGTTTGGAAAGGAATTGCAGCTTGCTTACATGGCCTTGTAGCTTCCAGACTATGTCCTCTCTGTTGAAGCTGTCTGAAGCATGAATACAGTTTATAATCCTCCTGTTAGTTTTGGCTTTATTTTGGCTTTAGAGTTTGACTGCTTTAAAGTACTTCACCTTAGCCATGCCAACCAAAATCAGTCTTAGTTATTTAAAATGGGAATACTGCTCATACATTGTTCACAAAATGCTTTATGGGAGTCCTTTTTTGGATTGAGAAGTAGGAGCATGCCTGAAATGATTTGCCTAACATCACCCAACAAACCAGCTCTAGTATAAAAATTAGCAGCCTTGAATCACGTCACTCTCTACACCGAGCCACTTTATCTTGTTTACACAATAAAATACCACACATTAAGGGAAAATCTTTCACCTTTGAATATGATCCAAGAAATTGTTGGATATCCAAATGTCACTTGAATCTGAACTGATTTGAGAGGAGGTTTTTTCCTTTTGAAAAAATGTTAATTATAAAGAAGTTTTATTTGGTGCTTGTTCTAGTATAAATCTTGTGATGTTGTAAAACTGCTGCTTGACATATTAATTTATCCTGAAAAGCTCATGGTTTAATTGTACAAGCTTGACTTGCTCTGTAGGTTGGAATAGTGGGAAGAACTGGAGCTGGGAAGAGCTCTCTGATAGCAGCCCTCTTTCGCATGGCGGAACCCGAAGGAAAGATTTGGATTGATAAGTACTTGACATCAGAGCTAGGACTGCATGACTTGCGGAAGAAAATTTCAATTATACCTCAGGTAAGAGAGTGACTTGGTCTGCTGTAAACATTGTTTCAATGTAATGCCCTAGTATTTAAAATGCATTGCCAGAGTGTGTTCCCCCTACACCCCTATATGGAGTAGGCATAGAAACTTTAGTGACGCGTTATTCTTACTTGAATAAAGTCTTGATATTTTAAGATAAATAGAATCAACTTTGGGGGCTGGAGGATTTTCTTTCTAGTTTTGTACTCTGTCTTTTCCTCCAGAATACTCGTGAGTAGGTGTTAGCAGTTTGCGGTCATCCTATAGTCTGGGAAAGAGCAGAGAAAATCTGATGGGAATATACCAAGCTTCAACAGTCCCCTGAAATCAGTTGGTCCTTTAGCAGCAATTCCTGACTGATGTGTTGCCTGAACCTTCCCTGGTGGGGGACCACTTTCACCTCTCTGGTCACCCCTATACAAACTGACTGAGGCTAGATCTAGAAAGAGCAAATGTGCCAACTAGAAGTGAGTTCCCAGCCGTTCCATTATTTGGAGAAGGCTGGACAGGAGGAAACCAGGGGAGTGGCCAAAAGAGTGGGCCATTATGACCCATAAACAAAAATTTGGTGAGCTTTAGAAGCTGAATGCAGGAAAGGCTGCAACACAGGAAAAAAAAACTAAGATAGTGTTGGGAATAGCCTCATCTCTGGTGATGGGGCGGAAGAAAGGATGTTCCAAGAAGTCCAGTAGGTCACAGGTCTTCTCTTCTATGGTCTTACTTTCAAATGAGACATTGAATCAGAGAAGGGTTATGTATAACCTCAAAAATTCTTCAAGGAAGAGCCTGTGCAGTTTACCATGTTTCACAAGAGCTCTGATGTCTTCCATGATCAAATTTGCTCTTCACTGGAGAGGGAGGAAGAGGGAAAAGCTCATATGCTGCAAATGCAAATTCATGTTTTTGGCAAATAGTTCATCTGGGATGTTCTAGCAGGTAGATAGAACAGTAGGCTGGAAAACAGAGGCATTTGTTTGCCATGTTTATCATTAATGCTCAGATCTCTGTATTTTATTACAGAAGCTGTATTTAGAGTCCGTCCACCATCTTTGTGCCTGAATGTTTGCTAGCCTGTTGGCAGGATGGCATTCAGAGTGTGTTACTTTCTTTAAACTGAGCATCTGATAAAAATGGTAACGAACAGTGGTTCTAAGTCTCTCTTGGTTACCTGCTTTCCCCGCCCCCCCCCCCCCCCCAAAAAAAATAGGAGTCAGAGAAAAGAAGCAGGTATGCTATTATTTTTTTTTTGAAAAAAAAAAGATACTCCTTCAGCAATTGGATTGTTGCCTAATGCAGGGCGTCTTTTGTTTCTGTATGCTAAAGGCTTTGTTATTGCACAGTGGAGGTACTCACTGGAAGTAATCATCTTAAGTTCTATTTTTTTGTTTGTGTTCAGCGTTCTTTTCTCCTGAAAGTAGATGATCATCAGTTCATTCAAGGTCTGCAGCTTTTTCAAAGCCTTGCCCGTAGCTATTGCGGGTGATTTCTATCTTTGGAAGAATTCAACCCAGTTGAATAAAATAGAGTACTGAGACAGGAAAACTGCTGGTCAAATATGGTTTCTACATGTTGAGTGATGCAGGTGCTCAAAGTTCACTGCATTGAATTATACATGGGGGTTTTTCATACATTGCTCTATTTGACATGGTTGTAAAACTATTTTAATCCAGTTGAATTCGGTGACTTTTATCAAGTTTATATGATAGGGTTTTCATCGTGGTCCCAAAGGGTTTTAAGTGTCCAAAGGCTAGCAGGTAGCATTTCTTTTCCACATAAGGGAAGACTTCTTTCTGCTAAAAATATGCAAAACTCTGAGATATGGTGGTAGTGAGAAGAAGAGGAGGGTTTGGAATAAGGTTTATACTATAGTAAACTGAGTGGTAGGCATTGTCTTGCACTGTGTTAAGAATAGTGTCAATAATAGAAGTAGTAATTTAACATCAGGTAGTTATTTTGCATCAAGTATCTTCATAATTATGTGGGAAGCTAAGAAACCAGAGGGAGAGATGCTTATTAAAATTATAACATCAAACATGCTAAACAGAACCATTCCTAGAGAGTGATGAGGCAAGGCTGAAGTTTTCTTATATGTAAGTTAACATACCTACCTGGAGAAATAAAAATGTGCTTATGCTTCTGATTGTTTGCTTGGATGGAGCTGTGTGAAGGTTGTGTTTGTAAATCTTTTCTATGCAAATGTTGTCTGCCTCCCTGACTGCAAGCATTTTTACAACAATTATTTACGGCTTGGTCTTATTACTTCCCTCTCATAAACCAGACTATTTTAAATAATAATCTCTGTCAGAAATGATAATGAAAAAATATCCTTATCTTCTGTTGCAGTACATGTCTATTGTTACGACTTTTATAATAGTTATGAACACTTTATAAATTCAGCCTCTTATTTTGCCAATCTGTAAAAATGAATTGAAAAGGAAAATAAACGTAACAATACCTCCAAAACACACCAAATGGTATATTAAAATACGTATTGTTAAACAAATTGCTTTCTAGGTGTTTTTGAAGAAAAATGTTATTTAACCTGTTAACGTTTTTATTAAATCCTTTTGTTCATTCAACAGGTTTTTAGGGACATGTTTTGCCTAATGCAACAGATGCTTTCAAATAATTGGCATGTTATGTCAAGAAATGCATATGTTCTTTTACATTGCTTGTGGCATGTTCTGTCTTTGTTAATCCTTTTATACCACTCAGAGTGGTTTAGAAATGAAGACACAATGAAAAGGTTAAGGTCTAAATTCTGTTCTGATTTGCTGCAGCCCTTTGGAGCCAGGCATAACTTGGGTTAGATGGGGAGTAAGTCACGACAGAGGTTAATCTTGGAGTAAGCTGAAGTTATCCGATGTAAGTTTAGACTTTATCTCCTAGAGGAGAAAAAAAGAAAACATTTTGCATAAGATTTCTCCGATTTAAAGAAGACTGACAACATGATGAATGGTCTCCATTTATAATTAGCACCATTACAGCTTTTGACTTGTTGTTGTCTTTATGTGTGGTGTTAGGAGGAGTTTAGCCCTAAAGTCGTGTCAGTGCATGACTCTCAGGTTGGCAACTCACATTAGTGAGTACTGATCTGTTGCTTAAGGAGTCCTGGACCAAAAGTCATCTTCCCGCTTCTCAAACACTGCATTTTCCAGTGCGAGTTGATTTGTGCCAGTTTGATTAATGATCAGTTGTTGGTCTGATGGGGAACTAAAGTAGAACAAAACTTGCTTCGACCACAGGTAAATCCACATTGGTAGCTGAATGGGAGAAGGTACTGATTTGACTCCCTGGTGTATTTTGGGTTAGAGCTTTGCCCAGCAGTGCTCCAGTTCTGAGTAAGTTTGCTTTGATGCTGTGGCAGTATAGATTAACTTCTATGTGTATAGGTTTAAACATTGTGTTGAAATGGTGAAAGCTGTTCCTCTTGGGCTCTGTTGGTAAAATTGAAGGGCTTTTATGGTATGAAATGAAAAAAAAAACCCACAACCAAACAGAGAAGGAAAACCAGAAAGGCATTGTGAGCTCTTTGATTCCTCTCTGGTTTATGTACTTCAAAAACAAATTTTCAAAACTACCCAAAAGTAATTGAGGAGTGTGAACTCATTGACGGTGGTAGTTGCTGGTTTTCATTAACAATACCAGGAGGATAGCAATGATTTCATGTAAGTATATATATATAGCTTGTGGCATTAAAACAGTGGCATGTAAATGCTGGTTTGAGTACTGACATAACTGTGTACAGCAATTTGCAAACAGACCTGTCCTGTTTGGTAAATTATCTTCATACAGACTGGTTGAACACTTGCCTTTCCTGCCCCCCAGCTTTAAGTGTGCTATTGTGAAATATTCCTTTGCATTTCATAAAAGATAGCTTGTGGTTGGATATTTCTGTGTTATTGTTGATATAGGTTAGTTCTGATTCTTATTAAATCACCTATTGCAATATAAAACCTGTGTTTATAATGGAATGCTGATTTTACTGGGTTTTAGGAGCCTGTTTTATTTGCTGGAACTATGAGGAAAAACTTAGATCCTTTCAATGAATACACCGATGAGGAGCTGTGGAATGCCTTGGAAGAGGTGACTTATTAAATCTAACAGTGTGCATCTGATATTTACGAGCCAAATAACACTATAGTGCTTGTGTGCATTAAGTTTTAGATGTTTTCATCAGGTTTGATAGGGGCATAGCTGTTGATGAAAGAAGGTAGACAGTTGTGTACATGTTTGTATATGTGTGCATTTGTGCATGTGTGTGTAGACATGTATATTATAAAAGTCTTATGAAAAAATTATCCTTTGGGATGATGCTTTGGTTACGTTTTGATTCATATCTCAGTTTTAATGAACATTAATAGATTCTTAACAATGTGCTTTAATGTTTTTAGAATTCTAATAACTGACACACTGAGTAATCCAACTTGGCACGTACTCATTTTGTGTCAGAATATAAAAGGTAAACCTTGCATACTTATTGTTGTGTCATCAGACACACAATAGCTGATTTAAAAGGGAGTTACTCATCCTACAATATGTTGACATGTCAACAGGTGCAACTGAAGGAGGCTGTGGAGGATCTACCTAATAAAATGGAGACGCAGCTGGCAGAATCTGGGTCTAATTTTAGTGTTGGTCAGAGACAGCTGGTGTGTCTTGCCAGAGCGGTTCTAAAAAAAAATCGGATCCTTATCATCGATGAAGCAACAGCAAATGTGGACCCAAGGTAAAAACAAAATTTGCCATGTTAAGATGGAACTGTTTTTTCTTTTAATATGATCATCCGTACTGTAGAGATGAACTTAAATACTTCGTATTTCTTGTAGTTTGTGTTGCTCTTTTATGTTTTCCATGATAGCATCATAATTGTCTATTCAAAATGGGACGTTTGAGCTTTGGATGCACAGCAGATGATATAAATTAAGTGCGCAAAATACCCCTAATTTCAGTGCGTTCCGTAGAGTAGGAAAATTAATATTCAAAGATTATTTGTCCTGCAGCCATAGACAAGAAGATGAGAGCCTCCTTGGAAATGCCCATCAGTTACATCAGAATAGCCATGAAACAAGTTAGTTCTGTTGATTTCAGGACAAAATGTCTCTTATAAATAAATAAATAAATAAATCTTCACCCCAAAACCCCCAAAACTAGAAAGGTGAAAAATGGTTGTAAGCAAAACCAGATACTTCTGGTTATGAGATACTATCCCTTCAGATGGTTCAGATGCTGGTGTAATAAATCACAAATAAAATGGAGGGGGGAGCTGTCCTAAACACCCCAGGAATTGCAAAACAGATTTGGAGATGTTTAAAGGTACAGGAGGGACTGATTTATCATTCATTATTTTGTCTTGTATAACTCAGGCTGGCAGAACGTTCCTGAATTCATTCTTGTTTGAACTAGAGTGTACTTCTAGAAGAACATCCAACCTCAATAGAAAAAAAAATTCAATGACAACCCTTGTTAAACTGTTCCAATAGCTAAGTACTCCCACTGTTAATTTTTGAAACTTTTGAAACGCTGGTGGAAATATTTTGGAAACAATGCTGCAAACGTACTGCATCAATTAGTCTGAGCTGAATATATAGTTCCAACAAAGTATGGCTTGAGGGAGAACTCAAAGTCCAAAGAGGACAATAACACAGCAAGTCCCTCAAACAGATGTATTAAGGATTTTGTATGTCATCTGGGCGTGACTCATTTTTATAACATCTTCTTGGGGGAGAAGTGGTGCCACTAGGGTAGCTTTGCAGTTCAGCTGACAGTGTATTTCTAAAACCTTTAGAGAAGTGCATTCCCTTCCCAGAGGTTCTCTCTCTCTTTTTTTTTTTTTCCCCTCTTTTGACTATTAGTTTATTTTTGGCTGAGCTCTGATAGATTAACTGTGATTAATCATAGCTGTGGAAATTTAATACCATCTTACTCATCCTCCCTATTTTGGCATCTCACATGTGTGTGTTCTCAACTTACACTATCCATTTAATTGATCTTGATTAACGTGTGCTGCAATATATATTATAATAAGGTAAATGTTTGTATCAACTCTAGGCATAACAATACAAATAATAACTTGGAACGTCTTCTTTGAATTCAGTTTGCATTACAGTCATTATTACCTTTTCCTTAATGTGTTGCTGTAACTAGAGCCCAGTATTTTTCAGCTGCGCAATCTGATAGGATGCTCATCAGGAAATGCTGATGTTGGTTGCTTAACTGAGCAGTTAGGGAGGCATTTTTGGCATGTAAGGAAAACCTCCTCCTCTTCTGATGCACGACCCCCACACCTGGCATCCTTGTCTCTAGCCTGGCGGCAAGCACACATCGATCAAGCACCTGGGAAAGGAAACCATGGAGAGCTGCCGCCAGCTCTGCAGATATTTCTTTTTTTGGTTTTCTTGCTCTTGATCTCTTTGTCTCAATCACTGCTGCAACCGTGTCACTTCTCCAGTTCAACCTGGAAGCAAATGTGAGAAGGCAGGGTTTGGGGGTAGGAGGAGAAGGAAGTGTTAGGTGGCATGAGGCAGCAGATGTACCTTCCCCAGGGCTGAGGGACTCCCTGCCATGTTTCTGCAGCTCAGATAGACCATTGTTGTCTGCTGCTGAGTGAAGCTGAGCAAACAAGTGAAGGGAAGGAATTTGGAGTTCATCCTTCTCCCTCCTTCTTACATCTTCCAGCTCCCATATTATCTCCCAGTACCATTATTATCCCCCTTGCTCCTCGGACCTACCAGCTGCTCTGCATGCGGCAGGGGTGTCGGCACTGGTGTGAGGGAGAGGAGGAATGTCCCATAAAGAAGGTTGCCCTGAGTCAGACTACTTGCATATTTTACATGGTGACTGACAGACATTCATTTGATCTTCTCTTCTTGGTCCTGAAGCCGGCATTTTTACCCTGAAGAATGGAATCATTTTACAGCAGTTGAACCATTCTAGAAATTTGTATGAAATCTGGAGCAGAAGAGCTGAAAATCTTTCTGTAGTCGCTTTGGTGATATATTGAAACAAAATCCTTAGTAACTGAGGCGTTTTTAAAGTACTGAGTAAGTTGAACTTACTAAGCTTTCTGCGCACTGACTACAATATTATGCATTAACTCGTATTTTTACTGCTTCTAGAGGACAAAATGTTTTGGGACCAGTCCACTGCCACATTTTTACATCAGTTGTTCATTGAGTCTGGTAAAAAACAGCTATTGCACGTAGCCATTCAGTTCATTAGCCAGCTTAACCTTGTAAGGTTTAACCTTTCGTTGCATCTGTCTGCTATCTGTAACTGTTTCTCTTTTGGAGAAATTATCCAAAGCCACTCAGGAGTTGTGTAGTGTGAGATACACTTCCAGGACAATCCCAGGAGGACATTAGACTGAAGATAATGACTTATGCAGTGTTCCTTTCAGCAGCTTGGTTGCTTCTCATTCAGGTTGTATTTATTCTTGCTCTTTAGATAGTTTTCTTTTTACACAGTCAACTGATTCAGGTTACACCAGATCCTGGATTGCTGTGAAACTTGGTGTTAGATCTTCAACCTGTGGTGGCAGTGGGACAGCTATACCACCATTTTGTGCGTTCTTATTGTACTGTTTCTTGCGATGGGGAGTATCGTGGTTCCCATTTTCATATAATCAGATTAAAGTTGAGCTTTTGTCATCCAGCAGCCCTGATTTTGGTATTCAGGTTGCGTCTTTGGTTTCTAGTGTGCCTGAAAGATGATGGGGTTTGATCTGCTGAGGTGGGTGATGGAATCACTTGGCACTTGCCTTGCCACTTTCTCACTTTGGGTAGGTGCCACAAAGGGTCCATTTATGCCTTGAAAAAGGGACAGAAGTACTGCTTCCTTTGGCACTTTTCTAGAGGGCAGACAGCTCTAATTGGCATGTGGTATAGTCTCCACACTCTGTCAGCATGCAATTCTGTATAGAGATCCTTTTCGTAGTCTTTTAGATTTTCCTACTTTCTTCCCAAGATTCTCCTAGAGGTTACTGATGGTGCTTCTGCTTGCCAGCCCAAAAACTGTACTCCACGTTCTACCGTGAACCTTAGAGAGCATGTGGTCAAGTCCTTATCAGCGGACATGTCTGCATGAGATGTCATACTGTGATATTTGAAGATCACAGAATCACGGAATCAACCAGGTTGGAAGAGACCTCGGGGATCATTGAGTCCAACCGTTGCCCTGACACCACCCTGTCAACTAGACCATGGCACTAAGTGCCATGTCCAGTCTTTTCTTAAACACATCCAGAGATGGTGACTCCACCACCTCCCTGGGCAGCCCATTCCAATGTCTAATAACCCTTTCTGTAAAGAAATTCTTCCTAATGTCCAACCTGAACCTCCCAAGATGGAGCTATTAGGTCTGTTTCTGATTACTTTGTAGTCTCATTTTAGAACATCTGTCACACCCACAATACGGCCAGCAGTTTCTTATTAGAGATGAGCTTATATTCAAGAAATACCTGTTTAAGATAATGGTTTGATAGTATCTATCTAAGAATGAGAAATGCTTTCTATTGTAAATGTAGGAAGAGGTGGTGCTATAAGGAATGCACATAATAAAGGAAGACATGATAACGAATGCAGAGGACAGGGATGTTCAAGGATGAGGCATTTTCCTCAGATAACAGTAGGAGTAACCTGAGAGTTACAAATCATTTTGAGCCCTTTAAAAAGTTGTTTTCAAAATTCCTGAACAAGCTATGGTTCTCTGTGCTCCATAGTAGCTCTGAAGGAAACCTCACCTTGAGCTTGACTATAAGGAAAGAAAAAGGCTTTCTTTACATAATTCCAGGGAGTACTGAGCCTTTTGTTTCTGTTTCACTATTCTAATCATTGCAGAGAACATATCCCGCTGTTTGTATAAGCCTCTTCCCTACTGAGTGTTTTCATGTATGGCCCTGATTTTTTTTTTTTCTTTTGAAAGTAAGAGTAGTCAGATCATTGAGGCATTGCTGAGAAGACAGCAAAAAAAGATACTTACATTAACACTGGGCTGAAAGCACTGGTATTGCTGTGATGTGGGGCATTAAGGATGAACAACTTCCTTTTCTGAAGGAGACTGTTAACACACAGGACTAAAGAGGCTAGCTCTGTCCTGACTTCTCCTCCCATCTCTTTCCCTGATTGCATATGGGCCTTGGTTCAAAAGGAGGAGCTGAGGAACACCTGCTTCCCACCATGTTCTTTAGCTCCTTTCAGGAAGTAGGAGCAGAAGAACCAAGCCTTCTCAGACTGCGGCCCAGAACCTGGTTCTCCTAAGCTCATGACAGAGCTTAAATGTTTCTGTCCCCAGATGAAGATGACAGTCAGCATGCGTGGGAACTCCTGCTTAACTGTTCATGTCTTCCTTCTCTCTGATGATTCATCCTGTCATCAGCAGGGATCTGTCTATTCCTTTGTCATGCTGATTGCTTAAACTTAGTTTGTAACAGAAGTTATGTTCAGTCCTTCAGAGCATGAGCTTGTGCTTTCTGCTGTGGAAACTTAATGGTTACTCCATTCCTCTAAGTCCTCCTGTTTGTCCAATGTTGTGTTTGTCCACTTTTTATTGTTAGTGCCTCCTGACATGGTGGCATCAGAACAATTCATTTTGCTTAATTTATGAAGTGATACCAAATATTTATCATGTGCAGACAGATTCAGTGTAGAGTACTACTTTTGTCTAAAAAATAATAATTTGTCAGAGGAAAACATATGTTGCATGAATCTTTGTTGTATTTTATTTGGTTTTCCTGTTACTTTTAACAATTTGAAGGCTTTGCAAGCAACCGGTTGAAGCTAACATGGCTACCTAAATATACCAGTTTATCCAGATATCTCCTTTGTCTTGTTTTAACTCTATGTACAGCATTTATTATTCTCCAGTCATTATATGTAAAAGTACAATTTCATGTTTTAATAGAAATCCTGGAAGTGAGACCCATGCCTTTAAGTGCATAACCTCTGGGCTGGAGCTTCCTCAGTTTCCAGCCAGTGCATTTTGAGAGCTTTATGTATTCTTTTTATCTGGGATGACAATTTTAGTTTCTGTACCTGCATTCCCACGCTACCTTTTTCTCCATTGTCACCTCTCATCGCTTTTTTGAAGGCTGATGGGTGATATGTGATTATTCCCGTGGCCTGGCTTTGTGCCCAGGTTGGGAGCCAAGGCTTCCTGTGCAATATGGGCTGTCAGGTGCCTCTAGAGGGCATTCATCACCTGATGGCTCCCTAATTCAGGTGCTCTAATTCACCTTTCAGCCATGCCTTTCCCCTTTCATTGACTAAAGAGAGGACTGTATAGATTACCGCAGTTAAGCCTGACTACTGTGCTCTAAGTTAGGTGATGTCAGTGCTTCCTTCTCTTATACAGTTGGTTCCTTGAATAATCTCCAGTTTTATGAGTATTGCACCTCTTCTGCCTTAATGCTTGTTTATACAGCTAAAGAAAATTTTAGTGTCTTATGTATCTTTTGGTGTAATTCTATTTGCTTTTCAGCGTTCTCAGTTTTATTTGTGACAGTTAGACACTGATGTGCAGGGTTAAAGTGATGTGTTCTAGCTTAGTTTTCATTCTTTACAAGTCTTATGTTTCCTGATTATATCCTTTTCTTAGGTGGTTAACTCGTGTAGTAGGTTGAGGCTCTTAACTTAGAAGCTTTTACCCCTTTCCTTGGGTTGTGTGTTCCAGTTAACATGATTGATTTATGGAATAAGCCAAATTTTCTTTTTTTCTGTATTGAAGTTCTTGAGCCAACCACCTCCTTTATCTGATCTCCTTTTGCAGTTGAAATCAAGAACCTTCATTATAGACTGTTCAGTGTTTGTTCTTCAATTGATTTGCAATGAAAAATATTTACTTTCACCAACTTTTCTTCACTCCTTGCACAAACTAAAGCTTAAAATAACAGTGACTTTTTTTGGTGCTGAAATCTGTAGGAATATCTGACTCTACAGAATTTTCCTCTCTCTGTAATCAAAGCCTGGGAAATTACTCTCCTGAAATAAATCCTGTTGCTCTACTTGCAAGAAGAAACTCTTTCCTCCTCAAATATTAGAGGATAGATTTCAGAGTATGTTTCATGATATGCCTCCAAGTCATCTCAATATAACAAGAGGGAGAAGCGCTATAGTGACTTCATAAGCGTATTTCCTGCTATACAGTCATGTTCGATGAAGTCTTAAAAACCTGCCTGCCATTCAGTTACCCATGCAAACATCTTATTTTTGTCTGCATTGCTGTTGCTGTGTTTCAGAACAGATGAGTTCATTCAAAAGACAATCCGTGAAAAGTTCGCTCACTGCACAGTGCTGACCATTGCACACCGCTTGAACACCGTTATTGACAGTGACAGGATTATGGTAAGACAGTTAACTGCTTAAAAATTCTTCTTTTTTTTTTTTTTTTTTCCCTGAAGAAGAATAATGTTATTGACTCTTTCTTCTTAATTTTGATCCAGAAGTGAGCAGAGGTTTAGGTTGTACTTTAGGCTTATCCTAGTTAACCTAGTTATCCTAGTTACTGTGATTGGCGATTCATAAAACTGTAGAAGTAATGACCTGAAAAGACTTCTTACATTGTCTGGCCCTGTGGTTTCCAACCTGCGAGGCATGAATGCATTTCAGGTGAGGTGTAGCAGCAGACCTGAGCAAATAAACTCTGCCAGCACTAGGAGCCTGTGAAGACACACCCAAGAGGCTCTGGACAGAGTCAGCTGGATTCAGTCAGGTTTATTAATTCAGTCTCGGTGGGCTGAGGGAGGCAGTGACAATAGTTAGTGGTGTGGGATGTGTGAGGAGGAAGTGGTAGAGGTTCTGGGGCAGGAGACGTGGAGGTAAGGAGGCAGCAGCTGCCCTGGGGCCAGGGTGGTGGTGGGAGAAATGGAACTAGACTGGTGAGGTAGTGAACGTGGCCAGCTTTCTAAAGCAAGGTTCAGACAGAAAAGAGGAAGCACTACCAATCTAGCAGCCTCTGCCATCTTTGTTCCCAGCAGAGCGGTGATATACTTTGCCGCTGTGAAATACACTCTCTGCCATCTTGTCTGCTCCACAGTGCATTGTACACACATAGAAATTAGGAAATACTTGCTGATTATTTTCATAAAGGCAGTGGTCTTTGCTCGGCGCTGAGGAAATTGGGCTGGTTTCTGTCCTTGAAATTATGTCCAGCCGCAGTTTTGCAGTTTTCTGCAGTAGGAACAAGAGCCCTCTACAAACATTTTCTTCACAGCCAGTTGATGAACTGACTGATGGAGCGGGCAAACTATGTTCATGAGTGGAACTCAAATTTAACTGGGCTTCAAGCAGAAATTACCCTTCACCTCTCGGTGGTAACCTTAAAAAAATACTTTCTTCAGCTTCTGTTTTGTGAAAATGAAGCATGTTAATTCTTTCAATTTTTTTTTTTTTACTGGATGCTCAAAACGTTTTAAAATCTGTGATTGAGTTACAGTGGTTGCCTGAAGTACATAAAATGAAACAATTGGATCTACTGAGGTGAGTGGTGTTCTGAGGAGTAGAATAGAGTAGATTGTGAACTGCGTGATTATAGTTTACTTACAAAGAGAGAAACCAGCAGAACTGCCATAAGTAGTCATATAATTGCAAGCATTTAACATATAATAAATAAATATTTTCTTCTGGAGAATACCTCCCCACAGGTCTAATGGATATGTTGGTGTTTTCTACAACTAAAGTGAACAAAAGAGTTGTGAGGAAACAACTGTGACCTAATTAATAGCTGTGTGTGTTTGTTAGCTGTCCAAAGGGATTTCTGTGGGTTTTGGTTCATTAACTACCATTAACACGTTATGTGCAGAATGCTCTTTTCATGAAGGTGTTTTCTAGATTTACCTTTATTATCATGCAGCTGTAATGAAAACTAGATGTTTTATTTACTTTTTTGCCAAAAATCATTGGAACACAGCATAGAAATCACCCTTCTCCCTAAACTGCTTAGTATTATTAACAACTATATAGCTACTCTATTGCATTTTTAGAGTCTATACGTTATTCTTAAACTTATATTGTTTCAGTTTATCCACTATTAAAGGTTTCTAGTTTCCTAAAAGTCCATTTATGTTCATACGTTGTCTAATACAGTCTTTTTTGAATGCCTTTGACCTCTTTAGAGTATAAAGGAACAGATTTGCAGGAAGATGTGCCTTTGAGTCCACAGTAATTAATAACTCTTAAATATTGTTCATTTTTTACATTGTTCCATTTTGATCTTCTTACAGATTTCTGTAATTTTTTGGGGCGAGAGGAGGGTATAAGCATAGGACAGAAAAAAGGAGGAAATTGACATGTGACCCCTTAAGAAACCTGTTTTCTTGACATCCTTACTCAGTTATTGATTCTGTTTCTGGGCAAATCAGAAATATGATTGTGTATTTAGAATGAGTTATGTCAGGTGTGCTTTTATTACACTTTTAATTACTTGGTTTACTCAGGCATGTAACTCCTAGTGGGAATATAGCAGAATTTTGGAACAATAAGAAAAATGTGTGTTAAAAATGCAAGGAAAAAGAATATCCCTCTAGAAGACTAACTGTTAATGAGTGCCATTAGCAATAAAAACAGCATTGATGGAAAATTAATCATTTACCTACATATCACAAAAATTGAGAATACTCAATTAAAGAAAGCTTTCAGTGTATTTTAAAATTTGGTTAGTCAATAATGCACTTCAGTAATTCACAAATTTAACTTGATGCAGATTCTTTTTTAAGAATAAAAATGCGGAAACTGAAGTACATTGTTCTTCCTTTACCCAGTATTATTAAAAACCCCGGATTTGTTTCTTTTTTAACTGAGACCTCTAGGTGCAATAATGCCTTTGTTTATAAGCCATCCCAAATCTCTGTTCTTTGTGATCATAGTAAGTTTGTTAGAAAATGAGGGAAGAACAACAAAGATGGAACCTGGCAGCTGGGAGTATTAATAATTGTCTTTTGACAAATAACGTGTAGTTATTTTTCAAACAAATTTTGAGCGAACGTGTTCAACTCTCTTAACTCAATCACAGAAGTCCAAGCCCCTTCCTGAACAAGTATACATAACCTGAACATAAACTAGGGTTTCCCTCCCTTCCCATTGAATCAGATTGAAAGAAACCTCAGGAGGTCTCTAGTCTAACCTCGTGCTCAAAGCAGGGTCAGCACTAATTTCAGATCAGGTTGCTCAGGTCTTTTTCCAGTTGGGTCTTGAAAATCTTGAAAGATGAAGATTCCACAATCTCTCTGGGCAGCCTGTTCCAATGCTTAATTGTCTGCCGTGAAATCTTTTTTTGGTTATATCCAGTTGAAGCGTCCCTTCAGTTTATGGCAATTGTTTCTTGCTTTCCCACTGTGTATCTCACTAAAGAGCCTGCTTCCGTCTTCTCAGTAACTTCCTTGTAGGTATGGGAACATTGCTGTTAAGTCCCCTGAAGCCATCTGTTCTCCAGGGTGAACAAGTCCTGCTCCATCAGCCTCTCTTGGTCAAGTGTTCCAGTCCACTGACCGCCCTAGTGACCCTATTTTGAACTCGCTCCAATTTACCCTCATCTTTCTTTTACTGAGGGGTCAAAACTGGTCACCATATTCCAGATCTGATATGATGAGTGCTGAATAAAGCAATTCTCTTGATCTGCACTCCTACTGATACTCATGGCACACTGCTTGACTGCTGTTTAGCTCAGTGAACACCAGGACCCCACCATTGCAAACTGAAACATGGGAAGTTTCATCTCAATATGAGGAAAAAGTTCTTTACTTTGAGGGTGACAGAGCACTGGAACAGGCTGCCCAGGGAGGGTGTGGAGCCTCCTTCTCTGGAGATATTCAAAACCCGCCTGGACATGACCCTGTGCAACATGCTCTGGGTGAACCTGCTTTGTCAGGGGGTTGGACTAGGTCATCTCCAGAGGTCCCTTCCAACCCCAACCATTCTGTCATTCTGTGATCTCCTTTTCAGCACAGCTGATGCCCAGGCAGTTACTCCCCAACTGATATGGATGCAGAGGGTCAGTCCATTCCAGATTCAGGACTTTGCATCTGTCATTGTTGAGTGTCATGAAGTTCATGCTGATCCATTCCTTTAGCCTGTCTAGATCTAAATAGCTTTGAATGTCAACTCTGTCTTAAGCGCATTGACTACAATTTCCAGTTTGGCATTGTCCACAAGCTTTTGATTTAATTCAGTTTAATTACTGGTTAAAGCAGAACTTTCTAAAAAGAAAATGTTCACCTTTTGGGTTAATCCGAACATTTAAAAAAAAAAAAATCAGATCAGAAAATATTTTTGAGAAAGTCATGAGAAAATGTCAAGTTGGATGAGTATGGAAATAGAAACTGAACATGAACTGTTGCATGTCTGCTCACACCCATTGTAATAACCGGTTCTATTTTAGAGGAGAAGAAAAGCCTACTGGAAGAGGAAAAAAAGGAAGAACAGAATACATTTTATACAACTGTAGACAAATCTGGCCTCAGGAGTTGTTTTAATTCTTGTTTGTTCCATTCCCAAAACCATACCCCTGCTTTCATAATCCAGGTCACGCCTTAAGAGTATTTCCATTATATCTGTCTTAGTGATAAATACATTTTATCAGAACTTCAAACACTTAAAATCATTGAGGGAAGAGCTGTATTGTGTAATGTGATACTCTCTAACCCAATCACCTCAATGAGTAATACTACATTGCACTTGCATAGCACCTTTCATCTGGAAATTGTAATGCTCTTTACAAACATTAATTAATTAAACTTCAAACACCTGGGTGAGATAGGGAAGTATCCATACAATCTTTGGAACCAAAGTTGGAAAGACTTGTTAAGTCAGGCCATCAAATAATACTACCGTAAAATTATAATCCAGCGGTTTTAAAACTCTTTTTTCCCTCCCTCCTTCTCTTCCCTCTGTGCTGCTCCAGAGCCTAACAGGACATTTTCTCATTCCTTTTTCTTCATTAATTTGAGAACCCAAGTTGTAACTCCTCCCATCAGGTGCTAGCAGTACCCGATTCAGCTCTTTGGCACAGGCAGCCACCCTGCTCCCTGGCAGAAGGGGAGGATGGGAGAAATGCTGCAGTTGCCTCTTCTGTGATGGCAAATCTTGGCAGCAGTTCAGCTCAGGCTTGCTCCACTGGCCCCTCATTCCATCTAGTTTCCCCACCACCACAACAGCTGCTTCCCTGTCCTGTCCTCACCGTAGAGGGTGAGGGCCTTTTACCTGAATTGCATCTGCAGCTCACCAAACGCAACCAGGAGCAGCCTGGGGCAGCCAAGAGGCATCACTCCCAAGACTTCCAGTGGAATCTCGTGAAATCCCCATCACCCACTCCTCCCCCTCCTCTCTGTTTCCTTCTCTACGTTTAGAAATACTTTTTAGAAACTGTTTTTACAGAGGGGAAAACAGAAGCATACAGAAATTGAGGCTCACCCAGGGAAGTAGTGGATCAGTAGCAAATTAAGTATATGTGTCTGGCAAGAGCCTGATGCAGTTGTTTGTTCTATATACTATACCGTGGTCTCTATCAGAAAGTCACAGAGCAGTCAAAACATGTGCATTTTTCAATGACAAGGATGTTTCTCCACAGAGACTTTTCATATCAGTGCAATAAATACTTCTTTGAAACGGAAACTCTTTATGCAAGCAGAACTTGATCTAGTAATTAAAAACTGTCATTCAAATAGGAAGTTTTTGATTAAGAGAATCATGGGAAGAGATTTGATTTATTTATGGGAAAACCTGTTGTGGTTACGTTCTGAAATGACTAATATTCAGGGTAACAATACAATGTACCTCACAGCCAGACTTGAGTTGTTTTTTTGGTCAATAGGAAATGACTTCTCACATCTTTACAGTAATCCTCCCTTGTTCAGTTGTTACCCTTTTTTTGACGTTACGTGTCGTGTTTCATGCACTGTAGACATCTAACCTCAGCCGGGCAATCAGTCCACCAAGAGCAGGTGTAAATATCTTGAAAGCAAAGCGGAAACTCTGGAGAGAGATCCAGGCAGGTTGCATGGTGAAAGGGGAGTCACCTACAGCTAGACAGAAAATGCTATGCAGCAGACAAGGTCTGAGCGCTTGTCTCTCTCTGGAGTTCTGGTATCTGACCCAGTATTGCACAGCAGTATCCTTCATCCATCCAGTTTGAGGCGAGGCAATGGTGTTGGTAGACACCTAAGTGAACAAGATGGTGCTGGCAATGCTGCCCGCCGTTAGCATGGGGATGACAGGATTCTTCCAGGAAGTGCAGAAATCTGTGCTCTACAGTGTCCTCTGTCTGAGGAGGTCTGGGTGAAACGCTTCCCATTGCCAGGAAGACACATTACCCACCGGCATATACAGGGCAGTCATGTTAAAACCAGTCTCCACACTTCCTTTTGAAGCATTGTGCTGCCAGAAGTGCAAGAGTCATGGAGCTAGAGGGAGAATAACCATGAGGTTGAGTCTAAATCTGCAGCCCAGTGAGAAGCAGAGCTCTCAAAGGAGTGGGGGAGCCCCAGCTGCCCTACTGATACCTTCAAGTGAGCTTTCGCTGCAGTGGCCCAGCTTCAGGTGGAGATGTGGAGAAAGTAGGAAGTTAGTGGTGGTACACTTAAGTTAGTAATAATGAGTTAAAGCCATAAATGGTGTGGTCTATTGGCTCTTCTTTTGATGGCTTTTTTGTCATTTATTAAATATCACTGCTGGAAAATGAATGTGTTTTACAGTAAATCTTAGACATTCTGTTTAGGGAGGATTATGTCAGTCACAAGATACAGAAATGTGCAGCCCTAGTTGTAGACCAGTTCTTTGTGAAAGCTGTGCATGTTGCCATTAGTGTTGACTATCTCATCTTAAGTATGTACGTGTTCGACTGTTTCTTTGGTGGAGAACTACCTGCTGTCAGATACAGGCCCTCAAGTGCATAAGATGTCTAAGTGAGGTCAATTGGCAAGCCCATAAATTTTGCTGGAGCCTGGGATGTTAAAACATGAGACCTTGTGAAAAGTAGAAGTAATTAGGGCTGCAATGAGAGCTGTTGTTCAGTCCTTCAAAATTCTAAAGTAGGAGAACTGCAAGGATATAAAATGGGTACTTTTTTTGTTCTCTAACGCAGAGCTGAAAGGGTTTTTGACCTTATGTTAGCCCAGTGTCTGGAGTGAGGTGAAATATTATTGGATATTATACTTGTGCTATTGAAGTCTATTCTGGTAAAATAATATAAAGGGAACTTAATGGATTATAGTATCTTGAATGAAAAGCCAAATTTTTGAAACTAGGAATAAGGTCTCCAAAGATACTTAGACACCTAATTCTTCATAGAAACCTTAAACTACCTTGAGGACCTGAATCCAGTACTCTACAGTAAAGTTTCTACATTCATATTTGTGCATCTGCTGTTGTAATTCAAAAGGAACAAACACTAATAAAACTCCTTTTTTGACTGAGCCTCTGTCTTTAAAATATGGACTAGGAAATACTAGAACTAAATTTATTACTTTTTATTCAACCTAAGAAAAATCCCAGCTGTGCTGTGGGATCAAAGTCTCTTGGGTTAAAGAAATGTGAAGATAAGAATATGAAGGATAGGGGACCTGCATGAAGCAGAAGATAGAAATTAATGGTGATAGGTGAGATGCCTTGCAGAGGGGAGGTGAAAGAATACTTGGTCTCAGCATACCTGAATATCAAGATCAGTATGAACACAGTAAAAACATTTCTTGGGTATATGTGTTCTGTAAGGTGACTGGTAAATTGTCTGGATGTCCAGATTTTCAGGATCCAAACAATCAAATGTGAAAACTTAGGAAAGATCTCAACAGTGAACTATAAGAGCTGATTAAATATTTCAGGAAGACTCTTTGGAGTTTTTAAGCAGTTCCACCAGACATTGGGTGTGATTAATGCCAACATACCTCCTTGGCTCTTGGCTGTGTTGGAGCCCATCTGGCCAGCTGGTGGACAACAAAGGGCCTGGGAACAATTAGGTTTCACAGAATCACAGAATCAACCAGGTTGGAAGAGACCTCAGGAATCATCGAGTCCAACCATTGCCCTGACACCACCATGTCAACTAGACCATGGCACTAAGTGCCATGTCCAGTCTTTTCTTAAACACATCCAGAGGTGGTGACTCCGCCACCTCCCTGGGCAGCCCATTCCAATGTCTAATAACCCTTTCTGTAAAGAAATTCTTCCTAATGTCCAACCTGAACCTCCCCTGACGAAGCTTGAGGCTGTGTCCTCTTGTCCTATCGCTAGTTGCCCGGGAGAAGAGGCCAACTCCCACTTCACTACAACCTCCCTTCAGGTAGTTGTAGACTGCCATAAGATCACCTCTGAGCCTCCTCTTCTCCAGGCTAAACAACCCCAGCTCCCTCAGCTGTTCCTCGTAGATCAGACCCTCCAGACCCTTCACCAGCTTGGTCGCCCTCCTCTGGACTCGCTCCAACACCTCAACATCTTTCTTGAAGTGCGGGGCCCAGAACTGGACACAGTACTCAAGGTGCAGCCTCACCAGTGCCGAGTAGAGAGGGACGATCACTTCCCTAGACGGGCTGGCTACACTATTCCTAATAGAGGTCAGGATGCCATTGGCCTTCTTGGCCACCTGGGCACACTGCTGGCTCATGTTTAGCTGGCTGTCGATCAGCACCCCCAAGTCTCTTTCCACCGGGCCGCTTTCTAACCCCTCTTCCCCCAGCCTGTAGCGCTGCATGGGGTTGTTGTGGCCGAAGTGTAAGACCCGGCACTTGTTCTTGTTGAACCTCATGCCGTTGGTCTCGGCCCATCTATCTAACCTGTCCAGATCCCTCTGTAGGGCCTTCCTACCCTCCAGCAGATTGACACTGCCACCCAGCTTGGTGTCACCTGCAAATTTGCTGAGGGTGAACTCAATCCCTACATCTAGATCATCTATAAAGATATTGAACAGCACCGGCCCCAGAACTGAGCCCTGGGGAACACCGCTAGTGACCGGCCGCCAGTTGGACTTTGCCCCATTCACCACCACTCTCTGGGCTCGGCCATCCAGCCAGTTTTTAACCCATTTAAGAGTTCACCCATCGAAGCCCCGGGCAGCCAGTTTGTCTAGGAGGATGCTGTGGGAGACAGTGTCGAATGTCTTACTGAAGTCTAGACAGACTACATCCACAGCCCTGCCCTCATCTACTAAGCGGGTCACTTGGTCATAGAAGGAGACCAAGTAACTCTTTTCATTTGGTAACTCAAGACTTGCAGAGTTTCTGGAAGAGCTGAGCATTTAGCAAGTGGTTTTTCACAGAATCACAGAATGATTGGGGTTGGAAGGGACCTCTGGAGATCTACTAATCCAACTCCGTACCAAAGCAGGTTCCCCTAGAGCAAGTTGCACAGGGTCACGTCCAGGCGGGTTTTGAATATCTCCAGAGAAGGAGACTCCACAACCTCCCTGGGCAGCCTGTTCCAGTGCTCTGTCACCCTCAAAGTAAAGAACTTTTTCCTCATATTGAGATGGAACTTCCCATGTTTCAGTTTGTGCCCGTTGCCCCTTGTCCTGTTGCTGGACATCACTGAGAAGAGTCTGACACCCACCGTTAAGGTATTTGTAAGTATTGATAAGACTCCCCCCTCAGTCTTCTCTTCTCCAGGCTAAACAGATCCAGCTCCCTCAGCCTTTCCTCATAAGAGAGATGCTCCAGTCCTCTGGTCATCTTTCTAGCCCTCCACTGAACTCTCCAGTAGTTCCATATCTTTCTTGAACTGGGGGGCCCAGAACTGGACACAGTACTCCAGATATGGCCTCACTAGGGCTGTGTAGAGGGGGAGGATAACCTCCCTCGACCTGCTGGCCACACTCTTCCTAAGGCACCCCAGGATATCATTGGCCTTCTTGGCCACAGGTGCACGTTGCTGGCTCATGGTGAGCTGATTGTCCACCAGGACTCCCAGGTCTTTCTCTGCAGAGCTGCTTTCCAGCAGGTCAGCCCCCAGCCTGTACTGGTGCATGGGGTTATTCCTCCCTAGGTGCAGGACCCTACACTTGCCTTTGTTGAATTTCATTAGGTTCCTCTCTGCCCAGCTCTCTGGCCTGTCCAGGTCTCGCTGAATGGCAGCACAGCCTTCTGGTGTATCAGCCACTCCTCCCAGTTCTGTGTCATCAGTAAACTGGCTGAGGGTACACTCTGTCCCTTCATCCAGGTCATTGATGAATAAGTTGAACAACAAAGCTGATCATTTAGAAATGATCAGTTTTGTTTTGAATCTGAACAAAGGCAATTTCCACGGTTCCCAGATCTTCTGAAACTGGGTTGATATTTAGTAAACCACAAAGGAAAACCAGATCCTTCCATGTTTTCTTGGAATTTAATAGCTGAGTTCAACCAATATCAACCGTGAACATACTGCTTTCAAAGCCAAGATACTATGTTGATGTTTATGCCAAGTTTTGCATAAAATACTGAGCTATGTGCCATGATCATGTACCAGAGTAAGTTATTGTCAGCTGAAATAAAGTGTTTATGACAGTTCTAAATATCACACCTGGCCCAGCTGTCTCTAAAATGAGTCAAAATCCCCATGAGCTTGAAAAGATACTAGGATTGTTGATTCTCTTTGCCAGTTTTAAGCCACACCTGTCCAAAACACTGGCATCTTTGAGTTCTTGAAAGCTGCTTCCAGTTTCAAGAGGGCTGCCCAACAAGATGATTCTTTTGCCTAAAAAAAAACCAACTAATTATTGAGGCAGTACTTCAGCTGGGAGCCTTCAAATGAAGAGCTGGATTTGAATTACTGCAGGAAGTGAAGCGAATGTTTGATGAACCTTGATCTCTCATTCTGTCAGGCATTTGTGTGTGAATGTGTTTCTGTCAGTATAAGGATGGGACGGTCAGCCCATGTGTCTTTAAAGACAATGATATGGAATGCAGACCATGCTAGAAATACTAACACATCTTTAGAGAATTATTTTTTTCTCTCTCAGAAATACTATATTACTGTTTAAAAGCAAATTAGCACAGGACACCCTGGTGGCTGATGCTTCGAGCAGAGAGTTTCTGATAAGGTAAAACCATGTGCATTGCAGCTGAGCCACAAGTTCATTGTCATCAGAAACTGATAAAACCAAGAGACGTGCCCAGTCATCTGCAACAATATTCCTTAACCTCTTGGAAAAGTATAATATCCTTGTAGTTTATCTGGCTTTCTAAGACCCTCAAAAGCCTTAGAGAGTGTAATTTCTTAAGCTGAAGTGTATCTTCTATCACTTCAGGGCCACATTTGAGCCATTCTGCAGTACCGATTGAGAAATGTGGTTTTACAGTGATGGAAGCAGTCATTACTGATTGACCAAGGGAGAGTTTTGTCAGCCTGTACAGCTGTTGGTAAGAACTGGCATGAGGTCTATTCATACTCTCTAAGGGAAAGGTTGAACTTGCACTGGTATATCAGATGTTTTGAGGTGAGGAAACTGAACAATACAAGAAACATCTGCAGTGACTGGTTAACAGGCTTCTTTCCTCCAATAAGATAGAGAAGGAGTTAATATTGAATTATTATCAGTAGTATAAAACTCATTACTACATAGATAGTTGATATTTTTTTCCCCTAACGTTCCATCCAGCTTACAGTGGCATGCCATCAGATGGAGAAAGAGAGAAGAACGGTAGATTTTTAAGCCTCTGCAAGAGAAGTACAGATAACTCATATGTGGAACAATTTACTAGCCAGCGTTGCATGCTCAATTTTCCCTGAGTTATAGCTCAAGAATAATTTCCGTTTAAAGAAATCCACTATTTCTGGTTACAGAACAAGATGCTTGAAGTTGCCTTTTCTGTGAAGTGGGGAAGGCAGGCAGGGGTACATGTCAAATCCCAGTGACCAGTGGCAGATTTGGCATTGTTACAGAAAAATTAAGCTCTGCTGAGGTGGAATATTTGGAAAGTCTGAAAATAATAATTCACATTATAAGAAGGTAAATGCCCAAGTGTGCTCTGCTTTGTTTGTACACATGATATATGAAATGTACATTATTTGACACCAAATTTGTCTGGAGGTACTGGTAGATTAATTTGTATAGGAACCCTGAAGGAGCTTGGGGAATGCTTAGATTAAACCTGAAGACAGAAAAAAAAAAAGCAAAACAGCCGCACACAAAACAGAAAGAAAAACCCAAAAGACAGCCAAACAAAGCTCTACCACCAAAAATTAAAAAGAAAAAAAGGGGGAGGGGGGGGGCTTGGGCCCCCTTAAAAAGAAAAAAACAAACAAAAAAAACCCCAACCAAACAAACAAAAACCCCAAAACAAAAAACCCCACCACTTTAAAATGGTTCCTGAGTGATACTTGCAGCCTTCTCGTTCTTCAATGTTTGCAAACCTGTTTAGATAGGTTGATATTTATAAATGATTCTCCAGAGAAGTATGTACATGTTTCTGATCTGTTTTGACAAGCCATGTTGGACAGAAGAGACAGAACATGCTTGCATCTGAACTTAATGCCAACTGGAGCACAGGCTGTTGACTCTTTCCCACAAAGCTATGTATTGTCTTGGGTAAATATATTTCTTATAATATGATGTAACCAGAAGCATCTCCTGAATATTCCCCTTTTCCCAGGACTTTAGAAGATCATCTTGATGTATGCTCTCTGAGAAAAACATTGTTCAAAGTTTTACTCCTAGCGGAGTTTTGAACTTTAGTAATAATTTTGTTGTTTGGTGATGTCTTCTCCAAGCCTAAATTAAATCAGATGTATTCCCTAGGAGATAATTTGCTTGAATTATTTTCCTTTTGAATAGGAAATAAAAACATTTATGATCAACTCTTAAATGTCCCATTTTCCCTCTGGCTTTATGGTGAAGATGAACGTGAATAGGAATACTAGTCATTCCTCAATAGTAATTGAAATAAATTCCCATGCCCCCCTCCTCAGTTGCTGAGCACTTCCAACCTTGGACTGTTTTTTTCTCAGAATGTTTTATAACTATTGTTCTCTTAGTTTGTCTGCTTTTGTTGCTGAAAGTTAGAAAATGCAGGATTTAAAACTTTCTTTTTTGTGTCTATGGGTAGCCATAAGTACATGGTATTTGTTACAGCGTCTTTAAGGGTCCATGTTCTTTCTCTTTCTGTAATTAATGACACTTCTTTTACTTATATTAATCCACAAGGAAGATTTGAAATTCGCTTACAAAATGAATGTTTGCTTTTCCAAAGTCCTGTGCAACAGAACAATATAGATTAGTTGCAGGAATCATCAGATAGAAAAGGTGCTGTCCTGGATCTGCTGCCTAGGTCTCTCCTGGAATCTGGACTATCTTGATGTAGTATCCTCATCCTTAATTGTTTTGGTTCTCTCTTTTCTTTGTGAAATGGATCTCTGATTTCTTTCTCACTGTTATATGTTTTCCTTTTTGTCTTACCCCCTTTTTTGTCATGGTTAATACATTGAACGATGAGCCTATGGAATGGAAATACTGCAAAGTTTGGGGTTTTTTTTGTGGGGGAGGGAGGGGACCTAGGCAGAGTGGAGGTAGATACCCCGGTAAGATACAGGTGAGGCAAAAATGGACAACTGTTTTGTAGTTGCCAAATCTCATACAAATTTAGTTCAGCAACATTTTTGTGGCATAGGCAAATAATCCTGTGCTAGCTAGTGTTAACGTAAACAACACATTTAAATGGCTAATATTCTGTTTTCTTGTTTGCCTTTGCAGGTCAGTCAAATTCAAATACTTCTTTTCTGTTTCTCTGCCCCTTCTCTGCCATGTTTTAAATCCCCCTCTTTCTATATTATTCTGTGCCTCCATGTCAAACAAAGTGCTGTTCAAAACTATGTTGCCTTCTACCCAACATGGTGCTTATCCTTCTGAAAAATTCACGGCTGGGATGAGCAATTGCTTCCTGCCCCAAACTCTTCAATGGGGATGAAACATTAGATGGAGTGGAATTAGGTCGCATGAGAGGATTTTAATCAAGAAGAATACAGCATTTAAGCCCTGTTTAAACATAAAATGTCTGTGTAGTGCTGCCTGAGTAAGAGTGGGTTGGATAGCTGTAAGTAAAGAACAGTTTCACCTTATGCAAGGAGGTGACCGAATTCCATTGTATAGGAATTTTCTTGTGTGTTCTTTTGCATGATCACAGCAGCCAGTTTTGTAAATTTTGTTCTGTTGGAGTTACTCTTCTGCTTGAGAAGATCCTGTTAAAGTCATAAGGATCTGACTACAAAGCCAAGAACAGTGCAGGTGAGGTAAAAGAGGCTGCCAATGCAAGACAGTGGAGGATCTGCCCTAGGTTTATGTATGACTTCTTGGGTTTATATAGCTTTTTGTGGCAGGCAGTTAACAGGCAGTTAACTCCCACAGAACGATTATGAGGCTTTATTTGGTGTATTTTACAAAAGGTTGGACTGAGGAGCTGAAAAGTTGAATGATTTCTCCAAAACCCCCGTCTCTCAATATCTGCATTAAAGTCTATAATGAAATCCTAGTCTGATTCAGAGTCCCGTGCTCCTGTGTGTGTCCTCTGTAATCACGGTGCTGATCTGATTTCACCAGCTACAAGCTTCTCTGGCTTTTCTGTATCAAGTTCCACTGGTACAACTGCCTTGGAACACATCTGGGTTCAGTTCGGTCGTATTGTGCAGTGATAAGCGTTGCATGCAAGTTCATCAGAAAATATGTGGCTGGTAAACACCAGATTCCACCTTTCCTGAATGATTAGCTGGCTTTTTGAAGTCCTAATGATTTTAATTTGGCTTGGAGTCAGTGAGTAAGAGTATGCAAAGCTTTAGCCAAAGTACCTGTTTGTTTATTTAAATTTTGTCAGCACGTATTTCTCCAAAGAAGAAGAGAGCCTAACTCTTTGCTTAGGCACTTTTTTATAAATGTATAAATATATAAGTGTGTAACTACCAAGTAAATCAGCTTAAATTCTCTCCATTGTCTCATAGGTGACAGCAGTTACTAGAAATGGTGTTTTTCCTTGGTGAACAGGGTAGATAGAGTATTCCTCACTTGTAGGAATGATGTTGTGTGTTCAGTTTCTTTCTTTTTTTTTTATTTTCATTTCTGATTTAAAAAAAAAAGTAACATGGCTTGTTTTCCCTGTGTTTGTTCTGTCTATTTTCATAACACAAGTTTATTTTTATTCCCCAAGAAAAGGATGTGAACAGAATAATGATTTGTTTAAAATGTGAATGGAATTTTTCTAGACACAAATCACTCACTCTATCTGTTCATCTTCTGGACTTGGCTGTTTAAAACTTGTCAAGGATGAATAAATTTTTCTTTTTTCCCCTCACAAGTTCTCTGAAGGAGAAAGATTGTCCATGTTTGTGGTTGTTCCAGATATTTGCAAAATTAATGTTAATTAATTCGAATACTGCAGTAATATAAATTTTAAAAAACCCTCTGCTTTTCTGTTGTAGTTCTTTACTTGTGAGAGACACATTTAGTGAAGATGCATTTTGTTTTCTTTTTTAAGGAATGGTTACATAATCTAGTGCTATGCTGAAAAAACCTACACTTACTCAAGGCGTCAGAGATGTCCTATGCCATGGCACCCCAATTTAATTATTATGTAGAACTGTATGTGATAAATTAATTTGTTGCATTTTTAAGGAAGCTGTCCTTAACTGTGACGTACTGTAGTATATAAAAGATGGCGATTAAAATTATATTTGTAATTAATCCTTAAATATTAAAATTAAATGGGATAGGACTAAGTGTACTGAGAAATCAACATGTGCACAAGTATACCTTTGCAGGTGAAATACTGCATCTGTTGTATATTAAATGGCTATGTATCGTGCTATGCACTATTACTGATATTTTAAAATTTTTCCACGAGCACTTTCTTCAGCTGTATACCAAACAGTATGGGAAATGGCTTGCAAAGGGAAATCATAGTATAAGCTGGGTCCTGTAAGATATGAGCTTTTGAAAATAGCAGATAACTTCATTGTAGGTTTATGTGCATACAATTTATAAAATTAGATGTAATTATGCTGCTGCTGTTGGCCGAGTTATTTTCCGTTCAAGTGCCGTGTACTTAATTGAATCGGAAGCAAAGGAGTGGGTGCCTTTCCCCTGGTGCCTGGTCCCCGGTGTCAAACAAGTCAGCAGCCATCTCGGCGGTGTGTAATTTTCACACCAGTGCAAGCAAAGGCGTCAGCTCAACTCTCCTACTTCACTGCAGGTTTTGTCATTAGCAGGGGTCCAGGCCGCTTGGAGATCTGCTGAGCTTTTGGCCATCAGGATCTTTTGCTTTAAGGAGTTGCACAGGCAAAAATTGCACGTTTGAAAGTTTTCTCACAGGACTTTGAATTTGTCTTCAAGCTCATTGGAGTTTCTTCTTTCAACCAGAAGTTTGCAAACTACTTTTGTTATTTGGAAGTTGTCCTTGTAATACCTTCTATTCATTTCTTTCCTGAAATCAACAGCTCCAGTTTTTTATCTTTTTTTTTTTGTTCCTTACAAGTACGTACACCATAATTATGGCTTGGTTATGAGTCCTTGAAGTTTGTCTGTTGTAGCAATATCTTTTTCAATAGTGTGCCGTGTTTGTTCAGTTTTTTATTTATATAAGAACAAAAATATTTTCTGAATTACTTTTTCTCACATACCTTCTTTTTCTTTTTTTTTTTTTTTTTTTAACTTCACTGCTCCTACAGATGGCCTAAAGTACTGAACTTGTAGACTGATACCCAAATCTCTTTCTTGAGTCAATACCGTTAATTTATAAGCCAGTTAAGTATTGGAGTGTATTGCGTTTGTCAATATTGACTTTTCCCTGCTATTGTGTTTCTCATTCTCTTAGGTTAGTTAGGTGTATCTGAATCTCCTCTGGTCTAGACTTACCCACACATTTTTGTGTCATTTGCAGGTTTGTCACTTTTCTGATAACTCCTTTTTCTGATGACTAACACATACGTAGCTACTACATATGCCAGAACGGTGTTGTACCCACCAGTTCCTACCCGTTCTGCTTTCCACAAAGAAAAATGCACTGTTTATTTCTAATCTTTGTTTTCTGCCCAGGTTCTTGAATAATTTTTGTCCCTTGTAGCACAGCTACTTAGTTACACCAGATACCTTTCTGGAAATCCATATAAACCATTTCTCCTTTAGTTTTCTTCTAGTGCATTAAGAATTGTATCAGATTTGTGAGCTACTTTTGCTAAAACTGTGGAGAACAAATTCTACCTGTGACCTGTGTGTCTTATACTTGTGTTCTAATGATTATTTTAACTAAATTGCTGTCTTATCTCAAAATATATATGCTGGTCTAAAAAATCCCTGAATGAAAATCCCGTAAGGCTTTTCAAAATGTAAGGACCGTGCAGTCCTTAAATAGAGTCACTAGTATGAGAATATTTTCTTAGAGGTTTTATCAGCTTATTCTTAAATTTTTCTGATATTTTTGACTGTATGTATCCTCTGTGGCTTACTGACTGAATGCCTTTTTAATTTCTCTGTTGTTTTTTCCTTCTCCCTTCCTCTCTTTTGGGTACCTATGTCCATGGTGGCATCTCATCTTTTTTGTGTAGAAAGAATAGGTTCAGGGTAAGTATCTTTCTAATACATAGCTGGCAAAAACTGATGCAAGAAATTGTTTATCTTTTCAGCAACACCCTCATTTTCTTTAATTACATCTTCACCTCCTCTGATCCAAAAGACTTACTTATGCTTCCTTAACCATCTTGGTGATTATTACGTGGTTTTTACACACAGCTCTTTACTTCAGAGCCCATTTATTTTAGGCCTCTCTGTTTCTTTCTTACACGATGAATCTTATAATCTGCTTTGTTGGCTTCACAAACATTGTGTTTCCATATTCTGCATAACTTTGCATTGGATTCCTATAGGTGGAATAGCTGTAGGGCACTCTAAAATTGTACAACAGGTCTATAGACTGAAAAAGTACTGTGCTTGTTTGAAGAGGACATATTTCATTTTCAGGATACAAAATTTATCTTAAAGTGCATACCTTACCCCTTGCTTGCAGTCTTGAATGTTTGTTTTTGAATTTCTTAGGTTAATATGTTGGTTTCTGCTGATTTAACAGGTTTTAGAGGCAGGAAGACTGAAAGAATATGGTGAACCTTACATTTTGCTGCAAGAACAAGATGGCTTGTTTTACAAAATGGTGCAACAAGTGGGCAAGACTGAAGCAGCTTCTCTGATTGAAACAGCGAAACGGGTAATTTTAGAAGAAGTGATAATTAAGTTTGTCTCTGCAGTTTGTCTAGTTGTTTAGTTAGCATATTCAGTGTTACAGTAAGCCTTCCACTAAAGAATCTGTCAGCTTTGCAAGGCAAAGCCATAATTTTCAGTGCTTTTTTTGGTGGGATACACGCGGACTTCCAAGTTATAAATACACTTTATTTATACACTCCAAGTTGAAAGACTGTTTGGATTTCTTGCATCCTTCTGTGTGTACGTAAAATGTCAAGTGTAAATAATATATGACGTACTCGCCGGTGCTGGGCATTGATCTTATAAAAACTTGCTGTAAAAACATGTTAAGGCTGCAGAGTCCAGCATTTATCTGTTATTTCTGTATTTTTAAGGGCCCATCAAATTTTAGTTTGAGGTTCCGTACCTGTGCATTATATTATGGTCTCAGGAGGTGTGATCACATTCTTATTTTTGTGCTTTCTCTTACTTTGTTCTTGTACCCTTGCTCAGTTCTGCACATAGGACAAGCAGGGCTCAATTAAGAAAGAGCTGTTGGAAGTTTTGTTGGCTCCTTGTTCCTTACAAGACTGTGTACCTAATTTACTGCTTACTATTCAAATCCTACTCTGCGTACAGAATTATTAATATAATTGTGAGCATTCCTCTGGCAATCAAAGTATTTAAGAAACATCAATGGATTAATTTTCATAATATGCCTCTGAGGTGAGGCTATATCATCTCCACTTTTCAGATGGAAAGCTGAAGCAGAGATAAGAAGATAAAAAAATGACCTGTGATTGAGGAACTCATTTTGACTAGCTTTTGTCTTGATTTCTTTTTTCTTGATAATTTACCACACAGAATGTCCAGAGCAAGGTTTTATTTCTCTCAGTGCTGATGAAGTTTCAGCACTGCTTCAGTCGAGATGGGCAGTGCTCAGCTTGGCAGCAACTTGCTGCATTTTCATGTAACTTTACTTTCAGCATGCAAGTAAGGCACTGATATTAGCCACGTAGAGACCTAAGAGAGCCTTTTCAAGACAAGAGGCAAAGGTCTTGTCTCTAGCCTCTATGCTTCCCTCTCCTTAAGTTGCTGGATGTGTGGAGCAGAGATATAAGAACGCAAACTCCAAGCTGTTTCCTGGGGAAACAGGAGACCAAAAGATGGGAAGCAGCGCATAAAGACAGGAAACGAAATAGCAGATGCCTGGGTGTTTCCTAGGAAAAATAAATGCATTTCCAGCAAGCTGGAAAAAAGTGAAGAATTGTGCTTCTGTCATGGAGGCTATTTTGCCGGACTTCTTGAAGATTAGGGAAGATTTTTCTGTCTCTCTTCATATTCTTAGGATTTTTTTACAAAATATCTTTTTTCTTTTTTTTTTTAAAGAGTTTTTCAGGTGAAACTTTGTAGCTAAGAGCATACACTATAAATTAATGTGTGGCACTATTTGCAGAACTGAGGAAACAGTCCTTAACTAGACTATATAGTGAGTCTTGCCGTCCTTCTCCATTGCTGCAATGTAGCTTCTTATATTTTGTTACTAGAAAGGAATGGGTTAGCCATGTTTTTTTATGGTATGTGCACGACAATCTGGAGGTTATATAAATGCTGTTTAAAAGGGTAGCTTCAAATTCATATGACCAGTGTTTGTCTGTAAAGTGAAGGCCAGCTTCCTAAGGCTTGATCCTTGGAATGGCAAGAGGTGAGGCTGTCCAGCTGTCATCTGTAGAGATTTAACCATGTCACACTGTCTATCCTTCCTCCCCTGCAGCCCTCCCCAGTTGCACAATTGCATTCAAAGATAATTCAAAATATATAAAAGTAATTGCCTGATGTTACTTGCCCATATAGTCATCTGCAGTTACCACATCAATGTTATGTGATTTTGTACAGGAAGGGAAGAGATCCAGGAACCAGTCTTTGCTGAAATGTGGTTTGATGAAAACGTTTGCTAACTCCCAGGCTAGAAGGCAGATACAAGCTTTAGCAACTGCCAAGAATGCAAAGCATGGTGCTTATCCACACTCAGCCCAAAAATATGGGAATCGAGAGACTATATCTTCAGTCAGCAGCTACCCAGCAGTACTATTACAGTCCCTTCTGTTTGAAGGACTTGGACATTAATTCAGAGTTTTCATTATTGCTGTCCCTTGTGCTTCATGAATACTTTCAGAGAAGCTGCTTAGTCAGAAGAGGGGATTTCAATGACTTTTCTTCTTACACTAGGAAGTCTGTTACATGTATTGCTGTTGGTCTCATACATTCACATTCCAACTGTGGCTAATAAGAACTGTTTTTATGAAGAACAGCTTTTTTCTGTTGTTGAAAAACAGCATGCTGCACATAAAAAGAAATGGTAATATGGCATATATACGTACTTTTGAAAAGGCGTTACAGTGGGTTGCTAAGTAAAATGGTTTGGAATGTGGCCATGCTTTGGCAATCATTATTTGATTTATTGCATTTTGAACCTGAATCTTGCACAGAACAAACTTGTACCAAGAGCTTCGTTCAGTAAGGTGAGACTTTAAATCCATTTTTTGGAACAGTGTGGATTCTGCATATCTTCATTTAAATGCAAATGAAGAGGGATGATATACCTTAATTTGGAAGACTAACTTGGACACCTTTGAAGAAACCTAATTTAAAAAAAAAAAAAATCATGGAATCATAGAATGGTTTCGGTTGGAAGGGACCTTAAAGATCATCTAGTTCCAACACCCCTTCCATGGGCAGGGACACCTTCCACTAGACCAGGCTGCTCAAAGCCCCATCCAATCTGGCCTTAAACACTGCCAGGGAGGGGGCATCCACAACTTCTCTGGGCAACCTGTTCCAGTGTCTCATCACCCTCACAGTCAAGAATTTCTTCCTAATATCTAATCTAAATCTACCCTCTTTCATTTTAAAACCATTCCCCCTCATCCTGTCACTACTTGCCCTTGTAAAAAGTCCCTCTCCTGCTTTCCTGTAGGCCCCCTTCAGGTACTGGAAGGCTGGTAGAAGGTCTCCCCGGAGCCTTCTCTTCTCCAGGCTGAAGAGCCCCAACTCTCTCAGCCTGTCTTCACAGGAGAGGTGCTCCAGCCCTCTCATCATCTTCGTGGCCCTCCTCTGGACTCATTCCAACAGCTCCATGTCCTTCTCATGTTGGAGGCCCCTGGGCTGGATGCAGTACTCCAGGTGGGGTCTCACGAGAGCAGAGTAGAGGGGCAGAATCACCTCCCTTGACCTGTTGGCCATGCTGCTTTTGATGCAGCCCAGGATACGGTTGGCCTTCTGGGTTGCAAGCGCACACTGCTGGCTCATGTTGAGCTTCTCATCAACCATCACCTCCAAGTCCTTCTCCTCAGGGCTGCTCTCAATCCATTCTCTGTCCAGCCTGTATTTATGCTTGGGATTGCCCCAACCCACGTGTAAGACCTTGCACTTGGCCTTGTGGAACTTCACACGGTTCGCACGGGCCCAGCTCTCAAGCCTGTCAAGGTCCCCCTGGATGGCATCCCTTCCCTCCAGCGTGTCGACCACACCACACAGCTTGGTGTCATTGGCAAACTTGCCGAGGGCACACACAATCCCACTGTCCATGTCGCTGACAAAGATGTTAAACAGCACCGGAAATCTCATGGGCATCTTCGCTAAGCATTGCAAGATCAAGCTGTTCAAGATCACTGCACTTGCTGGAACCTTACCTCAGGCTTATGAATCAATGCAGTGTTGTTATTTGTATGTCTTTCTTGGTCACTCAGTATCCCTATTTTTTGTGCAAATGTCAAAGAAAACAATGCAGGCACAGTTCAAATTGGAGACTGCTGAGTATATATTAACTAGCCTGTGAACCTGACGGCAACAGAGTTGTGCTTGGCGTCGTGAGACCCTGTTTTTATCTTTGCTCAGTTTACAAGAAGCTATTAGGAGAAAATCCTATGGGAAAGTGAGAAATAGTTATGAAACAGTTAAAAAGGAGAAAAGGTGGCCAATTATTCAGATAAACAGAAGCTGGTGTGTTCTCTGTGCTCTCGGCAGCATGGGGAGAGGCTTTTCCACAAGCTTTGGTGGCATCAGCGTAGGGCTCATTTTCTGTCAATCATTTTTTGAGTACTTTGAGGGAAAAATGAGGGTGATTTTATTTTAAAGAGATGACAGATGTGTAAATATTAAAATACGAGGTGTTACCTCAGTGATTACTTTTAAAAAGGTTGCAGCTCTGTTGGCAGTGGAAGAAACTTGTATAAAGACTTTGGCATTTAGTATCTTGAGGGATTGGGCTCAGGGGAAGAATTGCAATGAGACAGTTGAAAAGCAGCTGCAATTTCATTACATCTCTAGTAAAGTGCCAAAGTTTTCTACTAACCTTCAAAAAAAAAAAAGAAATTCACATTCAAAAGCTGCATTAAAATTATGCCAAAGTTTTATGTTTTAAACCAGGAACGGGATGGGAATACACAACCGGGGCTGCCGTCTCTGCCGCGTGTGTGCAGGCAGGCACCTGATTAACTTCCCTCCATTGCATCCAATCGTGGCTGGTTACTGAGGAGTGCCTCTTAACAGGGCTTCCAATTCTTTTGTTGATTCAAATCAGACCTTAATATTCCTTGAAACTTGTAAAGATGCATATGTCCTGCGTTAACGTGTGTACACAAAGACAACAGTGGTACTTACAGGAATGTTTTTATAGAATGACTGTTTCTTTTTTGTCCTGCATGTCTTATACATGTATTCATATATATGAAAAGGACATCATTATCAAACAAACTGAACTTTGTTGACAACACTCTCAAATATAAATTGGAGAAATGTTTCATAAGCCCTAGTCAAAGCATTCTGACTATGAGACCTAACTCGTGACATGTGTCAGCTTCAGGAAGATAGTGTATTTTCTGTTTTTAAAGACTCAAACAAAACTTTTCACATTCTTCTTTGAAAAAATTGCATTTGAAGTCCTTTTTCACCCAAACACATTTTTAGATAAGAGCACACAAGTCTTGACATTATTTCATTTTGTTATGCGCATCTGTCAAGGAACAGAGATATGATACAGCTACTAAAAACTGATGATTGTGGAACAGTGAAACTTGACAGCATTTCATTTCCTTTATGTTCTGATTATACATTTATCAGGAAACCTGTATCTCTTCTAGTTGAGCTAGAAATTGGTAGAATTCAGGAACTCAAAGGCTTGGCAAAGAACTGTCCTATTATTTGGTATCATCTTACATTTTAGAGAAGTTGCTTGGTTGAGTCATTGTTAAAGCTTTTGCTCCTTTTTTCATTATTGTGGTTCACTATCCAGAGATCACATTTCTATAGGCCCTATAACTGCTCTGCGGCACAAATTAAACACTGGGATATTTCATACGTATGCCTTGAAGTTTCAATGGTTGTCAATCATAGTTTGTAAAATATAGGGATTACAACCTGATATTAACATCCAAATCCATTGTGTTCATTTTATGTGTGAAAATGAGAAACTCTTGTGCAGACACAAGATTTCACATCATCTTTGTCATCCTGTTTTTAATTTATCTCCATGTTTTGAGCTAGTAAAATGATTTTACTTATCGGTTTAATGTGAAGTGATAAAATATATCTGTTTATCTGAATTACCAGAATTCGAGTGGTCTACAGGTTGTGTGGGATTTTTCTCACGCTTTGTTATAATGTAAGATCATATAGCAATTTTCCTAATTTTTCAGTGACACGCAGTTACTGAATGCCGCTAACCTGAAGTTCCTGTTGGGATTCCTTAAGGACATGTAGTTATCTCTACTGTATTTATCTGCAGAAATTTTATTTGAAACTAAAAGGTGTTTGATGCATAATTACTCACAGAATCTGATATTTTTCCTAGGTGTACTTCAGTAAGAATTACCCAGAAGTTGTTCAGAATGGTCAACTTGCCACAGATTCCTCCTTGGATCCTTCCTCAGGATTATGCGTAACCGAAACTGCGCTGTGATTCCTAATAACCGTAACTGGTTTTTGTAGAATGTAAACCTGAGTTCACCTAAACTCAGCGACAACGTTTGCAAGTATCAACGGGACAGGAAAGGGAGGGAGAGATTCTTTGCACTGGACATCCTTCCTATTTAATACTGAGAAAAAAATTTTTACTGCCCCTCTTTCTTTAATTTCAGTGCAATATGTTTTCTTTTCCAGCTAATTATGTTTGTATTGCTAAGGAAATGAGGCGGATTCAGTTTTTATTTGAAAGTTATGTTGTAGAGATCGCTTTTATTTAAACAGGTGCAGGACACCTACCAGGTCTAGGGTACATATTTGGAGCTTATTAAAAAAATTGGAATGCATCCTTTTTCTCTTTTGGAAATATTTTGAGGGCAAGCAAAACCAAAATTTTTTCAGTGCCACTTTAGCACAACAGCTATGTCTAAACAGCAGATTCTGTAGTGTACAACTTAGTTGTCTAATGCAACTGTCTTTCTGCCTGTCATAAGTAGCTGTGCAGGTTGGTAGAAGAAAGAATTGAACAAGCCAAAATATACTTTTTGATAGCTAAAAGTACTATGTACTTTTTTTTTGATAATTCAAATAATGCTGTTCAAGGTGAATGTAAATATTAGTTTTATTTTGCTAAAATCCAAGTGCTGAAAAATCAGTCTTAGTCTTCTGTACTTTAGAAGAAAATTACCACATTTGCACTGAAGAAATATTTAAATAATTTAACACACATTCCTCTCTTTATCCAGGTTATCAAAGAAAAAAAGGTATTAAAATAACTTGAGGAAACGTTTGAATGACATGTCATTATACCTAAATACTGTGTAGTACAAAGTTATCTTCAACACAACACATTGAAATGTATACATTATTTGCATTTATTGTGCCTTAATATTTGTGCCTTCAAGCCAAAGCTGTAACTGCAGGGTACACAACAAATTCACTAAATGTATGTTAAAAATGTTTAACCTTAGTATATTTGAAGTTTTGCATCAGGGGTTCTGTTGAAGTCGAGCTGTTTGAAGTTACCATCCTACTGGAATAGTTTTGAATGGCTGTTGCTGATAGGGAGAGGAGTGCAGTGAAAGAGAGAGGTTCGGTATTCCTAAGTTCTGTCCTGATTCAGCGAAGCACTTTAACACAAAGGCACTATTTCCATGCTTTAAAAAAAAAAATCAAGTAAGTGCTGTGCTGCTTCAGATTTTTTCATTTTTAGTGAGATACCTATTCTTTGAGGTCCAGTAGAAAATAACTATTCATCTTACTGTTTAAAGAGCATGGAAGAGACTAAAGGGCAACGGATCTCTTCAGGACATTGAAAACACAGTACTTTAAAAAAAAATACTGAAGATGCTTGCTGTTACCTTTGTAAGACAAATGTTGTTCACCCAGTGGTCTAAAAGTACGGCAAACACAAATGTTTCTCATTTCAAGCAGTTCTACCAGCAAATGACTGATTCAAATATAAAATTACTCTCTCCTTGTTGAGAAGTAAATTGAGGCCAAAGCCTGTGCCTCAGCACAAGCGTTCATCTAGAAGGACTTCATCCTGCTCAGGAGTCAGCCCAGGAGTGAATGGCTGATGAGAGGCAGAATCCTCATTTCCCTGTCACAGCATCTTCCCTGCAGTGAGGCTCAGAGGCTTGCTGTCCTGCTGTGAGATCCTGGGAGAGAGGGGAGGACCTCTTACTACCTGCAGTGCCACCAGCTAGCTTCCTCTGTCGGGTGGAGGGAAAAAACAAACATTAAGTGTCCCTTTTTGCTGGTAAAATCCTCTTCTGTTGTTAGCAGGAAGTTACAAAACAAAATGCTCTTGTCCCTAGCTTTCTTTCGGCAGGTTCTGACACTTCTTCTGCAGTGTGTAGCACCTTACACTGTAACAAATCCCACTGATGTCAGTGGAACTGAACTTCATGCAGTGATGCACAGCATGTGGCTTCTGCTACATCTGGTGCTGCATAGCAGACGGTCAGGGTCAACTACCTGTCCCCAAAGCCATGTAGCACAGGTTGGCTCATGTAAGCCATGCTTATGGCTAATCCTTCTTGGAGCACACCAGCCACATCCACTTTTCTGTATCTCTTGGCCCTTGGTCTTCTCTGGCTTCTTGCGGTCCCCCTATGGACCTAGCACACAATTATCATCTAGCGCTTTCTGGTTTGGTTTGTTTTCCTTTTCAAATCAAATTGTCTGTAATAAGGATAGGGCTATTCTGCGGCTCAGTAGAGTGGTGTTTGTATTGCAGAGGTACGTGAAGACATGGAGAAGGTGGTGGAGTTGCTCTTTATGTGAGTGAGCAGCTAGAATGTATTGAGTTCTGTCCAGGGGCGGATCAGGAGCGAGTTGAGAGTTTGTGGGTGCGAATTAAGGGGCAGGCTGGCAGGGGTGATACTGTTGTGGGTGTCTATTACAGGCCACCAGATCAGGTTGAGGAGGGCGATGAGGCCTTCTACACGCAGCTGAGAGCAGTCTCTCAATTACAGGGCCTGGTTGTTATGGGGGATTTCAACTACCCTGATATTTGCTGGGAGGCCTACTCAGCCAGCCATCCCCAGTCCAGGAGGTTCCTCCAGTGCATTGATGATAACTGTCTGATGCAAATGGTGGATGAGCCAACCAGGAGAGGAGCGCTGCTGGATCTTATCCTCACTAAGAAGGAGGGTCTGGTTGAAGAGGTAAAGGTTGAGGGCAGCCTTGGTTGTAGTGACCATGAGATGGTAGAGTTCAGGATCTCATGTGGCAGGAACAGAATAGCTAGCAGAATCGCAACCCTGAACTTCAGGAGGGCCAACTTTGGCCTTTTCAAGCAATTGCTAGGGGAAATCCCATGGGACAGGGTACTAGAAGGTAAGGGGGCCCAAGATAGTTGGTTAGCATTCAAGGACTGCTTCTTCCGAGCTCAAGATCAGAGCATCCCAACAAGTAGGAAGTCAAGGAAGGGTACCAGGAGACCTGCATGGTTAAACAGGGAACTGCTGGGCAAACTCAAGTGGAAGAAGAGGGTGTACAGATCATGGAAGGTGGGGCTGGCCACTTGGGAGGAATAGAAGTCTGTTGTCAGAGGATGTAGGGAGGCAACTAGGAAAGCTAAGGCCTCCTTGGAATTAAACCTTGCAAGAGAGGTCAAGGACAACAGAAAGGGCTTCTTCAAATACATTGCAGGTAAAGCCAACACTAGAGGCAATGTAGGCCCACTGATGAATGAGGTGGGGGCCCTGGAGACAGAGGATAAAAAGAAGGCGGAGTTACTGAATGCCTTCTTTGCCTCTGTCTATACTGCTGGAGGCTGTCCTGAGGAGCCCCGGACCCCTGAGGCCTCAGAAGAAGTCAGGATAGAGGAGGAATCTGTCTTGGTAGATGAGGGCTGGGTCAGGGACCAATTAAGCAACCTGGACGTCCATAAATCCATGGGTCCTGATGGGATGCACCCGCGGGTGCTGAGGGAACTGGCGGAAGTCATTGCTAGGCCACTCTCCATCATCTTTGCTAAGTCGTGGGCAACGGGAGAGGTGCCTGAGGACTGGAGGAAAGTGAATGTCACTCCAGTCTTCAAAAAGGGCAAGAAGGAGGACCCGGGTAACTATAGACCGGTCAGCCTCACCTCCATCCCCGGAAAGGTGATGGAACAACTTGTTCTTGGTGCTGTCTCTAGGCACATCAAGGATAGGGGGATCATTAGGGGCACTCAACATGGCTTCACCAACGGGAAGTCATGCTTAACCAACTTGATAGCCTTTTATGAGAATGTAACCAGGTGGATAGATGATGGTAAAGCTGTGGATGTGGTCTATCTCAATTTCAGTAAAGCGTTTGACACGGTCTCCCACAGCATCCTTGCAGCTAAACTGAGGAAGTGTGGTCTGGATGATCGGGTAGTGAGGTGGATTGTGAACTGGCTGAAGAAGCCAGAGAATGGTGGTCAATGGGACAGAGTCCAGTTGGAGGCCTGTGTCTAGCGGAGTCCCTCAAGGGTCGGTACTGGGACCAGTACTATTCAATATATTCATTAATGACTTGGATGAGGGAATAGAGTGCACTGTCAGCAAGTTCGCTGATGACACAACACTGGGAGGAGTGGCTGATGCGCCGGAAGTCTGCGCAGCCATTGAGAGAGACCTGGACAGGCTGGAGAGTTGGGCGGGGAGAAATTTAATGAAATATAACAAGGGCAAGTGTAGAGTCCTGCATCTGGGCAAGAACAACCCCATGTACCAGTACAAGTTGGGGACAGAGCTGTTGGAGAGCAGCGTAGGGGAAAGGGACCTGGGGGTCCTAGTGGACAGCAGGATGACCATGAGCCAGCAGTGTGCCCTTGTGGCCAAGAAGGCCAATGGCATCCTGGGGTGTATTAGAAGGGGTGTGGTCAGCAGGTCAAGAGAGGTTCTCCTCCCCCTCTACTCTGCCCTGGTGAGGCCGCATCTGGAATATTGTGTCCAGTTCTGGGCCCCTCAGTTCAAGAAGGACAGGGAACTGCTAGAGAGAGTCCAGCGCAGAGCCACGAAGATGATTAAGGGAGTGGAACATCTCCCTTATGAGGAGAGGCTGAGGGAGCTGGGTCTCTTCAGCTTAGAGAAGAGGAGACTGAGGGGTGACCTCATTAATGTTTATAAATATGGAAAGGGCAAGTGTCATGAGGATGGAGCCAGGCTCTTCTCAGTGACATCCCTTGACAGGACAAGGGGCAATGGGTGCAAGCTGGAACACAGGAGGTTCCACTTAAATATGAGGAGAAACTTCTTTACGGTGAGGGTGACCAAACACTGGAACAGGCTGCCCAGAGAGGTTGTGGAGTCTCCTTCTCTGGAGACATTCAAAACCCGCCTGGACACGTTCCTGTGTGATATGGTCTAGGCAATCCTGCTCCAGCAGGGGGATTGGACTAGATGATCTTTCGAGGTCCCTTCCAATCCCTAACATTCTGTGATTCTGTGATTCTGTGAGAAGTGTTTGAGTGCGTAAAGTCACATGGGATAATGATGGGGGACTGTGTAGCATGAAGGAAGTTCAACCTTGTGTGGTCTTGTCTGTAACTGCCTTTTTGGAAGGGATCCATGGTGTGAACCATGTCCAAACTCTGGTCAAGCTTTGTCATGGCGAGACCTGGCTGGAGTGGTGCAAAACAGAGCGGGAGTGAGCTGACCAGTAAGGCAGTGTGGACACTTCGTGGAGTCTGACACTTGAGCTCATTTGTTTACCTTTTTTATTGAGCAGTTTGAACATATCCAGAGTCTGTGTTTTACAATAGTGAATTATTTTGATTTCTAAATAGTTCTTACAGGAGAGTAAGTATGGTGTATAATACACTGAGACTTTTAAATACTCGTAAGAGAACAGTACATTCTCATGGCCATATGCCTTGAGTTTATATTTTTTTTTACCAGAACCAAGGAGATATGCATGCGTAAACCAAGGGTATAATTACAGTTTTAGTTCATTTCAGCTCTGAAATGAATCTATGGTAAGTTATATTTCAGAGCAGAGCTCCAAAACGCTGGCTGCTGCAGACTCACTGGTATGAGACCTTGACAGATCTAGCTATCAATCTATAAGCCAGAATTAATTTGATCCTCTAGCTTTTTGCATGCACACAAAAATGTTAAGTATCTCTGAAAATGCTGATTCTGCTTCTTCACATGTTTTGGCAGGACATTACTAGCTGTGGGTATCAAATATCAATGTAAGAGAAAACAATTTTTTTTAAAAATCACACTTGAAACCCATAAATTGCTGAGTAGAACAACTGATGGCAGGTCATTCATGTCTGTCATTGGCCTTATATCCATCTTTTTAGTTTAAAGTAACAAAAATATTTTGATCAGGAAATTGTTTTTTAGATTCTTTGTTGGTTTTGTTGTTGATAGTTGTTTTGTTTAGATGACTGTTGGTTAAGATTGACTGACCGATAGTTGTTTTGTTTAGATGACTGTTGGTTGAGATTGACTGACCCAGTTAATTTCAGTTGAGTAAAAAAGTGCGATGTACCTGAATGGCAAAACTCAGATCAGGGGTGAGAAAGGCCTTCCTTTGCTGAAAGTCTTGGTCTGTTAAATGGACAAATTATCTTTCCAGCAAGGTGTTTTGTGTTTCCTTTTAAAGAAAAGTTCAAATAGTTCGAAACTTCCACTTTGAATATTTTCATGCTTTATTTGGAAATAGCAAAGCTGGTTACTATAAGCTACATTCCTTCCTGGGGATCTTAGAAAAAGAACTCAGTCTTCTGAGTTACTCAAGCCTTTAAAATATTTATTCACCATGAGGTGCCTTAAAGTATTCCAGAGTCTTACTTCTAATAAATATAATTTTATACAGTAGTACAGAAAATCATCAGTTACAGAACTGTTTTTTGTTTGGTGTCAAAGACTAGGAACAGCTTCTACTTCTGATCTCAAGAATTGTTCTTCAGACATTCACTTTGGTATATCTTTGCTCCACCCCTCCTCAAAAGACCACTGGGAGAGACAAAACCAACGCAGTTCTCAAGGATAGGTTATCTCATGTTTTGCTTATTTTAAAGGCAAAATTCTCTTAGTAAACTGAACCACAGCTCATTTGCCAGATAGGGTGTAGTCTTCTGCGGTACCATTCGTACTGCCCTTCGGAAGAGGGAGGACCTTCTTCTGACCAACATCAGTAATGCTGGTTGTTTGTGATGTTGATAGTTTCTTTTAACCTTCCCAATACATGTTTAAAATAAGATTGCAAAAAGAATCAGAAGGGGACGAAAGATCCAAATGTTATAGAAACTTTCCTGAAAGTGCTGCTTTTTATGTTAATCTGACCCTTCAAAATATCTCACTTTAAAGTTTGCCTCTTTTTTGGGGAGGGGGAGAGAAAAGGTTGAAATCATTTACTTTCTGCGACGGTGATGAGCATCTGACACCTTAGCAGAAGAATGTGGCTTCCTGTGTATGTTTTACATTGTGTAACGGCACACTGCTTTTTCATCCTTTTAAACCTGGTTTTGTTGTTTGTTTTTGTTTTTTTTTTCATTTCTGTAATAATTTGATTTTGGTATTGCTATGGAATGATTTCTTTTGTTGACGTTCACGTGACAGCTCCCGTCATACAATAAAAGGCGTTTCTCAGAAGCATGCAGAAGTCTGTCATCATTGCGAATGTGTGGTTGGAGGCAGAAATGCTGGGCTGAGCTAAGTCAGGTCGTGCCTGAAAGCTCCAAACACCTCGTCGTGCCATCACCAACTCACAGGGTTGAAAACCCTCCATTTGGAGGTGCAGCAGAATAATACATTCCAGCTTGTTTTTACCAGTCATCTGCGGTCTGAGATCTCTCAGGTTACATTATCAAGCTTTTTGCTTCAATGACAAGGGCTAAAAAGTAATTCAAATAGTTTTTCAAAAAATTGAGGTGGAAGAACCACTGCAGTTGCACAAGTGCAGATCAGGTACGGTCTCTGCCTCAAGCAGCTAGGCTCAATGGAGTGGACAGCTGAAAGGTGGAAGGTTAATGGACACAGAAGCAAAGTGGGTTAGCAGCACAACTCCAAAATCTTGTCTCATCTCAATCCTGTACTTCTGTCTGATGAGTTTGTTGCTTAATTTAACAAGACACTTGAAAACTGCTCGTTTCTGAGTTTCTCCCTATGTCTACCAACTGTCTCGAGCACTTAAATCTACTATTCAGAGGGAATTTTTTAGTACAAGATCAATTGTGCATTTGTCAATAATCCCCCAGTTCGATGCAACATGAATTGTCATCTGTCCTTTTATAACACCACGCTGGAATGTGTGTGAAAAATTTGTCACGTTTCTACCAAAAGTCTACCTCACAACCACCATGTAGCTATCTTAATTGCCTGTAAGTGAATTTGGCTTAGGTTGTCACAGCACAATAGTCACTTGCGCTATGCACAGTGTCCCCGTGGAGCATACACTTACTGAATTCGTGTGCTCCTGTGTTAGTAAAACAATTCTGTCTTGGAAATGGGTGAGGTAGATTTGTTCTCTTGCCTGAAAGAGAACTGCTGATAAATAGCAAAGCCAAAGATGTGTTTTATGAATCTGTCCACAAAACACGCATGTTTCATGAACTCTGTGTACAAAGCTGGTTCATGGATTTGGAGCAATATTAATGTATAAAAGCACAGGGCTGTACTCTGAAATCAGGTTTTCACTGTCTGTGTCTTGGCACCACTTAACTCCCAAAACTGGCTGAAATCAATAGCCTCGTCCATTTTGAGATACAAAAATCCCTGTGGATCTTAGCCATGGATCCAGCACATGCTCAAAAGTACAATAACCTTGAGAAGAAACTGGAGATAGTCCCACTGCTGCTCAGGAGCCAGGGCACATCCTACACTAAGTTACTGGAGGGGCTCAGTGCAGGGTACTTGGATCATACCCACTTTCTTCAAATGTGTCTGAGTTAAAAGCTGGACCAGAGCTCTTGTCGCTCTCCTGCATGGAGCATAGTATTCAGGATGTTTTTGATGGGAATATTTACCATGAGTGAATGAAGTGAGGGATTATGTTTCCTCCAGGACAAAGGAAAATCCCAGGTTCAGGTCCCAGTTCCAGGGAGTACTTAGCGTTTTGTGCAATGGTTGTCAGTAGAAACACCAGGAGAGGCTGGGGACTCTACTCCAGGGCTCTCAAGTCAGCATAGCTTGGGTCTCGCTGGGCAGCAGGATCCATTGGCTTGTGTTCACTCCTGGTCTCTCACCCCGGCTGGGCAGTGGTGGCTGAGACTGCAGCTCCCACAGCGCACAGGTCTACTGCTTGCAGCGTCAGTGCTTTAGCTGTTGGGCAGCCCTACAAAAGCAAACACATTTCTCCTGCCTCCCCAAAGACGCTGTTGCCCTCAGCACTCTGTCACTGCCATGTGGACCTCTGCTTTGGATGGGGTGCTCTCTATATCCAGCTGTTCCTACTGCAGTTGCTCCTCATGCAACGTTTGGGCAGTGAGTCTCCCTGTAGACTAAGATTTTCCTTATAATCAATAAAGCTCCAAACAGAAGAGCTATGACATACTAGGTACATTGACTATAGCCAGAGAATAAGCTTCTAGTTTATGCAGTTTAAATTGCTCTGTTGCAGCCGAGGGGTTGTATATCACCTGGGCACTCTTAACATCTGAATTTGATGCCTGAAGTGTGGCTGGTGGATCGTGTCAGGCACACGAGCCTTACAAAGGAGCTATGGCTTTTTTTTCCTTCTTTTTTTCTTTTTTTTTTTTTTAGCTTTGGAGACTTGCTGTGGGAAATTAAAGTGGGAGGGGACAGTGAAAAATAGTTCCTTTTGTTTAATTCCAGTAAGCTTTGCAGCTCACAGTTCAACCACAGATAGCAAATAAAGGAAGGACTTATAAGTCATGAGAGTAGCCTGAAGAAAGCAAATCTTGCTAGTGTTCATGCCAGTTGACGTTCTTCACAGAGCTCTGTGTTTTGCAGGAAAGGACCATAATTACCTTATGGCATTAAATTGAGTTGGGTGGGAAACGCAGCCTCAGATTTATTGGTCAAAGTTTCATTGTCAACAAGAGCTTGCTCTTGAATATTACAAGCCCAGATTTTCTTTTTAACATAAATGCCAGACATGAATAGAGCAAGTGAGCACTGTGGAACTCTCTCTTGAAAACATTGCCAGGATACCAAGAAAGAGGATTTCTCCCCTCTCCCTGCCCAACTGAGAGGGTTTTTGTTCATTCTGTACCGGCAAGAAGACGGCATCATACCAAGAATATGGACCGCTCTGTGGTTTGGTTGATTTAACATGTATGCGCTTTTGCAGAGTAGCAATTTCTACCAGTGGAGTTACGCAAGTAATTCACCGTGAGTCATTCATGCAGTGAATTAAGTGCCTCTTCCCACAACCAGGTCACCTCCTTACAACAATCATTCCTTTTTCTTTTTTTTTTTTTTTTGGAATTACTCAACAAATCCTTTTGCAATTACTTTTAAGAATTCTGTGTAGATTACACATTTATGTACGTGGTTAATGTTTGCAGATTTTTTTCTTTGAGTCATATTCATAATAGGTCAGAGAAACTACATAGTATTGTCTCTGTATCGGTTGATGTAAACATTCATATCTGTGAATTTAAAATTTTGTTTTCATCTGGTTTTGGGCATGCACACGTGTTCATTTCTGTAAGTATCCATGTCAGTAGAGCTAGATTTACTTGAATGGCATGTCACGTCATGCATACACATCGACACGGAAGGGAAAAGAATCTGCATTTTTCAAATAGTTTATGGAGAAGCCTCTGCTGCCATTTCTAGCAGCAAACGGTAGAGTCCGTCGTGGCCTTGAGAGAACAGGAAGGTGCCTCTGCACATGCCAAGAGAACAGAGAGAGCAACAAGCTGCCTGCAGTCTGCTGGGACGGAGCAGGGCTGGAAGGAGGCTCCCTGCGCTGGTTTTACTTGCGTTCTTTGTGCGTTTCTGCACTTGTAAGAAGTTACAACAGATGCTGCGCAGAACCAGTTCTTGTTGCTGAAAGCAGAAAGTGAAAGGCCAAGCGCTGCTGGTAAGCAAGAGCAGATGCTTATCCTGTGCCAGGCATGGCCGAAGCCTGTTCCCCTCAGGTGTCATCCTTACGAGGGCTCTGTCTGACTGCGCCTCTGCCCATTTTGAGTAATCAGGCTTATTTTGGAGGAGGAGGAACCCTCTGAAAAGGAAACATTTCTAGGGAGAGCTTCCTAGAGCGTGAAGGAAACAACAGTGAGGTTTCGCTTGGAGGTCTCCTTCTTGCAGACCAAAAGTTGCTCTTTTCTCCTCTTCTTAGGGCACGCACTAGAGCGACAGCCAGCAGAGCTCCTGAGTGCTCTGCCAGGAAGGTGTGACAGGCCACAGTGCTTGCAAGGTTCTCCTAATGGGTTGGTTAATTGGCTATTGGGGATGCCTTTGCTGCAGCCTAATGAATTTGAGTGCAACGATTACTTAACACAGAGACATGTAGATCTCTGGGAGATGACTTTGCTGGGCTGCCAAAAGGAATGGGCAACAAAGCAGTAGGAGCTGCTGATGCTGTTGTCACAGATTTACCAGAAAGGCTGCTTTTCCTTCCAGCTTTTTTTTTTTTTTTCTTTCTCAAGAAATGGTTATCAGTTCACGCTTTCCCTGGAACTGACATCGAGGCAAACTTCTATCAGACATTGCTCTGTGTAATGTGCCTTTTCGTGACTTCTCCTTGCTGCGTGGGAGCTGCCAAGCTCACACAGTATTTAAGCCCTGTTACTGTAACTGTGGCTACTGTTCTTGGTAGCTGTTCAGGGCTTTCATTTGCCCATCCTGAGGGGACTGTAATAAAGACTGGCCCCTGCTGTTAAATTGTTTGCATAATTCCTTTTTTTCTTTTTTTTTCTTTTTTTTTTTTGACTGGGAAATTTGATCTTACGCTGGGAGAAGTATCAGCCATGCTGGAGTTTTAACACCTAATCATATCATAACCGAGTGAATCAAACCGAGTGTGTCCCTCTTCTCTAATCCATTGCCTTGAAGTTGAAGAGCAAGCTTGATTTCCTGCTTTGATTTATCTGGACGGCCCTTACTGCCAAATTTTAGTGAGAAGCTGATTTATTGTCTAACATCAGGGAGGGGATGTTAATTCCCTGTCTGCCACCCAGCGTGCCCGCTTGGAAAGAAAGAAGCCTCCTCTGCTGTAGGTAGGATCAAAACCAAAGGGTATAATCCGAACTGAAGTCCATGTGTCTGGGCAGCTTGTCTGGAAAACTCAACTCTGCTGCCACTTAACTCTGTAATTGCCTGGAAACACCTGAGTCTTTACCTTAGGGCTTACCCAGGTGCCCAGAGCTGTGCTCTGTGGGGTCTCCAGAGCTGCCAAGACCAGGCAGCCTGGTGCCTCACACCCACCTAAGCCTCCCTGGCATGGAGAAAAGTGGTATTTTACTTGTTTAGGGGCTCAGCAGGCCCCAATAGCCGCACCCGGCGCCTCCCCTCACAATGTCATGGCAGCTCCGGCTCTGAAAGACAGCACACGTGGGCACCTGCAGAGCAAGTGGGAGAGGGGCAAAGGAGGATCCTGCCTGCTGCCTCCCAGGAAAGTTCCCTCAGGGGCAAGGATGCCCAGGGAGGCTGGGGGAAAGACCCACTTCACCCGTCACAGTGCCGCCTTGCTGGAAGCCTTTCCTAGAGTCATGGTGCCAAGGAGAGAAGAGGAAGCTGGATGCCGTAACCTGCAGTCAGCGTGCAAACCTCTCTGGATAACCAACATCAGGGGAGCAAGGAGGCAGCCCGGGGCTCCCTGCTCCCTGGTGACAGGCGTCAGAGCGAGGTTTCGGCACCAGACACGCGCTCTCTCCTCGCTCTGCCCTGCGCCCCCCAGCCTCCTGACTCCCAAATTCCTCGCTGCGGAGTGGTGCCATTTCAAAGCAGGGGTGGAGGAGGATCCTCCGCCCAAGGTAGCCTCCAGCCTGGTTGTTGGGACGCTCTCATGGGATGTGGGAGACGTGGGTTTGGGCCCCTCAGGCTGAGGCGGGAGAGGAACCCAGGCCTCCCACTTCCTCAGCATATACTTTGAATACCAAGGCATTATATAATAAAAGCTATCACCACCTTTTCTTCTTCCTGCTTTGTTTTTTAAAAGACTGATCTGTGTGGAGTCTTTTGAAAGAAAGGGCGTAGGTACCAATCTCCAGGAGAAGATTTCAGACAATGGATCCCAAGCAGACAGCATTGCCTCACTCCAGCCTCAAGGGGCTTTTAGTGCAAGAGAGAATTGCAGATACACCCTTGTCCTCCACTTTTCCTATTGCTTGAATGTAAGCAGCTGTGTGCTCCCCTTCTAGAAGATCCCACTGTATCCTGCCAGCTCTGTTGGGTTCAACTCCAAAGCACCCAACTTTCACCATCAACCATGTAGGGAGTCTGAGTTGCAGCTCATAAGCTGCTGGAGGCCAGATCACCTAAAAGTCAGGGATTTCAGTGCCCAGACCTCTCCCAAATCTAACCTTAATTTCTCTAGTTAAACCGGGTTGCCAAATCCAGACAAAATTACTTGCCTCTCTGAAAAAATGCCGGAGATGGAGGCTAGATCAAGCAGGATATACTTGTATAATTGCATAAACAGGTAAGACAATTTTTGTTGCTTTGAAAACTTTAGAAGACTTTAGACTAGAAATAAACCTCCACAAGTAGTCTTAATCATTGCACTCTGTGAAGACTCATTTGAAATAGTCTAGGCAATCAGTTCTGATGTAGCTCTTTGGCTGGAAAAGCCCAGACAGTCCCAGATGTCTCTTTGATGCAGAATCACACAAGGATTCAAGTTTCCATTGCTCTGATCAAATGTCCCCTGCCCTAACTGAGGGGGGAAAAAGTCTCTGCTTCCCAAAGCATAAATGTGTTGCATATGGTGCCTATTAATCAATGGAGTAAAGTCTGGATCAGCATCAACTCTTATAACTCGTACTCAGTGGTGAGATTATACAAATAAAGCTTATGCAAATACAATTTTGCAACCTTGAAAATTTTGTGTGTAACCTGTTTTTAAAACATTCCATCTATGGAAATCTATTATTTCCCCTTCATTTTCTAGATAGAAACCTCACTCCAGAGAGGAGGAGGCCAGCTCAGCAGTAGGGTCTTCATGAAAGATTAGTCTTTGGCTTATTGCAGCAGACACTGCAAATCAAAGGAGATCAGGAAACCAAAATGAAGAAATGATGTCACTGCTCTTGCCAGACTTGTGTCAAGAGAAGTCCCCAAAGGATGGCAAAGATCCCTTGGAGCCCCTTCATTCGCATCTTCTTTATCATAAATTGCCAGTGGAATGATCATCAGCATCTGATTAGGTTCATTTTTCAGCCATGCTAGTTCCGTTCTCTTTATCTGTAAGAATTTTTCACTGTTGATCACTATTACATGAGGGACACCAACTCTTGTAGAGGGGAATGAGGCTTTCTCCACTCCCAGAGGCAGTCAGGAAAGCTGAAAGGCATTGAATAGAAACCTTTCCCAGGATGTCCTGAAAGGCTAGTGAACATTCGACGAAGTCCAACTGCAGTAGAAATGGCTGGTTACCCTGGACCTGGACTGACTGCCCTGATATGATGCTTCATGGACCTTCGGGTAGTTTTTGCCAGGTGCTGTGATGAGATGCTGGTCTGATACCATCAGGAGATGATCATCGCAGTGAAATAAAAGAAAGGCGGTATTATAGAGGATCATTTCAATACCTGACACTCTTACACTTGGCTGATTGTATTTGTTCATTAAGATAAGAATCAGCATTCAGCTTCTCCTACATTTAGGTCAGCCTTCCAGTACATTTGCACTTGCAAGGGAGAGCTGCTTTAATGAGGGATAATGAAACTTGTTACGCATTGCATCATGACTTCTGTGTTAATGTCATTTACACATGATAAAATGCAAATAGTATTGACCGTCAATGCACAATCATGCTTAATCCTCTAAGCCCACACAAACACACACATGTGCTAAAACTAATCTCCCTAACAGTAAACAAAATAAACATCTGTGCCCCTCTTCATCCTCCTGAGAACATTCACTTTGCCTAAACTACGAGGTGCATCAGCTCCACCCATGCAGCCAAGCAAATAGGTTGCCACTGGCTCAAAAGGCCTCTGTCTCCTGTAGGTACCCTCATCCCTGTTTGCAGTTCACAGCAACGTGACAGTGCCATGAGACCTGACTGTGAACAGCCCTATGTTAAACAGACCCACGCTCTGTATCATAGGCATTCGGAGGGCATTTCTAATGCGTAACTCCAGTTCACTCTCCCAATGCACTTTGAGTATCCAAGGCCTGCTTGTCCTTCTTCTGTAGGCACTCTGAATTTTGAAATAGGCATGTCAGCTAAATGGTAGCCAGTAGAGATGCTCAAACTCTTCTTCATTTGGGATTTGTGCTGGTAGAAGGGTACCAGCATACTCTTTCTTACATTTGGGTTTTGGAGCTGGAATGAAGATGTTAAGCTGAAGTGGGATCACTTAGTGACTAGCCATCTTCAGTGAATATATGTTACCTAGAGGTTAAGTGGGCCCACATGTATTTTAAGAAATGCAGATTAAGCACATAGGGAAAGTTAAATGTATTTAGTTGTAATTCTGTTGTGGGAAGTTCAGCTCACAATGTCAGGATAACTGAACCACTTTCAGGTATCCTAATACCACGTGGGTGCTCATAATTCTGAGAGAAAATCATCTTCAGGTTTCACTGCTGTTTGAGAGTGCTATCTCTGAACTGTGTGATTTAAGGAACTTTCTGCATCCTGAGAAGTGCGACACTTTTTTGATCAACTTTTCTTAATCTGTGAATGTAAACAAACTCACATTAGTTCAGGACTGATGAAGAATTCTCTTTGGAAATTTCTCCCCAGTCTTATGAAATGCAGGGTTGCAGCAACTCCTTCCTATTTCTCAGTGCTATCGGCAAAACACTGCCTTGGATTTTAATGATGCAGAAAAATGCAACAGGCAGCAGTTGTCTGGAGAAACCATAGAGCTGTGTAGGACATGATCCTTGGGGAGGTGTCCCACTGGTGAGGAAACCCTGAGGAGCAGCTTAAGAAGCTCAGTGTCTTTCAATGGTGCTTTTCTCCTTTGATTACATAGGCTCTTATTTCAAGAGGGCTGCTTCATGAAGCTAGTAAAATATAGCTTGACAATGCCTACCAGCCAAGTCTCGCCATGGACAATCAAAGACTTAGCAAACGAGGTTTGCTCTCTGGAGAAGTGAAATGTCCCAGCCTTTGTCACTAGCTAAGCCTGATGTTCACAAAGTTGATCAGGGAGTGCTCAGCATTGAATACAGATCAGATGTGCCCTTCAGACACTTCTTTGCCCATTTAAAGCTAGGGAATATTTTCCTGTGCCTACCTGTAATCACTTTGTATTCCCACAGCAGCCATGAAGTGAAAACTTTTTTGTTTAATATCTGTGAAAGCAGATTTTATTCAGCGTTTATTGTGTTTTCAGTCGCTTAGCAGCTGGAAAGAGGAGTGTGTGCCAACAGCGTGTGTTAGAAGGCAGAGGCTGTACACCCAAGGCACAAAAGAGCACAAGTGCAGGGGAAGTATCTCCTCCGAGCAGACCGGGCAGCCCACTACCAAAGTTTGAGTGAAGGACCTGAAGAGTCACGGCCTCCTCATAGCAGCTGAATGCAGACTCCTCCCAGCTGGACGGCGTACTCCATTTGAGGATTATGCATGTTAGATCCTTGCTCTGATACCTTCACTTGGGCAAAGCCTTGGCTCCATTCGCCCCAGCAAAGTCACACTTGGGTGAATCAGCCTCCCTCAGACCATGCAGCCTGATTCACGTGGTAGGAATCCAGCCTCTCCTTATTGCAGAATAACCAGCGTAAGCTCCTGCAGTGGAGTCGCCTTTAGTATCAGCTCTGCAAGAGTTCCGTACTCGAACCGCAGGGGTGAAATCATGGCCCTTTTGAACCCTGGATGGCGGGAGTGTGCCCTGGATTACTCCGGCCGACGGGATTTGTAAGAATGAGGCTGTGGAGGCAGGGGGTGAGCCCATGCTCCTAAAGAAAGGGCGTGGAGGTTTTGTCTGTACCAGTGAGTTAGAGAGTTTGAGCTCTGTGCAGCAGCCGGGCACACTTTGAAGAGGGTGCACACCTGGCATGGCTTTGGCCCATGGTGGCTAACACCCTCCTAGGCAGCATAGGGTGTAGCACGGATCAGGCTCTGCTCCTCAGGGGCCTTATGGATCAGGCCAAGTGTTTTGGAGGGGAAAGAGTGTTTACCCATGCATCTGCAAGTTGTGCATGACATAAAAAGGATCTGCCATCCTGGTGCTAGAAACTTCTTTCACAGCTGGTAGTGTGTGTGTGAACATACACTAGACTGTGAGGTGTGGACATGTGATACATACATGCACATATACACATAGACACATATATGTATGTACATGCATACAGGCATGCATACACTGCACTTCTATGCAATACCCCATTTCAGTGCTATAATTACCTATACTGCAGACTGAGAAGCATGGCCTGTTGTTCTGTTTCCTTTTTTGGAGAAGGCAGGCCAAGCCACACTAATTTTAATGAGTCTCCCTTTCTGAGCATCAGTGGGCTTCAATGCCCTCAGCACAGCACTTTTGTGAGCTGGGTTTTTCTCCCTCAAGGATGACGGGGCTGGGGTGAATAATCATAGTGCTACAGCCCCTCTGCATTTGTTTCTTTCCAGAGCAGGATTGCTAAAGCCTAGCTCCGGCTTCCCTCCCATCATCATGCCATCATGTCCCAGGCACCTGATTTTGTTACCTGCCTTTTGTGTAATTCTCTGGACTCCTCTCCAGCAAAGACTCACAGACAAAGAACGCTAACATGCTATTTGCCGAAATTCTCATGGATGAGAAAATTAACACCCCCCTCCTCCTTTTTTTGTTGTTGCCATGGTCACAGGAAAGGAATTAAAGCATCAAAGCCTTCCATTTCCTGATGATGGATTAAGGAAATTATTAATTTGTCTTATAAAAAGGCAGGTTGTGTCTCTGCAATTAATGTTAGAGAGCCCTTCATGAGGGGAATTTCAGCCTCCTGGGCGGAGAAGGCAAAAGCATCTGCTTATTCACCAGCTTAGATAGATGGGGCTGCTATGGGGGGTCTGTGCTGGACCTCCTGCCTTCATTAGTCACTGCAGATGGGATTTGGCTGCCTAGGCAGTAGTTTCTTTGGGGCACAGGATTAAAAATTCAAACTCCCCTATAAATTAAGCCCTCTCCTTTATCCATTTTTTTATGCTCCATCCATGATCTCTCAGGATTTTTCCATTGCAGGATGAGGAAGAGAAAACTTAAAAAAACTACTTACACATAATTGTCTTTGATCTGTTCCTATTCATCCCCTACCCTGCTTTTCTGGCTCCCTGGTGCCCAGCGTCTACCTACTGACGAGGTGGCTGTTTATATGGGAGCTCTTTACAAAGGCTGGCTTCACAGTGGGATGCCTTCCTCCTGGGGTCTGTGGGTTTGACTGTGGCCATCACACCTGCCCCAGCATCAGGCATAAAGACTTGGTCCCATAATGACTTTCTGGTGGATCTGAGCCTCTTTTCCCAGCTCCATCTCACAACGTTTCTTGGTGAGTTGCCCCGGCTGGAGCCCCAGCTAAAATTTCCTTCACCGTTGGGGCTGCCCATGCTTGCAGGACACAACTGCTAGGAAAATATATTACCCTGTCTGCTTCTGTTACAGAAAATTCTTTCTTTTGGTTCACCTTTTCTTCACCATTTCCATTTTTTTTCTAAACAACTGCAGAAAATATGGTTTTGAATCCCAGCATTTGCCTTCGAAATTAGGAGAGGAAAAAAAAGCGGCACCAAAACACAGAGATTTTGATCTTGAGACTCATCAAAACTCACTTGGCTCCACAGACAGTCCCATTGTCCCAGGCTTCATTTCAGCAGACTCCCTGAGCAGAAAGGTGCTGCTCTGACCTCCCACTGCCAGCAGCAGTGTCATCTGATGACAGAACCCAGCACACCCCACAGACTCTCAAATTCATCCTTTCATATTTCTTCTTGGTGCGTTCAAGTAATTTGGCCCTTTTATTTACTTAAGCCCTTTTTCTTCTTCCTGAAAGTGAATGTCTCAGTGCTTCCCATTGCAACCCATGGAAGTAAATTGTTTCAAGATAATACCTGGTGAGCTAGTGCTGGCTGGGGCAAAGGGAGGCCAAGCAGTACTTGTGACATGGAGCGGTGCCTCATGCTAACCTCGTGGCTCGCCCCTTTGATATGGTGTCTCTCAGGCACTCTGCTTTGCCTACTTTGCTGTAGGAAATGCAGTAACTTGTTTGGCACTTTTCCCTACGCTGATAGGGCACAAAGGAGGAAAGGATCTTTTCTCTGAGTGGTAAGCTCCCCTTTCCCTTTGATCTGCTTTATGAGAGTCACTTTCCTCTCTGAATGAAAAAAATGCCAGGACTACTTCTTGGAAAAGCTGAATGCAATTTGGAAACTAAACAGGAGTTTGCATACCTGCCATATTTCTATGAATAATACAGTGCTGCTCTGCCAGTGACCACATTCAGACCACACTCAGCTCTGATACCTTTCTTGAGGACACTGCCGCAGTCAGGAAGGCTCCTTTAGTTGATTGAAAGATATGAAACCCTAGTTCCTGGGCTTGATGGGTCTGTAATTAAGAGCTTTAAAATCATAGAATCATAGAACAGTTTGGGTTGGTAGGGACCTTTAAAGGTCATCTAGTCCAATCCCCCTGCAGTGAGCAGGGACATCTTCAATTAGATCAGGTTGCTCAGAGCCCCATCCAAACTGACCTTGAATGTTTCCAGGGATGGGACATCTACAACCTCTCTGGGCAACCTATTCCAGTGTTTCACCACCCTCATCGTAAAAAATTTCTTCCTTATATCTAGTCTAAATCTACCCTCGTTTAGTCTAAAACCATTACCCCTTGTCCTATCGCAACAGGCCATGCTATAAAGTTTGTCCCCAAAATCAATGTTGTAACTCCATGAGGGACGTTTCTTTGGCATTAAACATGCCAAATGACCTACTGTTCTCAGATGCTGAGCTGTAGTTCGTAAGATGTCAATCGTTGGGGACAAAACCAATATTTACCTCTATATTTGTGCGATGATCATAGGTCCTGGTCATATTGGTGTTACAATAGCACTTTGGCATGCAAATAGACTGATTTGCAAACACAACAGAAACCTACAAAGTCTAAAAAAGTAAAATGTTTCACCATGTGTACCCTGGGTGTATTTATACATTAATTAAGCCCACCTGGAAGTATTCCATAGTGTATCAATGGCATTTATTTTTCCTTTGGTCAACAATGGGTATACAATGTGCAGGGTTTAAATTAGGCCCCAAAAGAGTTTACCTTGTCCATAAATAGCCTTTGAGGACTCAGTAACACTGATGCCATCTTCTCTGCCATGCGTTCTCTCTCCAGCTGTGTTGAGTAATTGAGTTGGTAGCCCAGGTGGCACCTCAATGCCTCCACAGCCCTTGATACTGAAATCTTTTTGGTGAGCTTGCGGCAAGTGTGAATTGTGCTATCCTGTCGATCTTTATTTTCTCCCTATTCAGTATCAGAAGGTCATAATGCTTGCAATAATCTCTCCTTACACTGTTGTGAATGCCCAAACGCTGGTGGACACATGCAGATACATCTTGGTGTTCAACATCAGGAGTGTAGGGAGAGAAAGGTTTATCTACCAAAGGAGAGGGAAGAAGGAGAAGCAGACATCCTGCAAAATTGCTTTACCCAGGCCACAGTTTACCTTCTGTCAAGAGAAGGAATAAAATTTACATGTAAATCCCTTTAAACTGAAATGTCCACCTTCTAATTCAGAGAAAGCTGAAAGAAAAAATTTATAAATCTCATCTGTCTTCCTATTTCCTTCCTCCCAGACTCTACAAAGACCCAACACAGGTCCCCAGGGGAAGTTTGCAAATGTCTTCTGCTCCATGGCAGTCCTGCTGTGAGCACCACATGCTTTTAGGGAATATGGAGGATGCTTTGCACGATATAAACTTTTCTTTCTGGCTCTTTTGCTTTCTTTCATGGACTCCCATGTGAAGATTTCCAGGTCATGACAGCCTGCTCCACAGGATAGGGGAAGCTAGCATCAGAGACTTCAGTCATGGAGTGACTCCACTTTCTTTGACTCCATAGATGCTGCTGATGGAGGTATACAGACATGCAAGTCTGCCCATATAGACCTAGTAATCAGTTTCCAGAGGGATATACATCATCTTTTGTAAGTCTGTGGAAGACCAGAAGGGGAGTAAATGTTGCTAAACTTGTGCTGTGGAAAACTCATTAAGATATGGGTTTCTTCACAAGTGGTATGAAAGGAAGGAGTCAAGATACAAATCCTGACAAGACAGCCTTATTTCCAGGTAGCCAAAGGAGGAAACCAGTCCTGGAAGCTGAAGATGTGCACACTCTTTGCTTTGGAGCTTGATGACTCGCTCACTTGGAAGGGTGAGGATTTATTCCATCCAGAGATGCGGTTGAGGTAAATTCCTCTGGAGCTTTCCAGCGCCTTTTCATCAGCAACAGCCCAAGCCTCTCCAGGCGGGTGGTCAACTGCTGCCAGTGTCGCAGCTTCCTCTCCTTTTCCTCCGCAAGGTGCTCAGCTCATTTTGTATCTGCTGATACACTAGAACAAGATCCTGCCCGCCCTAAAGTAACTCTGGTCTCATTTGCCATATTTTTATCTCATGTAATGCACCTACCAGGAGAGCACCTGAAATCTGCGCTGCCAATCTCATTATTCCACAGGAGCAAAAGCCTCCCCATTAATCAAACAAACAACATCCCTCCTGCATGCCTCTAGACAAAATGCTGAAAGTTTAACCAGAGTCACTGCCGCAAAGTGTGAGAGGCATCACTGCCTCGGTCATCAGTTATGTGGAACCTGCTGATGGAAACGATGTACAGCATTTGTGTTCATTTAGTGAAAAAAAAGTATTTTCTCTTACAGAACGTATATGCACATATAAATAGCTACATATTACCCGATAAAGGTACCACAGTTGTCACACCTGGGACTATCACACGGGGCTGGCTGATAGGACGCGTGGCTGCAGGAGGCTGAGCAACAGCTGGGGACAAGTGAGAGGCCCTGGTGTGTTCAAAGTAGCACATGATGCATAGACTTAGGGACACAAATTGCTCCAGACATCTGGTGGCAAGGGATTTTTTTACTTGGCAAAGAGGATGGACAGATGGATGCCATGGACAGATGGAAGGAAGGAAGGAAGGAAGGAAGGAAGGAAGGAAGGAAGGAAGGAAGGAAGGAAGAAGGAAAGTTTAGCTGTATGAGTTTTCAGTATAAATGGACAGATGGAAGGAAGGAAGGAAGGAAGGAAGGAAGGAAGGAAGGAAGGAAGGAAGAAGGAAAGTTTAGCTGTATGAGTTTTCAGTATAAATGCAAAGATGGAAGGAAGGAAGGAAGGAAGGAAGGAAGGAAGGAAGGAAGGAAGAAGGAAAGTTTAGCTGTATGAGTTTTCAGTATAAATGCTAGAAATTGTTTGGTTACATAAAAAAGAAAGGCAGGTTACATGGGGAAAAACAGCTGGTGTATTGAGAAAGGAAGATTTTTCTAAAAAATTTTGTAGAGACAACCAATGGAAAAATTTTTTTAAAGCCCACAGAAAATACCAAAAAAGACTTGTAGCCTGATTAAATGGATTAAATACACTGGAGGACAAAAAATGCCATTTCCTGCTCAATTTACTACCAGGAAGTCAACAGGCAAAATAATGGCAACAACTATAGAACTCTGCAGGAAGACTTACCACGGCACATGGGATGCCACTACTGAGGCATGCTGGGCTCTCAGCAGTGAAACCAACAGGAGGGCAAAGCTGGTTCCTCTCCTGTGCCATGAAGGACATTATCAGAAAGCTGCTGGTTTTGTGATGGCTTGAGTGGGAGGTGGGGTCGCTCCTGGAGGTTCCTGGGTGAGGACCGTGATAGAGGCAGAGCTCGTGTTTTGTCGTGCCACCGATGCTGCTGTGCCTGTGGAAACACAGTGGGGCTGGTGGGAGGGTTTCGGCCCCATGCTAAAACAGAAGGCAAGCGGCCTAAAGTAATTGGGGCACCAAGCAGTACACAGAGAAATCCTAAGCAGGCAGAAGCATGTCACTGTCCGAGGGAAGCTCCCCCTCACCCACCTGCACATAGATTTAGAGGTGAGCGTTTGAGAAGGTGTAATAGGAAAGGGCACCTCTGCAGAGGCTGCTGCTTAGGGAAAGGTGAAGAAAAATCACTCCTGAAGGATGGGAGACTAAATGAAAATATGCATGCTGTGGACACAGATAGTGCTGCAGACTGTAAGACTGGGATAGCCAGTTTAGAAGTATTCATCTTGCACAAGATGGATAGAAATATAATCTGGTTAACACCCTGGGTAGTGGGGAGAGACTGAAGATGAAGCTGGATATAGGATCATCACGCAGTGGCTGTCATCCTGCTTTGGCAGTATTAAAAAATCCCTCAGTGGTATTGCACTAATGCAGACACCAGTGTCGCTGAAGATTTAAAACTCCAGAAAGATGGAAAAAGCCGGGACAGGGGCTGGGTATCTGTGTAGTACCAGGAGGGGGATATCCAGCACTGCAAGAGCAGAAAAAGCCAGTGAAATTTAGGTAGACTGAAGCTGGACTAGCACTGTCCTGCCTCTGCCCAGCACCTGAATATATGGCCCTGTTCAGGCCAGGTGCATCCCTATACTGGGATGCCTCTTGGAGGAGTTTTACCACCCCAGACACCTTTGGCAGAATGAGGGCTTGCGCCTGCACCTCTCCACGGATCTCAGCCAGACATGTCAAGTTAGGCAGGATGACTAGGGATCCAGCTATGTGAAATATTTGAGGAGAGGATCACGGGATCCCCAGGAATGTGAGTCACCATTTCATATTTGGCGCTCTGGGTCCCACCACAAGAGCATGCTTCAGCACATAGCAGAGAAGCTTTCATGTCTCGAGTTGTAGCAGAGGGTTGCAAAAGACTGTCACGGATATTATCTCAATAGCAATTTCTGGCCACACCAAAGTGGTTGGGTTTTATTTAAATGGTTATGGTAATAATTTACCAGGTTACTAATTAGTCTATTAATTTTGAAATGGTTCAGAACAAGGTTGAAAAATGATGATTCATATGTATTGTTTATCAAGAAAGACTTCAGAGAGGACAATGACTTATTACAGGTATATCACATTATGAAATCAACAGAAGAAGAAAAAATTAGAAACCACAGGAAATAATAAAAAAAATTGAGGAACACTATTCATCTACCAGGATAAGAAAAAACAGACCACATTTTATGTTCAGGAAATTAATATGAATGATATGAAAATAAAATATATCCGTAGCATTTGTGAAGCATTGCAAGAAGAAATAAACTTAACACCTCTCATCTTCTGCTCTTACCATCAATTACATCTCTTTTTTTTTCCTGGTGCATGATTATACACAATTGCCTTTAAAAAAAAGGGTCATCTTTGCTAGTTCGTCTCTAATCCTAGTCCTACATTCAGGTGTAATGCCATTTTTCGGTCAGATTCCTCAGTGATTAGAATCCCCCTCAGAGACGAATTCACTGGCAAACTCCAAAAATTAGGGCAATGAGAAGACTTCCACTTTGGTCCTGATGAAGTGTAGTAGTGTTGATGCTGGAAATCTGAACGTGGGGCTCTTTTAACACCTCCTGTTGTACTTTTATGACAATAAGAGCTCCTTTTTGTGATCGCTGGAAAATATACTATTATTTAGTATAAATATTATTTATTATAGTATAGTAGTAAATGCACTGTATCTAAAAATATATAATAAAATATAATACCATTATATTATTTTTTATGAACAGCCTCTCTAATGCAGAGGAAAGCCATGAAAATATAGCTTATCGGGCCTGGTAAATGCAGCTTTTTTATGGGTTCAGAAAAGTTTCAGAACAAAGGGACACTTTATTCCTGATTGATTGCCAATGGGTTTCTATCCAGGCAGCAAGATGATCTTTTAGGTGGAGTAAAGGGAAAAGTACCTGCCTGAAGTTTTGTGGTTCGGCCAGTCAGTGGCCGCCATTGCAGCCTCTCCGAGAGGAGCTGAGCAGCACTTTTCCAGTCTGCAACAGGCATGTGTGTCGTCTGGCCCATCTCCTTCCCTGGGAAACGTGCTCAGCAGCCGCTAACCCCGTGGCGTTTACCCAGGTCCTTCCTCGAGGTACCCATAAGGCTGCCTTATAACCGCCACCGGGCTCTGGCTTCGCTATGCTAAATGTCACTGACTGCGCCTCCCGTCTGTATCACCCCCGTTGCTGGAAAATGCCTGCTTTGCCTGCCCTGCAGAGCTGCGAGGGCGGACGCCCTCCCCGGATGGAGAACCTGACTCCCATCCCAAGTTTCCCTGCCTGGTAAGTACGCTCTAATTTGCATTCCTCCTGAGTTAGTAAGCTCGAGCTTAGCCGTGAATCCTTCTTGAAAATCCTGGACTGACTCATTTTCCCCCTGAAGAAGCTCTTCATAAACTCTGGCTCACCCCAGATACATACATTTCATTTTAATTAAAAAATACCTTGCTCGCATGACAAGCTATACAAGTTTTGCTAAAATATTAAATAATAAAATAAAAAGACCTCAAAACCCTCAGGTCTCTATCACAGAGAGATACAATACATCAAACATCTGTCCAGAACAGAACTGAGAATAGTCATAGCATTTGGAGGTTCAACTTCTTTCCATTTATCATCATGACACGTTTCGGATTTGGAGGCAAGTTCCTTTGCGGCATGATCATAGCCCGTATTTTTCTTTTCTCCAATAGCTCTGTGAAGATTTTCCTCAACATTTTTTTAAAGGAAAGTCTTTTACTACTTTTAAATATTATTTTTTTTAAGAAAATCTCCTCCTCATAGTTCCACCTCTTTTGGGCACAGAAATAGAATGCATTTCTCCATTTCAATTCCTCCCCTATCACATTAGTTTCTCAGTGATTTCTTTTCAGTTCTGCACTGTGCTTTGCCTCTTCCAATTTCCATTCCTAGTTTACAGTCATTGATTCTTTATATGCTGAGGATCACCCTGTGAAGAAGCTATCCATTAGTCTCAAAGCGCTACTTAAATCTCTTCAGCAAGTCCATCTTTGCAGCTTTAATGTATCTGTGACAGTGACCTGTATATAGTTTTGATGTAGGATTAGGCCTGGGGATGGAGACATGCATTTGCTCTGCATATTCCAGAGTTCCAACCTCCCTGTCCCAATGCTGGAGGAGGAGATACCATTCACAGAAACTTGTGTGAAGCATTGAGAGCTGTGTAAGCAAGCCCACAGAAACGCAAAGCAATGAGGTGGAGCATAGGTACCACTTCTGGTATGTGGTCAGGCAACTCCAGCTGCTGAGGTTCTTAGCCAGCATCTTTTTGGGGTGTTGGGAGAGAGTGAGTGAGAACAAACAGTCAGGGAAAGATGTACTGTAACGTAAACCAGCACAGGGACACTGCTGAACTGGTGCTACAGAGGTGTGCTAAGATGGTGCTCCACCTGGACGATTAGCCCTGATGTTACAACTCCTCTCTGAAGATGTTACCAGGGCATCTTGGCGTTGTGCTGTGCAAGCACATCAGCTGCAGCCCACAGCCCACAACCTGAGGGTTCAGACACCCAGCAGAGGGGACCTGGGTGGGAATTCCTAGTCAGCTATTTCTGCTGCCAAGAGAGTACTTTGATCACGAAGTGCTGGGTGCACCTTGGAGGGGAGCATCTTCCCACCTTCTCAGTTAAGGAGAGTTACTGTGCAGAGAAGCCGTCAAATTACGTGAGACCAGGGAGACGGCGGGCAAATACTGAAGGGAGTATATGCAATGCCACTGTGCAAATCATTGGTTTTGTCAGCTGTTGGAGTCCTGGTTTTGTTATGTGCTAGATCATCATTTGTGGTGATTTTCCTCTGCTGATCCCAGGGCTTGGCTTAGCTGGCCATGTATTGCAGCTGCTGGTGTGCTGGAGATTCAGGGCTGAAACCAGGAGCAGCACAGCTAGGTCAGTGCAAAGCCGTACTTGAGCGACTCAGTTGCCCCTCTCAGCCCAGCTGAAGTGCTGTGCCTTCCTGACAGTGCTATACCATTCTCAACTCCACCACTGCCTTATCTGCTGCTCACGTAAGAATCTCCCCACCATGCTTCAGCTTAAAGCTTAGACATTCGCAGAGGTGTCCCCAAGGAATTTATTTTGGTACCAGGGGGCATGTTGGTATAACTTCGTATCATCCAAACTAATGTTTTAATCTGTTTTGGATGGTCTCTTGCAGTGACAGTCTCCTGGAGTGCATTTCTTGGCCATATAAATTCCTTTGTTGTTCATCCACACACTTAATTTCAAGAGCAAGCCACCCGCATGGCAGAGACGTTCCACCTCCAAGCCATTTTGCTGAGGTTTCCAGAAGTGTGGTCTAGTAGATTTAATATTTATTGTTATTTGTACAGCATTTAATACTTATTTATTGCCTGTATAGTAATAAACATGTTTGAGGCATGCAGTAGCTCAGCAAAACAAAGTTCAGCTAGACAGCATTAACAGACTGTGTAAAAAGGAGGAAGAAAGGCAGAAAAGCAATGTCACCAAGCCGTGGCATTTGTCACGTGTCTTTGTAGTGAAAAAAACAGAAAGAGTGGCTGTAAGTAGTCTTGTGCACTGTCTGAAATGGTAGCCAACGCTGTGTAAGTTGGAGAAGGCGGTAAGAAATTGCATTGTGGAGAATTACAGTGTTAATTGTTCTTAAGGGAAGTTTGCCTCTTAACTCTCATTATTGAGTTAGAAAAACGGTATGGACTGTATATGCCTGACTATTGGCATGGACATTATCTTCTTGCCTTCCCTCTTATGTCCCAAGACCTCAGTTCAGCATCGTGTGGTCCCTTGGCCCCCTCCAACACCCTCAGCCATGAGTGCTCATCTGGAGCCTTTCAGGTGCCTAGAGAGGAGGTGGGAGAGCAGGTCCCTGACGCCTCACAGCAGAGCAGATAACTACTGACGAGCCAGCCAGAGGCATGAGCCCATGTGGATGTGCTCAGGCTGTACCGCTGAGGAGAGCCTCTATACCAGCCTGCCCAACCATGGTATTGTACTGCTGTTTGAGGTGGTGGCCCCTGGCTCCTCCTCAAAGGCCTCTGCAACCACAAGACATGGACATAACGCAAAATACATTTTTAGGCAGTTTCCCTGTACGACAAGCCTCCTTGTGTTGGAACGTAACCTGGTTTTTATTCTAGCTAATGTACCACAACTCTCAATGTTCATGCCACCCATACAAATACTAGCCCATTTTTAAATCCTCTTTTTCTAGCCTCAGTGGTATCTGTGGCTTAAGGTCACACACATTAATTATACATTGTGTAATAATGTATTTCCTTTAGCAGCTCCTTAATTTATACAGCAGAAATTGTCTACTAGGTAGCATTTTGTGTACCTTGCCTGTGTTTCCTGTTATTCATTTCTTCTCAGAACTGCTGTCCCAGTTTTTCAGTCAAGCATTTGTCCTCTTCCTTCTTGTCTGTTTTGAAGTCAAGGATCAGCCCTGACCGCAACATCCATTTCAGTGTGTGCTCCTAAGTCATAGTTTCAACATTATTTCTTCAGTAGTCTTGAAACAGCTAACTGTAACCTGTTTCTGAGGTCCCCCAGCCCCTGGTGTTCCTTCTCTCTGTTCCCTTCTCCTCTGCCATGGACCTTTCCCTCCACCTCCCTCAGGGGTTTCCCATACCCAATGTCACCCAGAAAAACTTGGATTTTTTTGTCTTCTAAAACTGCTCCAATTCCCTCACAAGCTACAGTGCTGTCAAGACACAAAGTCTTTCCCGGTTTTGGAGAAACTGCCAGTAAAGCCAGGGGTCTCTCAGGAAGTGGGGATGAAGCAGGCACACCATTGTCAAAGATTTGGGGGGTTACTGAGCAGTGGTTTCTCCTCTCTTTCCAATCTTTGGGGTTTAGGTAATGACAGAAAGTTTCACAGCTTCTGTTTCATTGCATGATTAGACAAAGCTTTTCAAAAAGACAGTGGGAAACACATGCTCATGGATTTTTTCCAGGGGAGGTGCAAGGATTTTGCCCCATTTCCCGCTTTACGCTCCTGTTCTGAGAAGGAAAATGTTAGACTGTTATCAATGAAGTGGTAAGTAATGAGAGGTACTGATGAATTTTTCAGGCCTGGAAGAATTTCGGTGCTGTGCTCATGGTAACATCCTCCACCACACTGGCTTGGTTGGCAGAAAGACAGTGTGGCAGACCTGGGAGTTTAGCTACCTGTGTAAACCCTTGCAAAAATAGTGTCTGATGTTGTTTTCTTCTGTGGTGTGATTTTCATTCTTTTACTTTTTTAATGTCTATAGGTGTTCCCAATTAAATCAATTTTGCAGAGTCTTAGGATAGCCATAAAAATGTGCTAATTCTGCAGATGTTTAAGCTGTGAGGTTCCCATCCAGATGGGATTTTTTAAAACGACATTTTGTGCAACTGTCAGTGCAGGATTTTTTTTTCTGGGTTTTCTTAGTGTTGAGAAGTTTGTGTGTGTGACTGTGTGTGTGTGTGTGTGTATACATGTATACATGCGTCTGTGGTCTCTGCTAATTCAAAACTACAGTGTTGAGGATGCCTAATCTTCTCATAGACAAAGTTTACAGAGAGGTTTTTTGGGGAAAAAAATAATAATATCTTGTCTTTATCTCTCTCTCAGAATTTCATTTTATTTTATTTATATGTACAGGTTTTAACAGCTTCACCCCCACCTGTAAATAAATATACAAACAAGCAAATGCTGGGGTTTAGCGTGCTGGCAGGCATGTGCTGAAGCTGGATTTGTGTGTCTGAGGCTCCACGCACTGAGCTGAACATAATTGCGTCTAGTTCCTCTGCACAACATCTAATTTGTGCATTTAAAAGTCCATAAGTGCTCATTGCCATGATGGATCACAACAGCTTTTGAGGCAGTTTTCAGCACCAACATGGTAAAATATACTCACTTAAAATTACTCTGCATACATACATTTTTCTCCAACTGTGATAGACCATCAGTACTGACCACTGTAATGAAGGAGATCCATTACGGACTCCCTTGTTTTCCCAGAGGAGAAATCTCCTAGGACAAATAAAGGGAAATATGTGCACACACATACATATTTTTCCTATTACACTGATAGACCTGAGCTGAAATAAGACAAGAACAAGGTAGCCTGGTACCTGTTCTAGGCTCAGAGGTTACAGTGTGGGACCTTCAACCCAAACCAGTGCTGTCTGTCATCTCCATCAACCCCATTTCACTCTGCATGAGGCAGAGGCGCCGAGGGTTTTCGTAAATCTGCTCTTATTCACTACATCTGCGTCTAGGTATTGCAGATAGTAGAAACTTCCATCAGGGGTCTCTGGCTAGCAGATGATCTTTACACACTGTGTGTGCGATACATGAGAATTCAGAGAAGTCTGAGGAAGAAGTTTGAGATTTTTCATTCTATTTCTATAAGGGGCAAATCTGCCACATGGGTACCTGGGCCCTTGAAAGCCACACACATGTGTCTGTACAGGGACCGACTGCGTGGACACCACACCGCACTGTAGTGCTGAGCCTCCACAGGTGGAGCCACCTGTGTTTGGGATAAGTATAAAATCATCACCTAAAAACAAACAAAAAAATCACAGGCCGGTGGCTAGGTCTACACTTCTGGCCAAGCTGCTGTAAGTCACGGCTGCAGCGCGCCATAAAAACCACAGGACTGGGTCTGGAAGATGAGAAAGGTGTCAGGCAGCTGCCTTCCCTGTGTTTCATTTTACGGCAAGTGCGTCCATCGGATTAGGGGGGTGGCTGCACGAACGTTGTGGGATGAGGGGGTTGGAGACGGGAAAAGCACACACAAAACCACAGGCTGCTGCTGGTGAGAGCTCCACGTTTGCAAGGGGCTTTGCTGAGAGGATCTCAGCTGCCTCTTGCCTAGACAAGCTTTGGTAAGTCAGATGAGGAACAGACACACCTGGAAAGCACAAATCTAATAACCTGGGGTTTTTTTTGGAGACTCTGAAACACGGCAGCAGGAGAGGTGAGGAAAGGGCTTCCGAGGAGGCACGGAATCCAAGCGACAAAAAGCCAGGCTCTGCTCCAGGGAGGATCTGCCTTCTGCTGCACACAAGCACAAAAAACATCCTGAAGAGAGTGAGAAACTCGAGGGGACAGTTTAGCAACGTGCTTCCTTCTGCCAGAAAAACAGGTCTTCTCCTAGGCTGGAGAAAGCCGCTCGCAGTCCTCTCCTTTTCTGCGTGGGGATCCTTCCTGTATAACATGAAATGAGGGGGAGGCAGAACCTCATTTTCCATTCACAGCGATTATTTCAGCTTTTAATAAATACCCAGGGTATGTGTACAAAGTATATACAGTGTGCATAGCACATGTTTAATGTATAATCATATATTACTGTGACACACATGGCAGAAAGTGGGCACATACAGCACATTTGTACTGTATGTTGTGCAGCTCAACATTTCTCTCTCATAGATACATATGGTGTATTATCTATACAATTATCACGTGTTTATATATCTATGTATGCTTATATACTTACATATCTATATTTTTCTATAGAGAAAAGACAAAGTTTTTAAATGCTGTATCATGGGTATATTGTATAGCACATACATGTCAGAGGATTGTGTTGATAATTTTACAGCATTTTTGGATTAAATTAGAAAAATGTAAATTACCTAGAGCCTGAGGACCCTAAGTCTCATTTTCAGAAGTGATTTAGGAAGAGAGTCTCCCTCATGCAAATGAGTTTCATGCTGGCTTTTCCTAAGTGGACTTAATTATGTATATATAATTTAAGTATTTAAGTATTTGAAAATGCTTATTTATGGACTCTTTCTGTCTGAATATAATGTTTTGAATTTTTTATACACATAGATAGCAGTTCTAGTGGGACCCTAGGTGCCAGTCCCACTGCTAGAAGAATGAAAGAAAGACACGCTTGGCAAACATGGTACAAAACTGCTCAAAATTCAGCTTAATGTGCCGGATGCCTATGATTTTGTGAAAGTGTTTGTGGTGGGAAAATAAGGCTGTTTAAGGGCTGTGTATTGTCAGGCAGGCTTGCAGTGCGTGCAGGCTTCCAGTACAGCTGTGTTTCCACGAAGTACTTTCTGTGTGGTATAATTTTTTTCAATCATGCTTTGGGTCATAAGACATTGGTTAATGCATCCTTTCCCAAACAAGTGCCAGCAAAACCTTTATACTCTGCCCCAACACGGGCTATTCTGTATATGCTACCTTTTATTAAAGAAATATTTTGGAACAATCGCAGAGAGTTTTTAATAATGTTATTGGCACTCCAGCCTTCTGCCTCTAAAGCCAGATGACTTGGGGCTCTGTAAACACCGGCAACACTTTCTTCATGTTGGTAGCCTTATTGACTTCAACTCTGTACAGTACCTGTAGCAAAACCGAGAGTGCAGCTCAACCACATGAATAGGTTTTTTTTCTTTCCACTTTAAAACCTTTCACTGTACATCATACTGTCATAGTTTTATGTTATAAGAAAGCTCAGGAATTTCCAGGATGACAAGCAAGCATCCCGCAAGAAAGCTAAAATAATCCTTCACTCAGTGGAAACCTCTTCACTCCTCCATTTACCGCAGAGAAATCTTCAAGCTGGTCCTAAGCAAGTGTTGTGTTGAGCCTTGGTTATTGCAGTCCTGGAGAAGTCGGAAGGCCTGATGCGAGTATTTAGCTCAACAGCTTTGGGCAAGTTTCAGTAGCTTTCTGTATAGGATTCCCAATCCAATGCCTGCTGCAGCCGGGAGCTGGATGTTGGCTGGTGGCAGGAGACATGGTAGTGGTGGTGGTTGCCTCTTGGGCTAGCTGAGGACATAAAGCATTGTAGACCTTTAACCACCTGCAGAATCAGGGATTTGGTAGGAAAGGAGGGAATTTTTACCTGGGGGGTCAAATTAGAAAAAAAAATTAAATGGCAGCTGCTGTTAGCTGTGTTGCGCTTGGGAATAGGGAGAGCAAAGCCAACAGAGAAGGGTATGAAATGGGACAGAAAATGCAGGTGAGTATATCTGGAGGGCATAAAAACATAATTTAGTATGCAGCTTTGCAATTTATCACATACCGATCACCCTGCATGTGTCATGGATGAGCGTATGCAAACAGACGGGAGGATGCTGAGGGCATGCGGATACACGCGGACCTGCATGCATGCAGTGGGGCCACAGGGAACCCACTGTGGTTCCCTTGAGTACCCTTGCCATCACCACCATAACCACCGCCTCGCTGGGGCTGGAGGCAGCCGGGCACTCCCGGGAGGTTTTACACCAGCACAGCAACAGGAGCAGTGTGCTTTCCTGAGCGCCTGCCAGCCGGCTTTGCTCTCCTGGGTGAGGGGACAGAGTGGGTGCTGGCTCTTCCCACTCACTGGAGCGCTGGCAGTGCAGGAGAGAGCCAGCCCAAGCTCCCACCTGCTGCCTCTGGGCTCCCTCTCTGCAGCACTGGGGAGGCAGAGCCCATCCTTCCACTTACTCAACATGCTGTCGCTGTAGAGAAGGTAGATGTTGCCAACCCCTCCGACCTGGCAGGGCTCCCTTGGCAGCAGTGTGGCTCCATCTGAAAGCAGCGGGGCCATGCGGATTTGGGGGAGGCTGCGGAGGGAGGGCAGAGCAACCAGCACTTTCTGGCAGGTGCCATGCAAAAAGCCCCCACTCCCCAGGTGCTTTTTCCCCAATCCATTTTGCAGAGAGAGGGTCAAGACGAGGACTGGTAATGGAGGCTGCCTTCAGGCTTGTTGTTGTGGCTGTCCACAACGTTGTGTTTCAGCGGGAGACACATTTTGGGGTATGCTGCTCCCCTTGCTGCACCATGAGGGAGAGAGCATCCTGCATCCCACATCCTGCATCCTGTGTCCTGCATCCCACATCCTGTGTCCTGCATCCTGCATCCCATGTCCTGCATCCTGCATCCCGTGACCTGCATCCCGCATCCCATGTCCTGCATCCCTCATCCCATGTGGGACCCAGTGGAGGGAAAAGAGGGACCCCTGCCCAGTGGCACAGGGTGCACTCCTATGGTGCTGGGAAAATTAGAGGTGTCTCGGGCTGCTTTAATAACAGGCTGCCCTGTGTGCTCAGCTCAGTCACAACAAAAGGCATAGTCACCAGCGTCAAAGGAAGGATGTCGCAGCGGAACTGGCCATAGCTGAGCTCCGGGCTTCGTGCCGGCTCTGAGAAAAACAACATGAGCGTGCGGACGGGGCAGCATCCGCAGGGCGCAGCCTGCCCGGCCCGGCAAACCCGGGACAGGGACACGCCGCCTTTGCAAGCCGGGCTGTAAACAAGCACCTGAGCGTGCATCTGGCCTGAGTCAGCCCCTGGCTTCCCTCCCCGCCGCCAAGGCTGGAGGAAATTTGAGAGGCAAAGTCCCTCCCCAGACTGCCAGTGCCTTTGTTGGGAGCTGGGAAGAAAACCCGTCGAAGTTGAGGAGGAGGAAAGGTGTGCAGAAAACTGAATTGCAAAGTAGGAAGGCAATTTTGGCTTAGCCAAAGTGTCCTGAATGTCTTACTTGGGAAAATAAAAATCACAGTGTGAATCTGCAGCTTAAGAGCCTTCCTAAAAGTGTCAATAATTTCCATATACAAAGAATTTATTTTAGCCTGGGATTTCAATGTAAAGTGATTCGACTACGGTAAGTAGGACCACTTTATTGCTGTTCACAAATTCACATGCATTTATTCTGCTGAAAATTTGATATAGGGCATTTTTTGTGTTCCCATTTATCGCTTGCCAAGAAATAATTAAGAATAGGAGCTAGAAGATTAATTTTAAATAAAAAATCTTCTCAAATGAAAATGTCAGGTCATAAAAATTCCTTTTAAATCATAACAGCATATAAATCTTTGAAATTAACCATGTAATTACAATGTCTATCAACTTTTACCTTGAGCTTTGAGCCTCTCTTTTTAATCTCCCATTCTTTTTTAATGAATAGCTATTTTGAAATTAAAAAGTACTGTTCATTACACATGCCCCACTATAATAGGGTTTTTATCATATTTGCTCTATTTAAAAATACTTGCTACTTTGTAATTATTCACACGCCGATCCCTTCCTATATTGAGTAGAAAATAAAAAATGAAATAGAAGTCAAAGGTGCTTTAGAGCTGAATGATTTACACAATTCATTAAGGACGGTGATTTTTCAGTTAGCATCAGATTAAATGGTTACTTACTCTCAAATAGCCCTTGGGGAGTTGAATTGCTGGGTAGCAAACAGATTAAAGTTTGCATTGAAAGAAAAATTGAATTCAGAGGTAATCAATAGCATAATAGGGGCAGTGAGTGGTGCCTGCTGCCTGAAATGAAATTACCATATTTTTAATCTTAATTTTCCACTCTGTTTATCTGACAGTGTGGATGTGCAATCCAAACAGATAATGAGAGAGTGGGATATTGACACTGCTGTCCTCTGGAGTGCTTGTTTTCAGTGATTAAATGCTGTGATCTGTGATTACTTTGTGCAGGGATGTCAGAGCTGTTGGCCAGGACTATGGGAGGGACACTAGCTCAGCAGCTGTAGCTCTCTGGTCTCTCAGGTCCTAATGTCTGAAATTCATTTTCTGCTGACTATACAGGGCGGGGGGGAAATTGCCTATTTATGTATATACTTCTGCTGCACAAATTACAATAATTAATCCCATTACTATTGTTGTCCTGATTCAAAAATGTTTAATTAGATCAATATGTAGTGCACCCTCTCTGTAAGCACTATATTAACGAGCCACCGAACTTGCAAGGGGTACTAAGACATGTGTTATTATACAAAGCATGACGAGCAAAGTTTGGAGGTAAAGTGAATTATCTTTGTAGCAGAAGAAGACAAATAATGGAAAGTGTGATTGTATCAGACATCCAGCAAAACCAGTTGGTGTAGATATATGGAAATCTGAAATGTAAATAATACCCATTGTAAGTATAACATCCGCAGTCTTTTAAAATGCAAATGGAATGATAGAGATGTTTTTGTAAAAAACATAGAAGGATTTGGGAACAAAACATGATTTTAAAATTGCAATACATTAACATAGCTAGCACAACTGGAACGCAGAAAAATATAATGATGCAACCTTCTCTTGAAAAACATCCTCAAAGATTTCTTAATTCCATGGAATATGAAATCTCAAAATATTCCTGGTGTTTGTTGCTTAACCCAAACGTGACGTGAGCTATTTGCATTTTGAGTAGAACCGGCGGGATGGTATGTTCAGTGTCAGGGGCTGATCCTGCCTGATAATGGGATTACTGGCATGTAGCAAGGTTATTTGTGTCCCTCAGCCTTGCAGGGATCAGGCCCTAGAAACAGAATTTAGGAAGCTTTTAAGTGTGTGCATACGTGCCTGTGTGAAGGATGGGTGGGTTACTTGAACCGGAGTATGTCAGGCCTTGGCCGGTGTATTTATCGGTGACGACTATCATGTTCTCTGGAGAATTAGCGTCTCTCTATAGTACAATTTCCACACTTGATTACAACCTAAATCAGACTTCTTGCTTTTCTAACATCACCATTCTCCTTGTGCACCTTCCCAAACCTTTGTATCAAGGATTACTTTGGTCTAATAAGAGAGGTTAGCTTTTTAACTAGTCATCAGCTATTTAGCTGGTTTTAGGATTTGGGTTTTGGGTTAGTTTGTTTGGGGTTTTTTTATCTTCTACTACAATACAGCATAGAAGGCAAGGCTTTATTTTCACAAGTGCTGGGTTCTCACAGCTACTGTTGCAGTCATTAATGTCTGCAAGATTTTACTCCTCCTGAGAATTAGGTGCAGTATAAAGAGCTGAAGGACTCCTGAGTGCAGCTCTGAGCCGTAAGCACAAGACCCTCGCTCTCTGTGAGTATCCACATCTTCATGGGGGTCACGGTTCTTGATCTCTAGCTTGACAGAGGGCAAGGGGGGTACACCTCACAGCAGATAGTTCAAAAATGTCCAGAAGTCAGATCCTTCTTTCCTTGCATGTATAGATGTATGTGTGCATGCGCTAGATGAATAGCAGATTGATTTACAGGGATGAAAGCTGTGGCCCACAAGCATCCTCAAACTTTGCCCCTCCACAGTAATTTCTGCAAGTTGGAGCAGGGTTATAATGCATGAGCTGACATACAACTATTGCCTGATCAAGTGTTCTTCACCAGACACGACTCTCTTTGCCCTTCCCCTTAAAAATAATTCAAACAGATCTAATAACATGCTGATTCACTCTTAATTTTACCTTCCCCTCTCTTTGAACACAGCTTGGATGCTCGGTTGGAAACAACACAAAAGAGCTTCTTTACCTAGAGAAACCAAATCTCAGGTGCTCTGTAAGATCAAATCCCTGAAGGCTCAGAGAAAGCCCTACATTACTTACAGGGAGCAAAAATAGTAAAACTACTGCTACTCCAAGAATTAATAAAGAAAGCAGAAATTGCCACAGAAATACTACCCCCCATATCAAAAACTTCCTTAAAGAAGTACCTTTTTGTACGAGTACTTTTGAGGGAACTTGTTCCTACCCTAGAGAAACTGACCGTCAAAAGGACTTCAGAGGAAAATGAAAAACGTTGATAATCCAAAAAACAACTTCGGCACATGTGTGTTCCCCCCCCAGCATGGGGGCTAGATTACACACTGTGTAATGTCCAAAGGTGCAGATCAGGAATAGCCCAATTTAGTTTCTACATACGGTAAGAATTTAGAATTTGATACAAAGAAATATAATACAGCAGAATGTAGCTCAATGCATGCTAACAGAAATATCTGCAAGTATTTGTTAATCCCTGTTAATATTTTTCTTCTAAGTAAATCATGATTGGTCACGTATCTTGCATGGTGCTATTCTTCTTCCCTTACTTAATGCTTACGCGGATGAAGGCTCTGATGCATCACTACTGAAATCAATGGAAGTTTTATCAGTGTCTTCTGTGGGAGCAAGACTAGGAAGAAAATGAACATGGAGATTTCCCCAGTCTTAATTCCCTATTAGCGACTGACCCAATGAGAGGATGGGTGAGACTAGAACAGTACCATGAAAGCAGTTGCTTTTTTTAAGGGCACTCTTTATTTTTTTTTTCTGATTTCAAACCTTGCTGTTGGCTCAAATGAGATAATTATACAAGTATTTCCAGCATGAATAGTCATGCATCCTAAATTATAATGACTTTTCCAATGAATACTTAAATATATGACCTTGAAATTTGCTTTTTTTGCAAATGCTTATGTCAGTAAAATTAAAATACAGTGCAGTGCTCGGAAAGTGAGTGTAAAAGAGGTGTGAGTGTGGAAGAAGCAAATCCAGTTAAATGTCTGATCAAACATTAATGTCAGTATTCACCCACCTTTAGTAAGAAGACAGTATCCAAAATGTTCACATAATTATATTCCATGCTTTCAGCAGACATTTAAGATGATATTATTCTCATATTAATCTTTGAACAGTGCATTGAGGGGATACTTTGTCACCTCCATATGGTCAATGACAAGAGTTCCCCTCAGAATTGCTAATATCTCACTGAGTCACTTGTTTTACCATATTTCTTTGAAACAGTTTTCTCCTGAAATTACTGTATCTGCTGTGTTTGTCAGATCCATTAATATAAAATACAATGAATTAATATTAGCAATATTTTTTAAAATTGCTAAACAGTCTTGACATGAGAAACTCCCTTGATTCATGACATGGGGTTCAGGTTTGCTCTCCTTATTCTGCAAACCGTTGTAGATAAAGATGACATGGCAAGACAGGCATTTTCCACAGTTATGCAGAGTTTACAAACCTGCTGAAGTTGAGGAGCTTGTTCGGGGCTAGTGAAGTAAGAAACTATCTAGAAGAGATGTCAGTGGGAAGCAATATGGTTGCAGTTGTTTCCCATATATTAACACACAGCTACCATCTGCGGAAAATTATAAACTCAGATGTGAGCAACACTTAGTCCTCTAGCTTTCTTTAAAACAGGGACATCTATAGTTGTTATTGCTCTTTGCATTGTGTTATCTGTACGTGCATCAAACTCCTTACCAGCACTTTAAAATTCTGATCTCTGAGGCTCGGCGATATTGCTAATAAACACCCATTGAAATGGAAAGCGGCTAGAAAGCTGTTTGAACTTCTTTCCTGTTTTCTGACTATAGAGGTATAGTCCAAGCGAACGCTGGGGTTTATAAGAGCACAAAAGCTTTCTTCTGCCCATGTACCTGCAGTCACCACTTTAAGTATATTGAGCTTCAGAGCACACAAAGGAGAGGCAGAAAATCCAAACCAATCTCTTCCCTTTCACTCCTTAAATCCTGACATGCTCCATCACCTCTTCAAAATAGTGAGCTGCCCTTCCCCAAAATGGAGAAAAGAAACAAAATCCAACGCAAAACAATGAAGAAGGGATAATCTGATCTTTAAATAAGGAGACATGTTGCTTGGGGCTTAAGCAGGGTAAAATTTCACAATGATGTCACCTTCTTCTGAGAACGTGACCCCCGTGAGAGGTGAAGGGTGAAATATAAATACCACTAATCCATTGTGTTTGTGTATCTCTCGAATATGTGCCAAGTTTGGCATGCCTGACTCCACCAACTCTCTGACAAACTAGGAAGTCTTCACTACAGGCTTTGAATGGGCAGTATTCATGGAAATCAAATGGCTGCTCTTTTTTTCTGACTGAAGTACAGCTCATTGATGCATTTTCTTTAAAAACAGACCTTTTTTTTGGTCTCATTTCTGACAAAACAAAGTCTGATCTTCACATGCAAAACCAGAGGAGCCGTTGCTTTTCGTGCAGACAGAGCATCCTCCACGTGTAGTGGTTTCCACAATCCTAAACTGAGTCATGTGTGTGAAGTTCACTGTTTGCTTGTTTGGTTTTCTTAAATATCTGCTCCAATACAAAGAGGAATGTATTCAGGAAAGTCACATTGCCCATGCAATAGAGGGTTTTAGAGTGGATGACACAATGGTCTCTCCTTGCCTAGTTCTCTGTGTGCTGGTAAGGTGAAAGAGAGCTACAACAATACAGATTTCTATTTTTAGGAGACGTTCATGAAATATGTTGAGAATAGAAAAGTTTTAAGATTTTTAAGGATATCGGGGGGTAACATTTGTTTGCTATTGGCATATCCTTGGAGAAAGCCTTGTGTTAATGTAGTGGGAGCAGAAACGGAAACTGATTGAGAAAACACTCCCCAAGATCTTTGTATTGTCCACATGATGCCTGTTTGCTTTTAAGACCAGCAACATACAAAGCACAAATATAGACTCCATTTTAATAATATTTTTATTTAAAAGTACAAATGGTTTTAGGCATAACAGCTGGTAAGAGGACCAGAAGCTGCTTCCCCTTCTCACAGAACAGGAGCAAAATCAGTGCTCTGCCACTTGGGAATTTGTTTAATCCAGCATTCCTCTGCAGAGAACTTTGCTGAGGGGGACACAGAGAGAAAGAGGATGAATGAGAAACTTCATTTTTAAGAGGAAAGACAACCTTTGGCAAAAATATTGTACCCCAGGAGACACAGTTTTCCATGCAAGGGCAGATCCTGCAAAAAATTGTTTTCCGTGAATTCAAGAAATGCTTTTTTGCCCTGTTAACACCCAGCAAGGTCTGCAGGCATTTTTGGTTCTCTCCCACTCGTTCTCTCTTTTTTACTGCACAAAAAAAAGTTTCTTGTTTTTGTTGGTAAGGGCTTTCACAACCTGTTGTCATCCAACCTTTCATCTCTATTTTAAATAGGTCCCCACTAGTTTTGACTGGGCAAAATATTCCTCTTTTCCATGATAAATTTGTGTACGGGTACTCTTTAGCTTTTTCCAGTGCATGGGAAGAGTTTCCTGGGATGATCTCAAGATTATCAGTCAACAGGGATTCTTTTTCTTTCTCCAGGTTCTGCCTTTTCCTTGGAACAAAGACATTGCTGGTTTCTGTAGTCTGTGCAGTACTCATCATAACCAAGTCCTAATCCAAGGCTGAGGGTCCTTGTTGGTCCGATAGTACCAATTGAGTAACACCTAAAGCAGGAAAGGCTAGATACATGTACATCAGATCAATCCTGTTCCCACGTTCATGCATGTACCAGTCTTCACTACTGAGACTGCAGTCTCTGAAGAGCAGGAACTGTCTTTTACTATCCCGTGTGCAGGGAGGTAGGTAAAAGTCATGTAGCGACTCATTCAGGTGCCTGCACATGTGTCTAGTGTGATTTTAGGTGTTTTAAAACATCGAAGACATCTGTGTGGGCTAGGAGGTATGACACAGGACCAACAGGACTGCTGTGGGGAGGCCTTGGAGGCCAGGTAAGATACTGTAAAGCAGCTGACGTGACCCTGTGCACCTCTCATTAGGCTGTGAACCTCACCAGAGCGACTCTCCATGAGCCATGTTAGACAGCCGTGTCAGACGGCCGTGTGAGGCTGGAGCGCGTCAGTGCATGGGTACTCCTTGGCACCGGCCGGAAAGTCTGCCAGCAAACAACAAAAGTACTCGAGGAACATTAAAGTTTCAGCCTAACTTTTATTCAGCTGTTAATTAAGCCACTGGCTGTGTCTAGACTATGGGACCTGGGAGTGCTGCCAAACCCCTGTGCGTGGCGTGTACCCACCCTGCCGCATCTTGGCTCCAGCCTGGGGCATGATGCCCGTGTTTGCCGCCTGCGATGCCTGGCCCCACCAGGAGCCCCAGCACAAACTCCTCAGTGCCGAATTTGGGCGACCATGACCACCGCTCCAGGAGCCTCACAACGCATGGCCGAAGGTGAGTGAGGACACGGCCTCTGTCATCGAAATAGAAGATGACTTTATTTTCCAAATAGTTATATAGCCCCCTCAAATGCTAGGTTGAAAATGTTGAAAAACAGTCTTCTAGACATGCTAATGAAATGCTAATAAAATAATGCAGCCAAGTCCCACTAGCTTTGAGAAATTAAGCAGGCAGCTGAACTCAGCCTCATGGTAAAGTTAACTGATATTTAGTGACTCTGGACAGACACCAATTATCTGCATTAAAGCCAAATGTTGTTACCCTGTGTGCTGAACCAAAGATATGGATCAAGCCATCAAATACAAGGGCTTCTCACTAGGCAAAATAAAGAAGCTGAGTCACTACTTAAAAGTCAAAAATTTTCATTTGTAGACTTAAGCTGCAGATCTAACTTGCTACAAAAATTGTATTTTCAGTGTTGTCTTGGGTTAATATACATTTAAGGATATCTCCTGGGACAGCCTCAGCATCTGAGGTACAATCTAGATAACTTCATGGTGTGGTTCACTCTGTACATGGGCTAATACAAGAGAACTGTGAGGAGGAGAAAGAAAACCTTGCCTGGGAAGCAATGGGAAATACAAGAACTGTAAAGCAGGGTTCAAAGGCAGTCTAAGGACAAGGACAGAGCAAGAGGCAAAAATCAGGAAACTTATGTTGCTTGAGTAAATCAACTCCTGTTTACTTCATATCACAGCACTTTTGCAATGTTGGTGTATAGTTCCCAATTTAGAAGTGGATGGCAAAAAAAGTGCAGGTTCATGATGTCAGAGTCACTTTTCCCCCTGAAATGTATGTGCCAGCTAGAGGTGGCATTTACCCAGACATCAATGAGAGACAAGAAGAAGCAGTTTGAGAAGCGATTCATCTCATCGCAAAGATACATCTAAATGAACTTTTCCCTATAAAGTACGCTTTTTTCCCCCTTGACTGAGATGAAACTTCAGAGCAGTCGGCTCATAGAATCATAGAATGGTTTAGGTTGGAAGGGACCTTAAAGATCATCTAGTTCCAACACCCCTGCCATGGGCAGGGACACCTTTCCACTAGACCAGGTTGCTCAAAGCCTCATCCAATCTGGCCTTAAACACTGCCAGGGAGGGGGCATCCACAACTGCTCTGAGCAACCTGTGCCAATGTCTCATCACCCTCACAGTCAAGAATTTCTTCCTAATATCTAATCTAAATCTACCCTCTTTCATTTTAAAACCATTCCCCCTCATCCTGTCACTACATGCCCTTGTAAAAAAATCCGTCTCCCACTTTCCTGTAGGCCCCCTTCAGGTACTGGAAGGCTGCTCAAAGGTCTCCCCGGAGCCTTCTCTTCTCCAGGCTGAAGAGCCCCAACTCTCTCAGCCTCTCTGCATAGGAGAGGTGCTCCAGCCCTCTGGTCATCTTTGTGGCCCTCCTCTGGACTTCCCTCATGTGCAGCCTCACACTCATGTGCAACCTCACTCTCATGTGCAGCCATCTAAAGATCAGGAAAGACAAAGCTGGTTCAGATGTTCCCTGCCAAGCAGAAGGAAGCTGTCCATAAACCTCTGCAGCTTCTCCTCATGGTCAGGCCTACCCACTGAGCAGAAGCAATGTACTACACCAAGCTCTCTGCTTCCTGAGGACATCCTAACAGGGACACTCCAGCTGACACCTTTGTCTTAGCGGCAAGTCCAGACCCTGTGTTTGTTTTGAGGAACAGAGACTGCCACATGGTCAGAAAGCCACTGAGATAGCATAGACAAGAGGATGTCCAGTCATTGCTTTGTGGTTATTGATGTGATAACATCAGCCTGGGGCTTTGCAGGGCAGTCTCCAGAGGAGATCAAATCAGCAACATCATCTGAAGACACTCCAAGCACAACTTATATGCCCCTGATGTTGGGTAGGCAAGAAAGTGTCTGCCTCTAAGGATTGCCAGCTAATTTCCAGCACTGAAGAGTAGCTATACTTCAGAGATGGACCCATTTTAGAGATCAAAGGAGAAAGCAAATTCCCTCACTGTTCATACAGCTGTTCTACCTGAAATCTTATATAATAAAGAGTTACTGTCAAGACAGACTTTCAGACCTTTCTCCAGGAGTAAAAACTTGCTATCAATCTAAGAAAAACAATTTGGAACTGAGACACCTGCCATAATATTATTTTCATTTTAATACTATATTTCATTTGAGCTTGACTTTAAAAGGACACATGTGCCTGTGTGCGTTAGAAAAACGGTGGATTTAACTGTGGAAAGGGGAGTCAGTGGTCATGAAAACTTTTACCATGTGGCAAGTATATAATCTGCCTGTAACACCATGCCATAATATATAATATATATAGCAGGGAACTGAGCAGAAAGGAGAAAATCAGTCATTTACAAGTAGTCCCTTGTGTCGTACCTTTATTACAGAACGGCTTTGCATACAGTCTGTCTTGCCAGCTTTTAGTGTCGCCACTCTGCAAATGAAAGGGAGAAGGATTGCACAGGCAGAGGACTTCCCAAACAGAGGTTATAATTTCTCTCCCTGTTAATGGTGAGTCCCGTGCAAAAGAAAGTAATTCACACAGTGTGGGGCACGTAACCTACTGCGTATATAGGTTAGCAGTGATGTAGAGCCCTGACAGTGCCAGCAAATGAGGAGTAATAGCAACTAACCCGGATGGCTGCAGGTCTTACAGGTATCACTCAGATATGGATCAATACATAACAGCAATTCACATGCATTTGCCAGACCAGGATTTTTAAAATTTTACTGGCTATGACTGTACAGCTGTTCGGGATAATTCTTCCTAGGTGTTAGCAGTGGTAGTAAATATTTATATTTATATTATAGTGGTGTCCAAAGGAACGAGTAGGGGAGCATTATGCATAGAACTGTATAAAAAAGAAAAGATATAATCCCTTCCCTGTGGAGTTAACCATCTAGAGGACACAAATAAAGGGTAGAAGAATGGGAATAAAACGTACATGCAAATGAGTATAGCGATGAATTGAGGCAGCTTTGTGAATTCTAAGATTTTTATTTTAATTCCTTTAGGGAAGAGATAAAGATAGGCAATGGTTGCTATCAAGTCACTGGGAAATTCTAGGGGTCTGGAATTCAATTTTGTTTCAGAAAAGTGGGTTTATTAAAACTTTCTACTATTATTTTTCGATTTTTCTTTTATTTCTGTTCTGGGGTTGGTGGGGGTTTTTTTGTACAGGAAGGGGGAAAAACGTAAACCATAGAAATTTCTGCTTCTTTGGATGTGTAAACATTGGACCGGGATTTTATTACCTATTATATGCCAAGGAATCAGCTGTAATTTGCAAGTCATGTGCGTATTCATTCAAGCCACATAAGAGATACAGCTGCTGGTCACTGTCACACCTGGCGTTAGTATGGGGCTCACATGGAGAGCACATCAGCTGCATCCCCTGGAAGGAACATCCATCCCTCTCCTCATGGGGCTGTGTGTAAAGCAAACCTCCCGCAAGTGTGCATACACACCTGATGAGCAACTCCTGCTCCCTTAAAGAAAAAGAAACAAAAACTCAGTTAAGTTATGCGTCTCCCCTTTCCAAGCCCTGGTGGAAGAGGGGGAAGAGGTGGCTCACCCTGCCTTTGCGGGAGGTCGTAGGGCTGATTTCCGTCGCTCCTGGCCTGTCACCTCTGCAGCGTTACCGGGTGGCTGAGGGGCACGAGTGGGGTCGGGGGCTGCCCCTGCCCCAAACCCATCCCCGGTGCCCGTGGGAGCAGCCCTGGTGTCAGGCGAGCCCCAGCAGGAAAGAAGAGCAGTCGGATTTGGTATTTAGCTCCACAGTTTAGCTCCCTGAATTGTTGATTGTTTACCAGTTAAAGTGGAGTTCTTGGGGTGGATATTAGCAAAGAAGGAATTAATTAGGCAACTTCTGTAATCCTGTCAACACTTCTCTGGCTTGCTAGCACAAGCTGAGGCATTTTCACATTTTCTTCTTCTTTATTCTGAGCATTTCCCAGGTAACAGGGAAGGCGAAGAAGACGACAGGCTTTTAAAACTGCCTCCCTGTAACTTACCTTGACAGTGAGATGAAACTTCTTTTTCTTCATGTTTTCCTGGCATAATCCTTTCTCTTTTTTTCTTCATTTCATGGCAACCTGTAATCCTGGAGCTGATCTAAAGAAGCCTTGCTTTGCACATATCTGCTTCTTATAAAGTGTATTCTTCATCACTCTCCAGGAAAAAAAGATGTCCTAAGACAGTGGGAGAAAAGAAGGGCTTCAAGCGACACAGTAACAATTTCATTGTTTAACTTAAATAATGAAGGCTTTGGGGTTCTGGTTTTTATTTTTAAATGTTGGAAGTGAAATGTGGTAGTGATGTTTGAGTTACGAACAATGTCACTTATTCTTTTTCTGCTTCAGAGTCAATATAGCAATGTTCTGGGCTACAGTGCTCTTAGGCATGGGTAACATTGATTAGCTAGATTTTGGGCATAAATAGGTAAAAAGAAGGATGGCAAGGAACACCAGTGCTTTTGTGTGTGCTGCTCTGGAAAATTTGATTCTTGTTTATTGTAGTTTGTCCTTTTCCTACATCACAGGAGTAAGAGTTGATTAAAGAAACAAAGAGCATGAACAAGCATAATATAAAACTGGCAACTTACATTTACATAACTTAAATTCTTAGTTTAAGAGACATAAATAAGGAAAAAAAAATCCTTTCAGGAATTCAAATGAAAGTTCTTTGGATTTTGTCTTTTCAACATTATAAACAAAATTCTCATTGCCCAAAAGCAGAAGAAAACTTAGGAGACTATAGCTGCAGGAAGGGGAAGAAGGAGGTTTACATTTCCGAGATATACTAGAAATTCATTCTAAAATTAGGACAGACATTATTATCTGTTCTGACCCTAAATGGCTTTGTCTGATTGATTGTTTCTTTTGGGAGGCTGCAGAGAGCTGCTCCCTTGGAGAAAGCTGTTTGGTAACTACCAGTGGCTCTTGCTAAACGACCAACAGTCTCCTTCTGGTTGAGTCAGGTTAGAAATGGGTCTCCTCATCATTGTCACTCTGGGTGTTCTTTTTGTTTCTCTTCTTTTACTGCTGTTTCTGTTTACGGCACAAACCCCATCTCCCTCCCCTGCAATAGATTTTCATTATATCTGCGTTTAGTACTATACTTTTAAATTTCCTTTTTTTCCTCACAGTTTCTTGTTTAGTCTGTGCACACAAGCAGTAACACCTCCTCACAGCTGAAAGTATTACACTTAACCAAAGAGCTTTCTGTTTTCTAGCTCAGAAATAAAGTACTACAGGTGAGTCTGTAAGTGTCAAGTGAAAAAAAAACAAACCACAAAGAACCAACATGGAAATGGCAAAAACAACAGCAGCATTAGAAAGGTTTGTTTATTCATATGATAATGGGCAGCTTTAATGTGAACTTTTTACATAGTCGAGCCAGTGAGATCAATTTAATCCGGGTGGGTTATTCTTCTCTTAGTGTAAAAGGCCATTGATTCCTTCTATTGGCTCAGTGAGGGAGTTCTTCAGCATAGTGGCATGATGAGGAAGCTGGTTGAAAGCCACTGAAATCAGCAGGAGCCTTTTAATTAACTCTGAATCAGGCCCTGACAATGTATATAACTGCTCTCCTTTTGCAAAACTTTCAGGTTTTTTGAGACAATTGGATTACCTAAACAAAACTCAGTTTTTCCATTTAAATATTCTGCATGAATCGATTCTTATGGAGAAAATATTTTGCTCGCGCTACCTCTTCTATGTGTTTAAATTCTGTAAGTGTTGCCATTTATAATCGCTTCATCATCCTTTGTTCAGGTGACTAATTATAATAAAATGTATTTTATGCATAAAACAGTATGAGACTCATTTTTATACATCTAATTTAATTATTTTTTACTGTGACAAATCACATTGTTAGAAATGTACTAACAGATGGGGTGGATTTTAAAGTCAGTATAAATTATGACTCCTTAATTTTTGCAAGTGTTGAAGAATTTAATTGTCTCCATTCAAATTTTTGGCTTAACTCCTGTGGTTTGACTTGTTAGGATTCCAGACATGCAACACAAGGAGCAGGGAATTTCTGGACTGTGCAGCATCTTTTGGGAAAAAGAAAAAAAATCCTAAGGAGGAAAGGAAGTTAAGACAAAAAGAAGGTCTGAGGTGCTCAAAAAGGCCTGTCCCAGAGTGAGGGTTAGGATGTCAAAGGGCTCTGGTTGAATAGCCTTGCTTGTTAGGGGCAGCAGAAGCAGGACTCTTGTGTTGCCCACATACCAGGTGCAAAGAAACAAAGGCTGAGTGTGATCCCAGTCCAGGAGTTGGGGAAACTCTTATCCAAGTATAAAATCAGAGCTTGGGTAGCTCCAGCTAGCTGTAAAACATAGTTAGCAGTGAAACACTGTTTCAGGGTGCCTTCTTTTCTTTTCTTTTCTTTTCTTTTCTTTTCTTTTCTTTTCTTTTCTTTTCTTTTCTTTTCTTTTCTTTTCTTTTCTTTTCTTTTCTTTTCTTTTCTTTTCTTTTCTTTTCTTTTCTTTTCTTTTCTTTTCTCTTCTCTTCTTTTCTCTTCTTTTCTCTTCTTTTTTTCTTTTCTTTTCTTTTCTTTTCTTTTCTTTTCTTTTCTTTTCTTTTCTTTTCTTTTCTTTTCTTTTCTTTTCTTTTCTTTTCTTTTCTTTTCTTTTCTTTTCTTTTCTTTTCTTTTCTTTTCTTTTCTTTTTTCTCTTCCCTTCCCTTCCCTTCCCTTCCCTTCCCTTCCCTTCCCTTCCCTTCCCTTCCCTTCCCTTCCCTTCCCTTCCCTTCCCCTCCCCTCCCCTCCCCTCCTCTCCTCTCCTCTCCTCTCCTCTCCTCTCCTCTCCTCTCCTCTCCTCTCCTCTCCTCTCCTCTCCTCTCCTCTCCTCTCCTCTCCTCTCCTTTTTTGAGAAGCAGCAAGTCTTTCAGCTTCAGTAATTTTACATTTGGATGTTCCCATTGAGACGTCTTCTCTTCTAGCCTTCTTCTCAACTGTCCTTCAGGCTGCTCAGCGGCTGTGTTACTCCTGGCAGTTCTCCCTCCCTCCCTCACCCTTACAGAGCAGATCTTCCTCCCTCAGCCCAGGCAGATGGGCCACCATGGGCAGAGCTATGTTTCTCACCCACTGCTCCAAACCTGTCACCATTCTTCTCAAATCCTCCCACACACATCCTTTTATATATATTGCTCCAAACCCTGCTCCTGGTGCCCCTGGAAAAGCCATCACGAACAAATCTCTGTTTATGACCTTTTCACAATTCCCTTTCTTCATGCTTCCTTTTACACCATAGCAGTTTTGCAAACTTTTGTGTTTATGCTGTGTTTATGACTGGCAGTAAGTTGCCTAAACATAGGTGTAGAGTGTCCCACCTGGTCTTGAGCTATACTGTAAGGGTAAGGGTCATATCAGCAAGCTCTACACAGCTGACTCTGATACAGTTAGATGTCTAAAATTATTCTAGATGTTTGTGTTTAGTCAACCGGATACTACTCCATGTGAACAAATATTAGCTGCCTTTAGTGACTAAAAAACTGCACCGCATGGCCACCTCTCAGGCACCTGCAGCTCCTTGCAGTGCTCATGATTGTCTTCAGACTGCCCAAGCTTAAACTGCCTGAATAGCTCGCTTCATCAGGTGACATCAAGGCTCTTTGAGAAAGGTCTCCTTGATCAGGTGATGATCACAAAAATGTGTCAATGGGAAGCAGAGAAACGTCTAGGTTTCCCAGAGGAAAAGATTAAGCATGACTGACCCAACTGCCTCCACGTGTCCCATCAGCCCCTGACGTGACACCTGCAACAATGTTTGCTTTCCTGATAGGTCTACGCTTGGCATACTCCTTCCCCTTTTGGATCCAAAATTCCCTTGTAGCACTCCCCAGATGTCTTCTCGTGCCCTCACCTGAAGAAAGACTTGTGCCCACATTCTCTGTGTATGACACCAGTGGGTGGAGGCCTTCAGCCTGCGCTCAAAATGAAGTAGACATATTATTTACATTGGCACTGGCTGTTTTCAGTGCCACTAATGTCTGCTCATGAGGCTTCATTCGTACATAGAATACCCACGATGCAGAGCAGGCTCACAGGTGTGTGGAATAAATTCCACTACGTGTTCTATTCTACTTCTGAAGATAAAAACCACATTAAATTAATGAGGAATGTCATCAAGTCCTAGCAAGTGATTAAGCTCATAGATCTGTGGCTGTAAGGCTGTGGTGCTGACTAGCAGGCTGCTGTTTTTTCTGTGCCTGCCGGTTTTGAACTGGTATTAGAGAATTTGGAAACACTGGATTTAGAGTTCAGTTTTGAAAGTTTATCTGATTCAGACATTAGGAAGCACTAGTACAGCTTCTGTACCCATTATCTCATGATTTAAATGTTCTCTGTTTTACATTAGCTAATGATTTAAGTGCCATTAGATATCTTCACATAACATCCAATATGAAATAATCAACTAGCTTAGTGTAACATTGGTCCCATCAATCAAATTCCCTATTCCTCCCACAGCATTGTTAACGAAATGTTGGTAAGAAAGCCCACAGACCCGAGTATAGCATTAGAATTAAGGGGGTGAAAGGTGACATTTCATTATTCATTTTTTTGTCTTGAAGTCCCATTTCATTTCAATAGAGTCCGGAAGGGACATTTGCTCAGAAAATGTTTTGTAACTCCTATGGTATATGTCCCAACTATTATTTGTGTTTAAGATGATTTGCTGATAATACAGCAACATTCAATGGACAAGAAAGGCATCATCTCTTCTAAAAATATACCTGATGCTGGAGCTTGACATGGTTCCTTTGAGGCAGGATCCTGGTAGGTCTTTGTGTCCTTATGTTCTTTGTGGTGAGATGGGTACCAGCTTGAAAAGATGTAGTTTTAGTAATGAACTCTATTACAGAATCACAGAATCACAGAATGGTTGGGATTGGAAGGGACCTCTGGAGATCTAGTCCAACCCCCTGACAAAGCAGATTCACCTAGAGCACGTTGCACAGGGTCGTGTCCACGTGGGTTTTGCATTTCTCCAGAGAAGGAGACTCCACAGCCTCCCTGGGCAGCCTGTTCCAGTGCTCTGTCACCCTCAAAATAAAGGAGTTTTTCCTCATATTGAGATGGATCTTCCCATGTTTCAGTTTGTGCCCATTGCCCCTTGTCCTGTCACTGTACCACTGAGAAGAGTCTGGCCCCATCCTCTTGACACCCACCCCTAAGGTATTTGTAAGTATTGATAAGATCCCCCCTCAGTCTTCTCTTTTCCAGGCTATTGTTACAATGGAGATAAATACGGATGTTGTTCCTCATGGTTTTGCCTGATTGATTTGTAGGTGAGGGTGAAAATGTGCGGATATGAAGATGAAATGTGGTCACATGCAGGACCACAGAGTTGCTCCCAGGCCTTTCACTGGAGTCCTCATTAAAAGATAACATACTAGTAAATTAAACACAAAACCGGCATCATTGCACGCTCACATAACAGGGGGCTGAACTGGGGGGAAGTGAGCAACACATTGGGGACCTAGACCATTTAGTCACCTTCCTCTCCAACAGTTGAAGCCTGCAGAGAGACAGCGGAGATCTGCTGAAGTGGGAACATATCAGGCAATAAGTAGAGACCTTTGGAGTGGGACGGAGAGAGGAGCCAGGGTGGAGGAAGGCCCATGGCAGTTCAAGGAGCAGTCTGTCAAGAATGGGCTGGTGTTTGTTTTGTGGAGTTGTGTTTTGTGAAGTTAATAATAAAGACAAACCCCAGGAAAGACGCAAAGTTGGAAAGCAAGCCTGTCTGCACATCTTCTGTTCAAAGCAGAGCAGGGACTCCAGCTGCTGGGAGAGCCACCTGTCTTTGAAGCAATTTTGAGGTGAAAATTTCAGCCCTTTGTGCAACCAGTTAAAGCTTTTCTAATTCCCCTTTAATTTGGGAGTGCTCAGAAAGCTCTCAGCATTTTTGCAGGTAACTGGCAAGCTCTTTGCCACTCTCTAATGAGCTCTTTTCTTTTGCTGAGAGGTCAGGATTGAATTATTGTTAATATACATGGAAGAGGACATTAATTAATTCTGAGGAAAAGAGGATTTTTAACCTATTCTTATAGCCATCACCTAAAGTACATAAACTCTCAGCTGGGACTGGGTTCTTTTAAGACTGTTTCAGGTTATCATGAAGTCGTCTTCAATCAGTCACAAGCTCCATTCGATGCTGCGCAAAAAGCCGAAGTCTCCGCTCTACTGCATTGTCCCAGTACTGTACTACAACACAGGCAACTTCAGCCAGCCAGCTGTAGTGGAAAGGCTTGAGATTGCTGGTTTTCCCCTCTCTGAAGATTTATGTGGTATTAAATAGGCAAAAAATGCATCCTTCTGCTTGTGAAGAAGAGGGACACTATAATAGGTTCAGACTTTTTTTATGGAGGAGTCGAAATGTGGCACCAAATTCTGAAAAGGGTTTAATTAACAGCTTGGTTTTGCCAGACTTTTCTAGTGAAGAACTAACTTAGCTTATGGACTATAACTCCAAAAAAGAACTATTGATATGTTAATTGTATATGATTATGAATGGTTATTTATGGCATTGGATCTCTCCGCTAAACCAATTATGCTCTATTTGTGAGATTTGCATTATACTGCATCCATGGCATTTAATTAAACTTGTATTTCTCTTCTTTCTTTTTGTTTTTTTTTTTCCAGCCTTAAATGTATGACAAACTACACTAGTCACTCAGTGGTTAAAGGTGAAATCAGCTATTCATTCGATCACCCTCATGCACATCCTACTTGGTTTGTGCTGCCCGGAAAATCTTAGCTGTGCTCCCTTAAATGTTAACTCACCAACTTACCAGCTCAAGCTCAATGAATTTTTATAATCGTATCTTACATATTTCTAGAACTAGACAGATCAGTCACTCGAACACTATTGGTGAAAACAGTCTTCTCTATTTTAATGTATGTTTAAATATATTTATATAAACATAAAAGGGATGTTTAAAAACAGTGTAATGGCACAGCGTGCTATAATCTGGGTGTTTCTTTTGGTCTCCTTCTGCCAGTTAATAAACAGCGTACAAAGTCAACTGCATAACCAATGCTCTAATTCAGAACATATTAAAAGGTTTGCGTGGGGGAGGTAAATTGGGCTGATAGTGAGTCAGGAGCTGGCTGGATCCCTTATTTGTCCATTCAGAGAATTTTTAATGTAGAACTAATTTTCAAGTAGTTGAATTTTTGTAAAGAAAATGAAATCCTTAAGGGGGCAATTTAGCTGGAATCCTCTGAAACACAGTTAAACATGGACTGCCTTTTCACAGCCATTTCATGCGGAAAAGGATCTTAGGTTTTCATTCCCTTGACAGCTGCTTTCTCTTTCTTTTCTGTAAGTGTATTACAGTGCACCTATTGAAAGAGTTGATAGGGGTTAGTGGAGAAGGGGGTTAAATCATGATGTGAGATATACTACTTTGTTACTTGAAACTTGCTTTGCCTCATACTCACAGTGTCAGTGCCAAAAATGTTAGTTTGGGGCTTTCTGTGGTTCAAGTGTCCAAAAGTGGGAATAAAGAGATACATATCCATCCTCCCTGCAGCCCCTCGTGTGCACCGGTTGCTGTGTTACTGGGGCAGGGTGCTGAGAAATCAAGAGTACAGCAGCTGATCTTCCAGTTCACATATATATATATATACATGTACGTGTGTGTGTGTGTATATATATATATGCATTTTTTTATATATATATATATATATAAAAAAAATACTCCACTGTCCCTGCACAGGCAGTAGCAAAAAACATAGATCCAGTTCTTCAGTTTCAGAACATAATAATATCCTCTTCCTGGCCACAATGCTATTCATCACAGCCTTTTGCCAAATAACAGGCCTAAGTGGCCTGGAGGTCTTTCTGTGGACACTATTCCAGATTCAGTTTCCCAAAGAACGTTTTGAAACATGACAGTCCTAAAATATTTTCAGTCTTACTCAGAAAAACTCTCACTAACAAAATTCGACTCTCGGATCTCTATTCTCTAAGAACCCGAGTCGCTTCTGTCTCAGCTGAAGTCTTGACAGAAAGCAGTTTTAGCATCTTGCTTGCATCTTAAGTGCACGACTTAAAAGTTTAAAAACACAAAGCAGGAATAATTTGAAGCTGTTTTCTGTGTGTGATCATGGGGATGGGAGAACGTAGTTGGAATAATAGTATCAGAAAGGAATTTATTTAATTATGTTCCTTCTACTGTTACACATTAGCAAATAAAGTAGGATCACTGCAAAAGCCTTTATTTAGCCTGGTTGTTGGGGCAAGTACAAAAGTGTTCATCATCATGACATTACTAAGGGAGCCATTGCTAGAATCTAGCTTGAGATAGCTGAGGAAAAAAAATGTAGCTCTTATTTCAATCGGGACAATTTGCAATACCCAAATCTTCTATTGTTTGAAGGGTTTATTTTACGACACAGAACCTGTAGTTACTGCACCCCCAAAAGTCCTTTTTTATGATTAGCTGAAGCACAGACAAATCATGAAAAGACAATTGTACACTTTCTTGTGTTGCTTTATGGGCTTTAAGTGCCTACAAAAAAGGATTCCTTATGCTTTAATTTCGCTTTATTTTTTTGACTGTAAAGACCCATGGGGTAAATGCCAGTCCCACAATCCTGCAGTTATATGGTTACTGTCAGCCTGCTCAAATGATGCTTCCTGTTCATTAGGCGTCCTTTCATCTGACAACAATGTACTGGCTTTGCTGCAATTCTTAGTCAACGCCCATCTCTTCAATAGCCTGTGAATAGTATTAAATAGTGTTTATGCTAGCTATTGTTGCCTTTTGTGTGGTTTGTCTAATTCACAGAGAAAAGTCTGCTTTTGTGGTCTAAGGCTGGCTACGTCATGGCACGCCATGTGCCTTCTGATGGGATCCATTCCTGCTGAGTGATAACATTACAGGCCTGAACTCCTTTGCAATACAATCCAGCATTCTTAACACAGTCAATACACTCACAGGCAATCTAGTTTACTCTTTATATTAAGAGGTTTAGGGAGACAAAGCTCATCTAAATACCTGTTCATGAAACAAATAAGATGAATTCAACCAATTTGAGAATTACTCCCCAGCTCCCACACAACTACACAATGAGCACCAGAAATCAAAAATAAAAAAAAATACTGAAGCTGTGCAAGGAATGCCCAAATGTTCCAGGTAGAGTCATTCTGCGTACACACGCACACACGGCACATTTTAGCAAATAAGGTGACATTATTGTTCCTAGTTATTGTACAAGATGAGGCTTAATACTAGAGTCAAAGTGGCTGCTTTTCTTTGCTTAAACTACTCACAAAAGAGAAAGGATAATGTACGGATGATTACATTATCCCGTAGCTCAGGAACCTTTGCAGGGCAGGTATGTTGCTGTGCCTTGAAAGGGCTTTTGATGTAAGCAGATCATTAGAGGCTCAATGTGTAACTGATCCTTAGCTGTCTCTGGCTTTTGGTGTATATGGGTTATTCTTGTCTAACTGTATGATCCCTGTTCTAGGTATCAAATCTTATTGATCTCCTTCCTTCCCTCCCTAAATCCCTCCCTCCAACCTCATCACTGCATAGCTGAAGTTGGTTGCCAGCTTTGCCTTGGGAAGCATACAAATACATACAAATGCAACTGGAAAGTGAGGCTTACACTGCTAAATAGTGCCATTTGTTTGTCCCAGGAGTTGTTATCCACAGTGCGTCATGCTTTGAACAAGATCAAGAGTAGCTTCTAAAAAATATGGCAATGAAAAGAATGCACACAAATAGTAATTATTACTCTGTAGCTGCTCAAGCTATAATACCCTCCATGGCCAGAAGCAAGCAAGTAGGCAGGGGACAGGGTGGGGCTGGGAGTAGGTGGAGGCTGAACTTTGTTCTCTGCGCATCATAGGAGAGCATTGCAGATTGCCCTCCTGATCAGCATAACAAAGGAGGTCCATCATACCTGCTTTTGTCTGAGGTATTATGGGCCAGATCCACAAAGGCATTTAGGACTGTAAAGCTCCTTGCAAACAAGATGTGCTGGGGTGAACATGCATAGAGAGCTTGAACATAGACTTCTCCACCTGAACTGGCCACCCTTTGGAGTCAATTGGAAGAAACTTCTTCGTCCTTGTGTTCACCTCTGACACTGGTCTGTTGAAGCACACCTTACAAGTGCTTATTTCTTGCCAGTACTTGTAAGGAGTGGGATAACCAGCCCAGGAGCGGACACTGTAGACATCTATGTAAAGTTTGAAAAGATGAATCCCACTCACGTGTTACTTCAGTGCCTGTGTGAATCCGAAGCTCCACGTTCTGCTGTCCTCCTGGGCCTCCTAGTTAAAAGCTGGTTTTTCCAGATAGATGGCATAGAAAAGGCATGAAGTCCTTATTAATTCTCTTTTTTTTAAAGCTTCTCAGTGCCTCCAAGCTACACAGAAGGCAGTCATTCTTTCCATGTTAGAGTGAAAAATGAATAAAAAAATCTGTCTGTCATAACAACATGAAAGCATTTCCTGAATTACAGCCCTGACTCCTGAATGAGGGTGTTAACTGAAATGAGTCAGTGCAAGTGGAGAAGCGCATTGCCAAAAAACAAGGAGGAACCTGACAGTCTAGAGCGGTTGCTAGATAAGAGCTTTTTCCCCTGTATTCAGATCACCTTTCTACAGAAACAAGTTGAGCAAATGCTCACCCAGAGTCAGTCAATGAAAGAGATCCTATGACCTGCACAAATGCGTTACCTTATTTTGCTCCCGAGAATGGATGAGGTGGGCTTTGACTAACGCTTTCAGCAGAAGGCATTGGAAATGAACTAGGGTTGTCAGAAAAGCTCATTGATTTTGCAGCACCCATCCAAGTTGTACAATATAGTTTGGGGGAAGAGCATTCCCTTTTCAAAAGATAATTTTTCAATGTACTACCCATGTTTGTGCTTTTGTGCAAGTGATAATGGTTTCATAAACGTTTTATGTGATCAGCATTTAGCAATACCTGGGAAGTTGGCAATTCTGACTAGATTTTACTTTTTTTTTTGCCATTAATACTTTTTTCCTTTCTGTTTAGGTTCCCAGATTGATTTCCAATAGGTAAAATTTAAACAACAAAGGCAACCTTAGTTTTCAAGTCTGCAAATAGGACAGACAATGTATGCAACCTCCTCATTGACTGACTCTTCTGTTTTTATAGATTCGCCCTCCTGAAAGAATCATTAAACACCAGAGAAAATGATTTGTTGCCATTGATTACATGGCATACTGCTCTGACATACACAGTTTTTATATCTAATTTATTAATTATGTTGTTAATGTAATTTGCAGACCGCAAGATAAATCATTCAGCTTCTGACTGGATATTACTGGATACATTGCATATATAAATACTTCTTTGGGTGGGAAGGGAACTGTTACCAAGAATAATAGATTAGAAGACTACTAGTTTGCCTTATAAATCATTATGAGCTAAGGAAAACTTCCTCTGCCCATTTATTTTATTATGTTGGAAATGCTGAGTTTCTCAACATCTCTGTTGTTTATGTGCTACAGTGATACACATAATCACTTCATTTCAATACAGAGGCAAGTCTTGCAATTGTTCTGTTCATACTCTATCCTCATTCTCTCAAGAATTTCACAGTTTAAGGTTAATAAGCTACAGGACATAGAAAGCCAAGTTTAATTTAGGTCTTCCCAAAGGCTTCACTAATTGTTTTTTTTCCCTTCTTCTGCTGGCAGATACTTCATGCTAGCTTAATTCTCTGTAACTTTCTTTCCCCGGCAATGATTGCCAAGAAATTAATTATGACAGCCGGTGTCGTACATGCGTGCTGAGGTAGTCTGCTTCCACTAGTGACAGACTCGTGCGCTTCAAAGTGGAGGTCTCTGCATTTGTACCAACAAATCGTTTTTAAAAGTTCCTCTCATTTTGTACTTCATTTCAATAGGTCTAGCTCTTTCCTTAGTTTCAGAAGGGTTTAGCAGCAACTATTCAGCAGTTGCCCTGGGAGAACAGTGCAGATTATGCATGCTTGCCTGACATTTGACAGATGCCCTTAAAAGGCTCAGTTTCCTTTTCATAGAGGCCAGGGGGTTGAGGAGGGTGGAGGGCTAGACACATTTTTGAAGTGAGTGACATATGTTTAAATGTCAAGGTGGTCTTACTGAATCACTAAGCGCAACCCTTGTACATCAAAACAGAGGCTAGGTGGGAAATGTTCTTTTTAGTTAGAGCTAAGAATTCACATCTTTTAATGTTCTTGAACCCAGAGATGACATAGTCCTTCATTTGGAGGGGGAGCTGAATGCTGAAGATTAAATTTTGTTGCTAGCATATGCTAAGACTCCTTTGAAAGTCTCTCCACGTGTGAATAGTGAATAAAACGTATTTTTTAACAGGTACTGCTGAATGTGTGAAACTTGAGGAGGTAAACTTTCTCCCCTCCCTGCTCAGCTCCGTCCACACAGTGGTTGACATTGAGTGTTGGCACAGTAATGATGACCAGAGCCACAACTGCAGCTGGTATATGCGCTGAGTGTGAAGAGGACGAGTATTCATCTTACCTCTTAAAAGAATGGAAAATTCTACAGTCTGAGGTGAGCCCAAAGCCCTTCATTGTTTGCTTTAGAAGCTTTCTTGGTTTAGGAAACATTCAACATCTTGATAACAGGACTTGATACAAAGTACTTCAACATCATGGTCGAAATTTTTTAGAGCATCAGCACCACAGTCATTCCCAAATCAAAACAGCAACGTGGCCTTGAAGAAGGGAGGTGCTCCTGGTTTCGGAGCTGGGCGCACATCCTAGAGGAGTTTTGCCTGCTGAAGCATCCACGCACACACTTGGCTCTTCCCCTTCGTTTGCTCTAGGGCCCACCAAAAGAAAAGTTGTGTGCTCAAACTACATGCAAGTCTATGTTCAAATGTGTCTTCAAATCCCCGGTGCACATGACTGGGGAAGTGAGGTCAGGAGTACTCTCCTACGCGTTTCAGCAGGTAAAATGTGGAGACCTTAAACATTAGTAGGTTGTTTTGGAAAATGGCTGGCTTAAATGTGACCATTATTGGGTCTCCGATCCCTTTTAAAACCAATAGAAGAATTCCTGTCGTCAGTGTGGATGCAGGTTTGAACCTTTCCAGCAGACATTATGTCTGGTTTTAATTAATTCATTATTTTGAGGTATTTTATGTGAATCTCAGGCTCCTGTGGAGCTAGCAATACCAGTCAGAGTAAGGAATGGTGCAGGTAGCCCTGATTCAAGGTTCAGTGCCCAGCAGTCCCTATCAATCTCAGACCTGATTTGTCCTCAGAAGATATCGCCAATTATGTCATGGTAGCTAGAGGTAGATAGATATCTCCTTGGGAGGAAAAAAACGTGGCCACCATCATTTTGACTTGTCATCTAAATTGAGTTTGAACTAAGCTCTCTAGAGGAACACGTCCACTGCATTAAACAACTGGGGGAATTAATGCTCTCATCAATCCTGCTTGTTGGACTTGATGATCTTAAAGGTCTTTTCAAACCAAAATGATTCTATGAGATTCTATGTGTGCACTCACATTTGCATCCGACTTCTCCATCTTAGGGAGTCAAACTGTGGCCCTGAAAGGGCAGAGCATGCTGGTCTCTCCAGCTGTGCAAAATGAGGCCAGTCCTGCTGCTGGTCTCACAGAGCCTCTGGGTTGACATGAATAAGTGGAAGCAGAGGCTGGGTCATGGATGAGATGCGGAGGTAATGTCCCCTTATTAGCTTCAGTGTCTCCTTTTAAATGAAAGTAGAAAGAGGAAAATTAAAACAATAGTGTCAGTTAATGCTGATGAACAAGCTTAAAAATTAAGTTTATGTTATAAAATATATATCAAGTTTATGGCTCGCTATACATCTGTATGACACAAAGTTTCTAAGAAGAGTGTCTATAATATGGAAGCAGTCCCTGTCCATCAGATGATAACTGCATGTTTTGCAGGGGCCACATCTATGGTACAGTGGAAGCTACAGCCACATATTCATTGATTGCGTTTGAACTTCCCCACTTGGACACTCTGGAATAAAGACCCTTAATTGATATATGTTGCATCTACTCCCAAAAGAGATTTTTTTTTTCTGGAAATTTTGGTTAAAGATCATTTGAAGATAGAGGATGAAACACACAAAACTTCAGGGAGTTCACATTTTTATTTTCGATGCTTTGAAATTTTAGAAGGTTTTTTTAAAAGGTCTTTATGATTATCTGGCTGATCATATATATAGATATATGAAAGATTTAGCTGCTAAAGACTACTTTTTATGTTTTGTTTTGTTCCCCTTCTACAGAATAGCAGATTTTTTTTTAAGAGGATTAAAATAGACATTGATTAAAATGTATGAAAGAATTTGTTCCAGAAAACTGAGAGCAACCTTTTTACTATATCAATTTATACACACAAATTGACTTTCTGACTGATAAGGAGGGCAGGAGGTAGACGAGCAGGGAGGAAGGAACAGCATCCTAGGAGTGATGACAAAAGGTGCTGGAAGGATCCCAGATTATCAGCACAATGTAGGAAGGGGGCGGAGGACAACATGCAAATGTCCTTCCCTGTGTGCAGCTTGTGTGAGGTCCCTGATGGATGTGGGGAATGAGGCTAAGCAAACATAATACTGACAAGCTGTAAAAGGGGAAGACAGGTCATCAAAAAAGCCTGGGAGACTGAGGAAGAGAGACTGTAATGTTTAAGTCCATCTTAAAACTGGTTAAATTTTTTATTCCTGTTCTTTCTTCTTATTAGATGATTATAGATCTTCCCTCTGAGGCTGGAAAACTTACTTGAACATTCAGGGAAGATCTATTCACAGGCTGGTTTCTAATCCACCTTGAATTATAGTTAAGAAATTAAATCAGCCTCCAAACCTCCTATAGCCTTCTCTTCTCCCCTCACCATGAACTTCTCACTGAGGAGGTGGCAAGGCAAACATAGTGTTGTCTGTTAATAAAATGCACATAGATAAAAGACATAAAATTAACTTATCAGAAGATTATGAAATCACAAATTCTATTCAGTCTTCTGTTCCAGTAGCCTCCCTGTCAGCTATTAATTTAACCTTCGCAAATACTCTTTGCAGTACGTCACATGGTTATAAATCAGTCGTGCCTTCAAAACTGCACACAAATCTCCAAAATACTAAAACAGGCATACAGTGTAAAGTCAGGCACTCAGCTGCTGGTAATGCAATTTAAAGCCTATTGGCCTCCATAGGCTCAAGCAGTACAGTTTTGCCTGAGGTTGCATGGCAAGCACCAAGTGCAGCTGGAGCAGGACCCAATTTAAGTGACCCATAAGTTACCCGGCTCTAGAGACCCTCTCTCTCTTCTTGCCCCAAGTTGCCATGTTCTCTTCCATTCCTGATTTATAACCTCAAGCTTGTCTGAGGTAACATTTGTAAATTTAAGTCCTTAAAACTGCAAGTAAAAAAAAGAGGGTGGGGATATTTTGATCAACTGTGTACCCCACTTTTTCTAGACTTTCTTATCCACAAGACAGACCATGAATATTTTAGCTAAAAGAGTAACTGGCAGAAGTAAGATTTGCTCTTCTTTATCACCCAGCCATACAGAAAGAGGAAAAATCTTCAGCTGCTAGTAGTTCATACTGTCTACTGTCTGCTAGGCCATAGAGGAGCCCTGCAAACACAGTCTGTGGGTGCTATTCATGGCTCTGCGGGGGGGTTCAGTCCAGGGGATACAGGCAAAACTGATGCTCGTTTGGCATGCCTGTGCTGAAAAGCAGTGATAGGGAGTGGACAACCCTTGGGTGTGTCCAAACAGAGAAAAAAATTGTCGTTGCTATTCCTTGTAATCTGATGTCAACTCGTATATGAACACCATCAACAACTTACCAAGTTTAACTGTTTGCTGCGTCTCAAGTGAGCCACCATAAATGACGTAGGACATACTCTCAGCCTGCAGCAGGGACAAGGTGAACCTCAGTGAAAGCCAGCCGCTTAAAAGCAGCTTGTTAAGCCCCGATAAATCGATCCCGTTCCAGCGTGTGCCCTTAATGCTGCCCTCAGACAGCCCTTTACGGCACAAGAAAAGGCTCTGCTGAGTCCCCAGGATCCGTACAATGAGTGCAGCTTCCCTTTTTGCCTTGCAAAACACTCCTGGCATGTGCATTGTCCTCTTTTTGCTTTTTGCCTAAATCCAAGGACCCGGGGTATTTAGACACCTAAAGTCATAGATAGGCACCAATGTGCCTCTCCAGATCTGCCCAGAGCTCCTCTGCCTAGATGCTGTTACCAGTTTTTCGAACCACAGACCCCTTTGCCAGTGCGTTAGCCCATTCATCTTCCTTTAAAAAATGTTGCAGAGCAGTTAACAACTCCGTGAGGAACTGTTGACATCTCTAATGTTTATGGATTAGAAAATGTTAGTTCTGTGCAAATTATACTTAATTACTGTTGTAGGATAATAATTATTTTTCATTAATAGAGTCCTAAATCTTTGAAAGCCTTAAATACTGCATATCTCATTATGTTACACAGTACAAAACCAGTGAAGCCCTTTCATTAATTCATTAATGATTATTTGGAAAAGCAATGTGACAGATTATTATACATGCTACCAAGTACTATTAGTACACTGATATACACAGCTTAATTTAGAACTTTCATATTAGAGTTTTAGTTCTTCAGCCATGGAAATTGAGTAGAAAATTACTATGAAGATAAATTTTCATTTGATATTTTTTCTTCAGCTGCATTTTCTACCATGTACTCATTCTTTTTTACGATTCAAACAATAAGAAAAAATATTTAAAATGTCTTTAACATGGAGGACTACTTTTTTTTTTTTAAATCTCAGTATCATTTAGTTAATGGACTTTCAGTCAGGCTAAACGTCAAAACCATCAGTGCCGTACCTTTTGAAACTGATGAACCTTCTCTCAACCTAGTTGAGAGACCAGGCAGAACCGCTTAAGCAACTAAATCGAGCCTTTACTTCTGGACTTCTACACTCTCCCAGTGCACAAGTGCCAGTAAAATTAGGTTAAAAGGTTCGTGAAAGGAAGTTAATGAACATCATCTTATTAGAGAGAGAAACAGAATGAGAGAGAGCATGAGTCTTGTTCTCTACACACTTTCGTCTCGAGTGGTGGCAAGGGGGTACACCTAACATGTGACACATACTAATACAGTGGTCTGGGATAGGTATATATCAAATAGCACTCTAAAATCTCCTTTATCACCCCAGTGACTCTGCCCTGCAGATCTACACCTCAGGCACAGAGAGCTGCTTGTTTGGATAGGAAAGCTGGGACCGTGCGCTGGGTGGTGAGCGCTCCCTGAGCCAGGCTCTGCTCTGTTACCCCCGTCCGCATGACCAGACTGTTCAGGTCATTGAGTCTAATTGAAGCGGTGTTATCACTACACATGAATAGTAGATGATTGCAGAAGAAGATGCATATATTTCTGCCTGAGTGCACTCTTGCAGCAAACCAAGCCAAGAATTAAATGCACATGCATTGCTGCTTTATTTTTGTGAACGCTGCATAAAATATGGAGTCCAGCCATATGAGAAAATTTCTTTCAATGAAGGCTCTGGAAACGTCTGTTGGAAAACAAGATGTTTTGCAGAAGATACTGCAGCAACTTCTGCTTGGTGAACAGGGCTTTTTTTCTACTCCTAAAATGGAAGGAAAAATGTACAGATCAACTCCTCTGCTTAAACAGAATATTCTGGGTAAATGCACTAGGGCTACCCTTGGAGGATACCTGTCAGCCATCAGGCATTTTCTTCCTTTACTATCCCTGCATGCTGTTGTGTGGTCTTTCGTGGTTGCAGGACTCGACTCAGTTGTACCTATACTAAACAGAGAGCTCCAACTTTCCAGAAAAACTTTGTCAAAATATAGGCTTTCTGTTCCACAAGAAAGTCCAACCTTTTGAAAAGTGCTTTGATCACACTGCAATATCAAGTCATGGAGCTATTATTACACCTGTGCCAATAAAAAAAAAAAAAGATGTTTTTAAAATATTGTAACAATTTATTCAAACCTTTTCTAATGTTCCATTCAAATTTTTAGTATTAAATTGTAATACAGAAAAGCACTGAAAAAATGAAATCAGAACTTGATGGATTAAACAAGTTGAAGTCAAAGTTTCAACACTTTCACATAGAAAACTCTGTTGATGTTGTGTGCCTGCAAAAATTTTGACATTTCCTTGAGTCTACTGTCCAGTAGAAAGGTCTCCCATCAGAAATGTTTTGTATTCATGAAGTTATTCAGAGCAAGCAGTTTCACACGCCCTAATGAGCTGTATGTGAAGACAGAAGACATGCACTTAACCAACAAACAATGTTTTTTCTCCACCCCATACTCAACAGAATGCAAAATAAATTCCATTATTTGCTTCATTTGCATCTTTTGGGGACAGTAATACATGATAAACATTATTAGTGCTTTACATTGACATTTGTCTGTGGAAGAAGGACTCAGAAGTTAGTCTTACCACAGGGTGTAAATTATCACTGACCTTCTGAAAAGAGAGTCCCATGGTGCAGCTGGGAACACCAGGAGTGAGGATCTCCCTGCAGGCCAGCCAATCTTTGAGAATCTTTTGTAATTCTCATTGTAAGTTCTGAAGATGTACAGAAAACTTCAGTTTCTGTGATGCTTTCTAAACCATGAGAATATATTTAACACATTAATAAAGGGGAAAAAAGCCAAACAAACCCTAGGAACAATCCAGTTCCTGTCATCTCTCTTGATTTTTCACTTAGTAGACTTCTTCATGGATTAAAAAACTTTTTTTCTTCTTCTTGTAAAGAGTGTTCATTGAAGCTTGGCCAATAGATGGTATCACCCTTTCCAAAGTCTATGCTATGGGAGGCCTATGGAAGCATATCTGCTCAAGGCATTCATGCAAATTATTACTTACTGCCCTATATGCTCATAAATTAATAGCTTCTCTGTGGATGAAAAACAGAAATTAGACAACCATTAAGGCTGAACAATGTATAAAGAATATTAAATATTAATATATGAAATGAAAAAATATTGCAAGAGATATGAATAGATATGCCAGGAGCATAACAAGCCAAACCTAGGAATGTAAATAATAAAAACATGTTTTCAGCTAGATATTCTGGATGGTTTAGTATTCAAATTAAAGTTTGTTTTCCCATTCAATAAAAACAAAACAAAAAATTATTTACCAGTGTTGCCTTATTTGCATAAGAGTTCATTTTCCTCCTGTGAACACAAACAGATCTCTAAGCGGAGGTGAATCAGGATGGAAAGGCCACTTTCTCATCGGTGTGTTTTTCAAGGAGCATTTCAGTGAGGTGTGGATGGCAGCTCTGCAAGTTCAAGAGCAAGAATACCCCTTACAATTTTAAGTGTTATTTGAATGAATAATTGCAAAGGTAGCTTGTGCATTTTAAAGACTTGCGTCAGCAGCAAGTATAAAAATGAAATGGAAATTGGATGAAGAGTTTACTTAATAGTAGGATAAGGTTGCCTGTTGCTAAAGTATTGCAGCTGACTGCATGTGTCATTTGTCTCTGGCAATGGTGACTCTCGTTAGAGACCCACAGGAGCTACAGAACCTATCATTTCACATGGTGCAGCAGCCGTAAACAATCATGTTAAAAAGACCTGATTTCTTTGTGGATCCAAGTTCATTTTTAAGTCCATTACACTCTGGCCAGCTTCAGCTTATTTCTGCTAATTCTGAATTAAATACTAACATTCTGTGTCCCTGTGAGAATTACTGCAAAGGTACTCTGTATGGATTTTGACCTTGACTGTAGATTGCTTCAGCCAGACCAATCCTTGATTCAGCCTCCTGTTAGGTCCTTAGGAGTGACAACTGCACCCATTATAAATATACATTTCGTGAAGCATTGGATGGAGCATGCCCTCGCTCCCGTAGACTCAATTTTACACAATTTCATTTAGCCCTTATGATGTTCATTTCCAAGAGCTCAGGCTGGACTGTATCACAGGGTACTTTCCAAGAACCCTAGATCCACTCCTGCCTAAACCCTTGGTGCAAATCCTACTAAGATACAACAGCACCTCACTTTTATGAGGTGTATATACAGTTGTATGGGCTTCACTTTAGTTAGTGTACTGAGTCTGGGCTGTTCCCATGCTGTGGGCTGTTTTGTGGGATTCATAGGAATGAGAAAACAGTACAAAGGAATCTGGTATATTTGGAGGAGACAGAAATTGTTTCTCAGGATAGTCTCAAAACAGTCTAATGAACGTAGGTATCTGAGGATTTCAGATCCAGATACTTGGTTTAGTCAGCACACATGCACACACACATGCACATACGCACTCACTCATTCAAACACGGCTTACATGATAGCACACCCTGGCTCAGAAAATGATTAATTGCTAAAGCTTTTGGTTAATATCTATCATGGAAAAATCCAAACATGCGTCTTAGGAAGGAAAGCTCTTAGTTCTGCCTGCAGTTTGAAAAAATCTGAATCCTGACTACATTTCAATGCTGGTAGGGAAAATGTTTCAAAATGACTGCTGTATTTTTATAAAACACAATAAGCACACAAGGCAAGATACCAATCCTTCTAAAGGCACATGAGAGTAAAGTCTAGCTGTCATAGTGCTTGGGGCTGTGTCCAACGTCGAGAAAATCCAAAATAACATTGCGCAACTGTACTATCAGACATAAGGTCAATCAGGTTCAGCTCCAAAGGAGGTGGCATCTGTTACCTACCTCATGTTTTAGTAAATAGTCTGTTTTTTATGTGACAAGTGCAAACACAGATACAAATTAATGGGAAAAGAAAAGCCCCAATTGTCCATTTGTGTCACATTGCAAACTGCTGGGTGAAAAACAGCCCAGCATCATTTAATCATCCTGTTTTCCCTTTCCTTTTTCACTCATTACATTCATTACTGGTCACAAAAGACTGCTCACAAAACAGCTAGTGATTTTAATTTAATGCATCCTTTCTAAAACCTGCAGGGAAATTAAAGGAGGGAAAAACCTGGAGAGGGCTGAGGAGCAGGAGGGAGAAATGGGGCTTGGCACATCTGAAGCTTTAAATGCTAATAGTCAAAATTTCCCAAATAGATCTGAGCTGACCCTAAACACATAGGGAGGGCTTAACTCATTAGTTTGCAAATTGAGTCAAATTGACACAAGGAGTTTCCTTGCAGTGCCTTTAAATCTCTGATGGAGGCTGGTGAGTGACCTCTCAATCTGACAGGCCAACAGTTGCCAAACAATCTCAATATCACAAAATCCAATAAAACAAACTACCCAGGCAGATCACCAGGGGCTAGTGTAGTTTTTTTCCCCACATTATGGAAAAGGTTGTTGTTGCCACCTCCACCTAAATTTACATGCATCATTGATTTACAAAGAGATAACTAAATAAAAGAGCAGTAATCAACAAATCTAATCAGGATGGGGTGTAATATTTGGGAAGCATGACAATATTTGGTTGGGGCTGTAGAAAGCCCATGGAGCACATCTCACCTGGGGCGCACTGCTTTAGTTTCCTGTATTATTCCTCCCAAATTGTTGCTCGCTAGCCAGCATGGGGCTTTTGCTGGTAGGTTTACTTTTTCAAGTCCTATTTCCTGATCTGCTGAAATCAATCTAAAGGCTTCTACCAACACTAGCAGGGAGAGAAGAGAGAAATATGCCCCCTGAGGGAGGCCAAAAGGGTCTGTTCTGGCATGAGCATGACTTGGGACAGGGCACAGCTCACTGCAGCTGGACGAATGGGATTTATCTCCTGAGCAAGGTGTTCACACCAGGTTGTCTGCCCGGGAACTGGGTGCCTATGCTGCCAGAGCCTGGGCAGCTATTGCTCTGCCCAGACAGAGATGCCTGCCTCCCCCTGAGCTCCCTGACCCCTCTGACCAGATCTCCAGCAGCTGCCTTGGGAGCCTTGGCACACAGCTCACCCCAGGCTCCCGCACGCTCATTTGCCTGAACCCAGACGTCCTGGGTGGCAAAAAAAAAAAGCTTTCTGCTTTGCAGCCCCATATCCTCTTGTAGAAAAAGGTTCTGGATTCACTAGCCTCCTGCTTCTGGCTAGAAATGATGTGAGAAGAAAAGCCCTGCTCCCACAGACAAGCTCCAAAAGACCTTGATGGCTCCACTGTCTACCACTGGGAAAAGTTCTTGGTGGCTGATTTTGACAGCAGGTTGTCAAGGATGCATCACAACAAAAGTGCAAGAGTTCTACTTAGTTTTCAGAAATAATATCACACCAAGCTGGGGTGGGAGGGGGGAACAAACAAATAAAGAAACAAACAGATTACAAAAGTCTGAAAGGGCTATTCAAATATGACTTTAATAAGGCAGATTTGTCCAAAGCATACAGAGTAAAAGTCATCCAACACACTACTGTATGCATCCTCCTTAGGACGTAGTCCAAAACCTATTGGTCTTGACTCAACTTTCAAGTCACTTGGCTTGGAAATCTGTCTCACTGCGTATTTTCCTCTTTTTCATATTCGAAGTGTGGTTCTGGTGTTTTACTCAAGGCTCTCCAAAAGATTTCATCTGTATTCTCACACCTTCTAACTCCCTTCTGCCAGAAATGTGTCTGCTGTGATGCCCTAGTCAAGTAACTCGTGAGTTACCAGTTAAATGCTCACTTGTAGCCATAATCAAGGAACGAGGACAAACAGCTTTGGGATGCCAATTAAGCCATGCAGTTCTTTTGGCATACCATGTCCTAAAGTACAGCCTGTTGAACACAAAAGGGAAAAATATGTCCTTTAGAAATATTCCTCTGCATCCTAGCACTAAGGATATGGATTTGGGAACTAATTACTGCCGGCTAGCTAAATGTGACTGTGCTTCAAAGCTGGCTCGCTTTCATTTCTCCTCTCCCCTCTGTAAATTCTCCCTCTTTAGGCTGGCTCTTTACCCCTCATTCACTCGCTGAGGAGGAAACTCTCCCGCATGTATCCCACGGTAAGAACTGGTGCACTGGCAGTTATTGCAGGACAGCTGACTTACAATAAGTTTACACCTTCTCCTTCCTCACAGTAACTTGTTTGTGTGACTACCCCATAAACCTAGGAAATTAATTCAGCAGCAAAAATAGGGGCAGTGAGCTAGGTCTAATAAAGGACTTCAGCACTTCCACAACTAACTGCTTGCCTGGTGTGGAGACCAGAGCCCAGCTTAGGAGTCCAAAGTCTCAGATCAGTGTCACCACCTCATCCAACAGTGGTTACCACGGTTTGTGCTATTTGTAGCTCAGTATTGCCTCGTGGGTGACCACAAATCATTCCTTCAGTGCTGTAGCATGAACTGTGTCCCCTTTAGCTTGACTATTTACCCAACAGAATTATTCTGCAATGCAATCTGGTTTTGTTATCTTGGCTGGAGTTCTTGTTTCCTCCTAAAAATTAATTTTGATAAATAACTGTGCACAATTTTCCCTTTTTTTCTGGGGGGGGGAGAGGGAAGGGAGGGACGGCCATAGGAAATGAGATGTTGAATACTTCAGTCTGCTCTGCCTCATCACTTATTTGCTCTCATTTGCCTTTTACTAATGGGTGTTATACTTCCCTTTATTCTCCTTTTGTTTCTGTTGTGTTGAAGAACTTCTTTTGGTGCCCTCTTATGTCCCTTGCTAATTGAAATGCATTTTGTGTCTTAGCTTTTTTGATTTTATCTCTGTCATATAATGCTCAGTTTGGTGGGAGAATTTTAACAAGGGGGTTTCCAAGAGGCTTTTGCAGCTTTTCCTGCCAATGCAGCAAACCATTGTGTTGTAAACACATCCAGGCTGCCTGACAATTGTGGGTTATTGTGTTCCTCATACTAATTACCCTCTATAGGGAGAGAGTGTGCAGAAACATTGTGAAAACCTTGTCTTCTCTGCCTCCAGCTTTCTGTTCCATTCTCACACCCTCAGCGTCCAGCTTTTCGCCACTCCTCAGCATCTCAGGCATTGCATGGTCCTTTTTGTCTACCTCCTCTTTTGCAACACATGTGGCTTCTGTTTTCTTAACCTCTCTTCCCTGCTGAAACACCTGAGGCCTACTCTCATACTTGTTGCTCTGTTCTGCTATGTTTCTACTGCTCCGATGCCCGTCTTGTAAAACAGCACCTGGTATAAACACACCATTTCAGGTGTGGTCTTACACTTTTCCAGCTGCTGCCAAGCAAGAACTTTATTTCCAAGTTGAAAACCACTCAGCTCTTGTCTTGGATCATGTTCAACGGTGCAGCAGCTCCATTGGGATCTTCATCCTGGTCATCCAAGAAAAATCCTCTTGTCTGTGCAAACACGCTCAGTCACTATTTGCTGCAACGAGGCATCCTTTGCACGCAGTTACTTCTATTTGCTTGTTTTTAGACTCTAGGCATGTTAGGATAAGAACTATTCACCCGGTCTTTCTGCAATAGCATTCCTCACATTATGGCTGCTACCATAAGATATAACAATAACTCTTAGACCGCTGAGTGCCTGACCTAGAAGATCTGCGTTACTTGCGTGGCTGAGAGAAGCTCTCCCGGTGTTTGAAAACCCACTTTTACATACAGATAAAAGGAACGCTGCGGGAAGAAGCTTTTATAAGAGCTTTTAAAATTTTAGACCTCTGAGATCAACCAAGGGCCCAGACCTGATCTCTCTTTTTGAGATTACCCCCCACACTAGTTTGACAAAAGAGTGACCCGTACCAAGGACACAGAATGAAACCCCATCTAGTTTTTAATGTCTGCTTCAGCCTCCAGGAGCATCACCCAGCCCCCAGTACAGCCAGGTGCCCAAGCCATGGCCCAGTGTCATCCCAGGTGAGACATGGTTGTTTCTCTCTGTCCTACCCTCTTCCTTTCCCCCTCCCCAGCGCCAAGGAATGGCCTCCATGGCACCCACCGCTGCAAAGAGCCAATGCAGCCGGGGTGAGTTGATGCCTGGAGCCTTTATTTAAAGCAGGGTGAACACGAACACCCTTGCTGCGGAGGACGTTTTTGGCTCCCTAGCCCACATCGCGGGGTCTGGGAGCCTGTGGGCTTGGTTTCTGCCTTGCTGGAGAGAGGTGAGCTTCTTCAAGAGTTTGAATGGTGGAGTTTGGATCACAGCCATTGTTATCTTCACCAGATGAAATATCCTGCTGAGGTAAAACACCCTGCTGAATGGTGACAGGGTGTCCTGGTTTGGCCTAAACCAGGCCGATTTTCCTTTCAGTGATTTTTACTTTCAGCTAAGTCTCCTCTAAGTAACTGCACTTTCTGAAACTAACTGCATGTTTTCGCAGACAGTGTCTGCTTCCAGGACTGATAACGCTCGAAGTTTGTAGTTATCGCTGAGGTACCGGTAGGGATGTTGTGCAGTAAGGCTCTTGCTGTACTTATTCTTAGAGAAACCAAGGTCACTGCTGAATTCCTCACTGCTTACAAGTGAAGAGCCGAAGGGGGGTCGCAGCTGCAGCGGGGAGCGGACAGGGCAGGTGACCAAAAATTGACCAACGAGGGTATTCCATCCCACACACGTCATTCTCGGTATAAAGGGGGGGATCACGAGGGTCTCGCTCTCTTTCTGCTATGGCCGGTGTCCAAGGAGGACTCCGTCTGTTTTCCTGCTGCCCCCGATCCCGATCCGTGCATCCCTGAATCCAGCTCTTGACCGTCGCTAGGCCCAGCCTGGGCCTTCCCAGAGCCTGCCCTGCAGTGCCGGTGGTGACGTGGCTGACTTCAGGGGAGCTCAGTCTTGGTTTTGTATATATATTTGTATATATTTGATTATTTCTATTATTATTATTATACTCTTTTTCATTATTATAGTTTATTAAAACTGTTTTAATTTTCCAACCCAGAAGTCTCTCTCCCTTTTCCCTTTCCCTTTCCCTCTGAGGGGAGGGGGGGGATAACAGAGAGCATCTGCCGCAGGTTTAATAGCCAGTCCAGCTTTAAACTGTGACACAGGGATACCTGATTTTTAATTGTTTTTACATGCAGGAGAGTGGAAATTGCTAATATAACATGCAAGAAGACCTTCTGTATTTAATTATTTGTGGCAGGTATTTAAAAATCAAGAAAACTTTAAAAAAAATCTGTACACATTTAACATCTGTTATCTCTTTTCTAATCCTTTAAACCCCTTAATTTACTCTGAAGTTGTTTAAACTGTTATCAACCTCTTTTGCAGGCTCTACATCTTAATCACAACTATGTGACAAATATTTGATGTTATAGGATGTATTTGGCAAATACTTAGGACTCGAATGATAATACCAAAATAGAGGTTTCATATGATTACAGAGACTAAGGGATTAGAAATTAGATTTAAATGGGTCCAAGGGGCAAATTAAAGACTTCAAACATCTTTTTAAAAACAAGATGCCATGTTTTGAAAAAAAAAGATTTCTAAAGTGAATTTGTCGATGATCTCTCCTCCAGAAAAATTCTATCACTTCATCAAGCTTATTTATTTATTTAAACTGCCTTTGAAGCTCTTTTATTTTAAGGAAAAAAAAATTGAGTTCAACTGCATACATTACACAAGGGGAAAAATAACACCCATGTAAAACCTCAGTGGGAACTTTCTCTTTTTCTGTTTCATGAGGGGTAGACATTTCCCCAGAGCTGCTTTTGAGTTTTGTGGTAAATTGAGCCTCCAGGTAAATCCTTCTGAGACGGAATGAAGCGCTGAGAAATGACACATGATGACAAGGTGGGGGTTTGATCTCCAGACTGAGGCAGTGAGCTTGAGGAGCACCCAGTGGAGCATCCACACAGTGTCTGGCTCTTGGCAGTGGCTAATCCCAGTGGAGGTCCGGTGCTCAGCGCGTTTGCCTACACACGGATGGGCAGTACCATCCAAAGTGTCTGGCATGTCCAACATGTCCCCACAGGGTTGGCAGGTATGCAGGACATCAGGGAGAGCTGTGACCTGGCATAGCCTTGGTTGGCCAGCTGGCACCAGGTTAGAGTTACAGACTTGACCTCCCCTCAGCTGGGCTCACCAGGCTGAAGCACCGTGGTGATGTGACCATATCACTGCCATTTCCAGTGCTGCTCTTCCTGAAGCTGGCTTGAGCACTTCTGCACCATGCTGAAAGGTGTACTGTGGACTCATCAAGTTGGGGAACCACTGTTCCAGGCTACTAATATGTCTCCTCCTCTTCTCCCTTTTTTCCGGGATGAGATAAGGTTGGGTCTGAACTTGTGGGATGCTCATTATCTCCAAGAGCTGCTGAGCACATTTAAGATCAGGTTCTGCAACAGTTTTAAGCTTCCATTAATTTTTTTTTTTTAATCCCGATTTAGATTTCGGCTAGTTTCATGCCTGGAGCTAGCTCGCTGGATGTTTGGGTGAGCCCTGGTGCCAGAAGAAGGGAGGGGAAAGGAATGCACAGCCCAGGGTGGGGAGGGAGGGTAGATCACCTTGCCCTGAGCCACCATGCAGCAGTACCTTCCGAGGATCTTTAACATTATGGATAATGGATACAGAAGACTAAAGGCACAATGTTTTTCTTCTTACTATTTGTTTTATTTTGTTTATGACACTGATCCTCAAAGCAAGCCCATAACGAAACATAGCAAGCTGTGATGCAAGCTCCACTCTTCCTCTCCTACAAAGGATCCCAGTTAGGGAGAAAGTGCCAGGAAAATCTGATGAGACAGGGGGGCAGAAAGCACCACTGCTTTATTCCTTTGGGAGGAGGGTTAGCAGCAGAATAGGAGCAAAATCCATGTCTTCAGGGCCCTGTGGGCAGGATGCAATAGGAGGCAGGAGGCTGAGACAGGAAGACTAATGCTGGAGATGCTGAGCATGCAGGCAATGTGCTGTGCCTCAGCACTGATGCCTACTCTTCCTCCTTGCTGCATGTTTCACTGTGTTGCCATTGGCTCTGAAACAGTATTGGTAAGTGACCTTCACAGATCCCAGGCCCACCAGAAATCCTGCAGAAGGGGTAGGGGGACCAAAGGAGATGCCAGGTCCTTAGCATGCCAGGCAGTACAGTACATTTCCAGGTGGATTTCTGCTTGAACTGGGACTAGAGGAGAGTATGACCTGTGCCCTTGACCCAGCTCTTCCTACCATGCCTTTTTCCACCCCAAACGCCTGGTAATGTAGTCCACACTTGAAGGGATTTACGTACTGGGTGGCTACTACTCACTAGGACTTTCAGTGGGTTTTTTTTCTGTCCTTTTCTGCTTTGATCTCCCTGCACAAAACCTTGAAATGGAGAGTCATCATATAATACTAAAAACACAAGAAATACCACTGTCTGTAGATGAAACAGCACTTAGTGCAAGCGATCTGGAAGAGTATATTTAAATTATATTTTCTCAGCATTGAACCTTCTGCCTTACAAAAGGGGAAAACCAGTCTTTGCTGGGTGTGTGCTCTGAATGGGAAAGTCAGGAATTTATGGATTTGAGAGGCTCTCAAATGCTTTGACTGATGATCAGAATATTATAAAAAAAAAAGAAAAATATTGCAAGCAACAGACATGCTTTGGCTTTCATTCCTGTGCACGCATCTTCCATCGTCTCCAAACAAACTCAGCTCAGGTGTCTTGGGTTACTACAAACTTCAGAGGCAAAGTTTAAGAAACAAGCTGAATTCAAAGAGTTTGTGTTGTCAGCTACGAAAGTAAAAAAAATGTTATCTGCTGTTTAAGCACTGCTGACTAATGTATATTCAAAAGCAAATCAACACAGTCGCACCCACTCTTCAAGCATCAGGGAAACCAGATGAGACCAGTGTCTCAGAGATACGGTGTCAAAAGATATTTTTTTTTTTTTAGACAGTGGATGGAAGGGGAGAATCACATTAAAATGTAATGTTTGTCAATGGCAGTGATAAAAAAAGAAAACTTCCCTGGCCATTGCTGGCTGCCGCATGCAGCAATCTGAATACATTGGTAATGTGAGGGACTGATTAGTCCTGTAAGGCTGCCTACAGGTTAGCAGGCCTCATTTCAAATCTCTGACAGCAATATGTGTCGTTTCATGCTTCATCCTCATTCTCCATGTTCAACACAAACCGGGGTCACTCTATATATGGAAATCACTGTCTTCAGGGCAAAAAAATTAAAAAAGGTGAGATTGCCGCTTTAACCTCACTGGCCTCAGAAAATATGTTTTAGTCTGATACATTATACTAGTAGGAATTATTTATCAAGAAGATACAAGCTCGATATTTCAGAAATAATGAGATGTTCTGGTTTTGCAGCTGAAATTTTATGGTCCAGAGAGCATCAGCTATGAATCCCGAGAATGAAGTAAACTCACAACGAATGATACACAGCATGCAGCTGAAGTAAAATGGCTGTGCAAAGGGTAATATGAAAGTTATAACACAGTGCAAAGCTCACTATGTCTAAAGTGCCTTTGTTGCCAGAGACAGATGTTTCGAAGACAGTGCAAGTATGAGATGCTTGCAGTATTTATTGAGGGAAGTTTTGCCTGGGAAAGGAATTGCCCAATGAGAAACTTTAGTCAGTAACCCTCAAATCCTGCAGCTTATGAGACCTACTGAAGAATTCATGGCAAGATAATCTGATAGCAGAAATGCAATGTTCAAGTACTTGGTGTAGAGAGATTAGTTAGGCTGCAGCAAAGGCTAGAGGTTCTCTCCCAGTGTGGGGTGGATTTTCACTCATACCTTCATTTTGCTAGAACAAAAGCAGGTGTATATATCTCTAAGTGTCATTTTACACCACTGTTTTCTGGCAAATGTCCATTATTTGAATGAGATGGTGAGGGAGCTATGTCTGAGCCCAATATGCTTTTGTCTGACTTTTTGTTTATCTTGCTTTCTTGTCTGATCTAACAAGTTGAGTGAGGAACTTCCATTTGGTCTTTTATTAGTCTGGGGTTAGGGTTCAGCAGAAGTATTTAAATGTCAGACACAGAATCGGTTACTGCATTAATACTGAAGTCCAAAGTAATTAATTTGTTTGACATGGCTTCTGGGGATTATAGACTCCAAGTGATCTAATTGGACAGTAGTACAGCCCTGAGAAGCCACAGTCAGTCCCTGCAGCTGCTCACATCCCTACAAGGCAAACATGCAGGTGCTTTGTAGCTACCACAGGTAGCAGGGCTCAGACCAGGGACTTATCCCCTAGCAGTGCCATAGAGTCCTGTCCTTGCATCACCCAGCCCTCTCCCACACCTTCTTCCCTTTCCACTGGCACAGGCTGGGGGGCAGTTTATAATCTCCTTTTTAGTGTTTTACCACCTGTAAAATTTTAAAAAAAAGAACCATAAAGTTTTATAAGCTGAGACCTACCACTGTTCAAGTCAGTTTTTACCCGACAGTGCTGGGGAGCTATCTGAAAAATGAGAAGGGGTGTCATACCAAAAACTAGGACCATTGCAATCTGCAGCCCAGTAACCTTAGAAAGAAACACATTGAATGTCTCCTCTCTTTCTTTTCCCATTTCAGGCTGTTCAAAATAATTTCCAAGCAACACTTGGGTGCAGGAAAAGGCTGTTATTTCCCCTGGAGACGGGGGAATAAGTCAGTCTCTGAGCACCTGGGACCCTCTCGGCCCCCAAAAGTTTTGGGCTACTGAGCCTGCACCACACAAGCTGGTGAACACCTGGGAGCAGCACTATGCACGCAGCACGTCACCCTCCCAATGGCAGGGTTTGCACCGTGGACCTCAGGGTAAGATTCACCACAGGTATCTGGGGAGAGGATGGTGAGGAGAGGGTGGTGATGGAGAGGATGGTGAGCATTGATTCTGCCTAAACTCCAGACTTCACCTAGATTGCTGATGTAAGCAACCAAAAAGAGAAAGTTTAGTAAGAGGGAATTAACTAAGAAAGGAACAATAAACCAAATATTCTGCATTGTTTGTGCTGCAAAATACGTTCTGTCTGTCAACTTTAACTGGTCTGACCCCTCAGGAAGGCTCCTTTTTGCTGACACAGAACAGGTCCTCAATACAGTGCTGACAAGGAGCTGGCACTCAGTTAGAGAAGAAATGGTGGCACTTTGGGCAACATGAAGTGTCCCAGCTGGTCTCCAGCTGTGTCTCCAGAAGAGCATCGGTCTCCCTTTAGTCCTGTTCTGTCTCCAGCCCATGCAGAAATGTGGGATACCCAAGGCATTTCACAGGCACCAACTCCTTCACTGGAGAAAGTGTGTGTGCTATGGCTAACCCTCTTATATTTTCAGGCCTTTTTGTTCAACATAAATATTTAGAGGCTCTTAACTTTGTGCAAAGAGCATAAGACTGCACAGCACAGACCCAGGACAATGTAACCATGATGCGGTATTTTAAGCCTTCTAGTTACTGTCCACATCCCACACAGATCTGCGCTACTGCTACAGCTGCCCATATCCAGACCAGCCCAGAGCTGCAGACCATCCCCACATGTGTTCCTGGCCTCTGGGACGACAGATCTGGAAACATCCGTTTCTGTACTCCTCTCTTTAGACTCACTCAACATCTACGGTGTTTCCAAGTCAGGTTCCTCTTTGCAGAACCCTGGATGTCAGAGCAGTCAGGTCTGGATGCACAGGGGAAGCTTTTCTAAAAGGTACAGTGTGTTGGGGCCGGGACCTTTCAAAAATTGAGCCATTTTTTTAAGTTCAGTTACACTACACATCTCACCAGAGGGACACAGCTCCTTGGAGCTCAATTGTAGATCTTCTCATCTACATAGAGCTCAGATTGAGTGATACTAATGAATAAAAAGAAAGACCAGAGCTTAGAGTAATGAAAAATTATTCTGAAGTATAATTCAAAATTACTTCATGCTTTTGTATGACTTAATTTAGGCTAAACTATAGATCAAGATGTGCATCTCCACTTTGTTTCCACCTCCAATGCACTCATAGCAAGCAGCAATGTAAATCTTAGGTGACTGCTGAAACTCTAATTAAGTATATAAGATGGGTTCAGGACATACTTTTGAGTACCATTTAAGAAGAACCTGCATCTCTTCTCACGCAGTGGCTACAATGAGCTCTGTTTTATCCTGTATAAAATAATGGGCTGAATAGCAGGCCGGTATCATTCAACATAGGGTAGTTTATCACAGAGGACAAGCCACTGTAGGCCTCTGAATCATGGCAATGCGTGGAATCACCCACCAGCTGCTCCAGCTCTGGAAAGAGGTTTTGTTACTGCTCTGGCTTTCACACCAATGACTTCTTTGGAGAACGGTCGTTCTTCTCAAAGAACGGTTTCAGGTCTGTGGGCCTGAATGACCTGGTAAAAAGTGGGCTAACATGATAATAAAGCATTTATTGTCCTGGACCTGCTTCTGGATTTCTTGTTTCTAAATGTGTATCCTCAGTGCCGAGGTGGAACCCCTTCCCGAGTAAATTGGGCATCACCTGTGATTGTATAAACAGCTGGGATGCTGGGCGTGCAATGAAGGACTGAGATTAAGTATTTAAAATGGATATCTGTTTCAGATTCATCTTGCCTCACCTTAGGCACCCAACAGTTCACTCAAGTCAGGAATCCAAATGCCATGGATTTTTTAAGCAGTCAAAGGGGAGGAGGAGAGACTTCCAGAGAGGATATTCAGCCTGTTCAGCATCCTACCCTGGCTATCTCCATTTGGTGGGTGACCTTAGCTGACGTGAGTGTGGGTCCCCTCCTCTCTGCGCAGCCTGACAATGACTGACTGACCGTGGCATGGTCTGTTTGCTTTATCTGAGTACTCTGCTCGTTGTTCAAACCCGTCCAGCACTAAGCAATGCTGAGGTGATACCACCTGTAAGTATGAATGGAGCAACCACATGGCTCTAAAAACAAATTGCTTAGTATTACAGTCACATTCTTGTCCAGCTACAGTCAATGGCAATGTTCTAATTGCTGGGCAGTACGTTGGGATTTGGCCCTAATAGTTGACACAAACAAGCACAAAGTTGGTTTTGACACTGGAAGAAGAAGAAGAAAAAAAGAAAAACAATGTGCAAAATCGTGTCAAGGAAAAGAAAAGAAGAAGACGAGTTCATCTGAAGGTGACTGAATGCTGTTTCAGAGTTGTTCATTGTTCTTTGGGTCAGACTTGTGTATTAGTTAATATGATTGATTTTCCTTCTTCTTTACATTTTCTTCTTATTTTGAGTCCAGATTCTGTGCAACATTTCTGCAGAACAAAATGCATTTGTGAAATGCTGATTTTCTGCAATTAGTTTCTGATTTCTCAGATTTGTCCTTCACTCCAAGGCTTTTGAGCCTCCATCAAGCAGCATTTTTGAGAGACTATGGGGAAAAAATATCCTTACAAAACAAAAACAGTATTTTCAGAATTCCACTCTACTGCTTTCAGACTATTTCCATCAACCCTCTTATTCATTTTGATTTATTTCCATCCATAAGCAGACTAACGCTTTTCTATGCTTTTATTGTTCTTCAAGAATAGGCCTTCTATTGGAGAAAAATAATGTCTCTACGACCACCACTTTGCTCAATGCAGATCTTCATTAATCTGCAGCCACAGTACAGGCTTTTAGCAGCAAGCACTTTTGATGGGAATTGAATTTGATACTGCATTATGGTTGTAGGGCTTCTCACAATAGACTGTGTTCTTTTCTGTGTCTGTGCACAATCAGAGAGACCCAATTAAATAATTTGGTGCAATAATGGAGAACAAAAGAGTATGAGGACTTAAAGTGAGGGCTTCAGCATTTGTATTCTCCCTTTTCTGTATCATGTTAATTAATTTGCCTGAAAACCAAAAGAAAGAACATAATGTGAAAAGCATAGCTCATCTACAACGTGGAGACACTTTAAATGCAGATACCATACCAAATCAACATGTAACAAAGGAACATTCTTTGCATTTCCATAAGAAAAAAAATAAAATAAAGTTGCCAGATAATGTTGAGTGGTCCTGGTTGTGACCACTGGAAATAATGGTAGCTATTTTGGGAAAAAAAAAACCAAGTATTAAGGATGGGATAATACTTTGTGCCCCTGTGATAACACCTACAAATAAAACCACAGTTTTGAAACCTAATTGGTGGGTAGAAAATGGCTGGACTCAATAGAGACAGAGATCTCAATCTTTCTGGGCCTTTAACGTTTTCTTTTTACGTTATGGGCTCGATTCTAGTCTCTTCTTCCCATAAAATAACTCAAAGCAGATGCTTCCAGAGAAGTCCAGCCCCTGCTCCTCTCTGTGATTTAGAAACTCCAACAGTATTGCAATAGGCACTAGGGCAGTCTCTGCTCCACCATCACTCCAGTCTGCAACTGAGTTTATCCAGCAGAAAAGATCCATTTGCCCCCTACTGAAATAAATACAGTGGCCCAGCGCTTATGCAGTCCTTATTCACTCCTCAGAGCCTGGAAGCTGAGGTCAGCAAACTGAGATTATTTGCAGCTCGGGTGACAGGAGCTGTGCTGGGCTCTGCAGTGCTATCTCTTACATAGTCCCCTTCCAAACCAGCAGTTACACATTTTTCCTGTAATAAATCATTTAAGCTATTAATTGTTTGAAGTCCTAAAAGATGCAAACCCAGGGATTATTCTATTGTCTCTTGTTCATTAGCACATGGAAAATGAGTATTTGCAGAGCTGTGATCCAATCGGATTAATTGTTGTTACCTGTTAAATACTACTTTAAGGGTATTAGGGGGACCAATTTATCTAAATTGTGCTGTGAATCTTATTTCACAGCATATTAATAAAAAGCATCACATCTGGGTAAAATATGATCACAAATTGGGACTTCAATCTGGTTTGGAAATTTACACAATTATGTTTTTTTAAAATAGGAAGATATATATCTTAGCTAGCTACAACTAGCTTCTTTCTAGATGGGAAAGCTAGAAAGCTTCCTAGCATCAGCCCTGTTGTATCCCCCCACCTCCCCAGAAAGCTGTTTGGTTTTGGGTTTGAGCTATAGACCAGCTTTGTAACTGCAGCTGTCAGGCTACCTGCATATCACACATCCTATTAAAAGTACTGAAAATGATCACCACATCACCTCTCATCAAGGTGTATTATATACCTTTGCTGCTATGGTGCCGTACTTCCCAGCAGAGATGTCTTTTTGTACCAACATTCCTCCTGAATATTACTTGTGTTGACAAGTTGCTAGAATGAAACCTGGGTGGGAGGATCTGGAGGTATCACAAATGGCTAAGATATTTGCGGCTTTTAACCATTGCAATTATCTGCGCATTCCCAAACAACACTTTTTTTAGAAGCTAGGGGTCTTATCTTCCTCTCTTCTCCTTAAACTTATTAAATATATCATGGCAACAGTGTGCTGCTTTGTTAATCGCCATTTATTCTCGAGATCAGCTTTGCTGGGAAACACCACTACCAGCAATCCTGGATCAACTATAGCGTGGGAGACTGCAGCCATACTTACCAGCCTATTTGGTAATTCGTGTGAGCTATCATTACAAGTGCTGTTCATTTCAGTAGGTCTTCAGCCCATAATTAAAATATATGAGGCTTACAGTTGTTATGTTTCCACTTCCAGCGCGGGGACATGAAAACAGAACGTCCTCCTTGGATCTTAGCAAGTTACTTCTGAGGAAACATGAGAAAAAAAAAGAAGGCATTTCTTCATATTCTCAGTTAATTCAGTCTAAAAGTGTCACACTTATTCAGCAGCAGTTAAAATAGGCTGTGATGAGAGCATGACAATTTCCAGCTAAACTAGAGGATAATTAGAAATGCCCTGTAGCAGGCAAGTCAGTGCTTCAATTTATTTGCTGTTTATTACCAAGTCCCTGCCCCTTGGGTGTAATGACTGTAAAGCAGCACCTGCAGCTTCCCAGTGTTTGATTTAGTGCTGTAAATGGTGCTCAGAGAGTAGATTAAGCTGGAATGTGATCAAACCTTATTTGCAATCCGATTATACAAACTGCTCCTTGCACTGACCAGATTGAAGTAATTTCCCTATAGAAACGTTACACTCACTTTGGTGTAAAAATGATTAACATTTGCTGACTGTAGGTCAGCCTTTCACTTCCAGTGTAATTCTTTATCAGGCAGGATGCCCATCTTTTTCTTGTGTTTGCCACGTTTGTGTATCGCACGGTATTTAACCAATGGATATAATCAACCCCCTTTTTTTCAGGTCTTGTAGATGAATGATTGTAATAAATAAGCACTCCAGCATAAGCAGATTAAACCATTTTTTTCCCAGTTTGATTGTTCAGCAGTATTGACATGCTTAATGATCTAACAGAGAACAGCTACAGAATGAAGGAATTTCCATATTTTACTGAAAACGGCTATTGAGGTATTTATAAACAAACAGCCAGTACACACGTGGTGCTTTAACTTCAGCGTGGGGTAGGATTGCTAGGCACCCACATCAATCCAAGAACTAACCTACATTCCTTTCAAAAAGTGCCTAAATACTCACTGCCACTAATAATCCTTTCACTCTTAAATAATCAGCAACATAAGGCTTCTTGATTCCCAGTAGCCTTTTTTTTTTTTGCACCGTATCAGAAATTTGGGATGTGAAAACTGTTTCTCAGGCAATTAGCCTCTGGTAATGAAATGCAACCAAATACATTCTGCACACTGAAAGCAAACACTTGGCTCTCCACATATTTCTGTGACAATCAAAGAAATATTTTAGCCTGAAATGCATTATCAAGCCTGACTCAAATACCAGCAATAACATGTTTTGTTGTATAACATTTTAAAGCTGATTTTCTACAGATGTTTTACTTGTAACCCTTTAGCGACCACGGTCCTGAAGGTTTCACTGATCACCACATTCACACACAGTCTCCTGAGCACTGGGAGAATATGGTTCCTGCCCTGGTCAACAGCCTTCGGAAGGAGATTCCTGAAGTGGTTTGCGATATGTACTGGGTACAGTCATGCAGGCACTGTCCAGGAATCCCCAAATGCATTATGCAATCTTTTGCTGTCAAATAGCCATGCTCACCTGGTGACAGCCAGCAATTCACTCCCACTCAGCTCCTGTGCAAAGGCTGTGCTGAGGCAGCACCACGTTTGTCCCAGCACAGCTCGGAGGGGCCACGTGCGGGTTTCTCTGACATATCTATCTTCTGGCTGTTTTTTATGATACCTGAAAGATTAGAGTTAAGTCATGCCAAAAATATCCATCTAACTTCAACATTTTTAAGCTTCCTGTACAAGTGTTGAGGAAATTAACATCTGCAAGACAGCGGGCTGAGTTATGGTTTTATTTATATGCCTTTAATTTTACTCCCTGATTGGAAAGAGAGAAAATTGGGTCCTGATGGATCTCTTCATCAAAGTCAATTTTATCCCAACCCCACTGGAAAGAAGTCAGATCCTTCCACCCATTGCAGAGGGTGTCAGATCAGCCCATTACCCTGCAAACAGGAGGCTTTTTTTTCACCTTGTTTTCTGAAGATCGCAGCAATCACCTATAACCGGATACAACAGCTGCGTTTCACGAGAACAACTGGTCGCAACAAAACAATTTGTAATACAACTTTTCTTTGGATTTACAGCAGCAATGTGCTTTCCTATGGACAGAGCCGCAGATGTACAATGGCGGGAGCATGCCATGTAGGCGTATGGGGACGCTGTACCAAGCACTTGGTTCATAAAGATAGCTCCTCATCAGAAAGCTAAGGAGAAGCATTTGGATGGAGCTGGTATGAGATTACATTGCTTTGTGTTTCACAAATGAAGCTCCTTTCCTCCTGGATCTGTGCGATGTCAAACAGAAATAATGGATATTTGCTCTTGTGCTCTTACAGGGGGAAAAACAGAGACCCAATGTCACTCCAATTCCCTGAGTCTTACTGAATGGGCAGGTAACGTAAAGCTTGTCCATATGGAAAGCAGGACTGAGGTGACAGGGCTGTTACGCAGAGCAGCACAACGGGACCAGTATCAGGGTACACAGAAGATGGCTCGGTATTTAAGTGCCTATAACAACAATGCAGAGCTGCACGACATACAAGTTGTTGTAGCTCATATAGATTAGAAAAAAGTATTTTAAGAGACTCCTGCAGACCATTTGTAGGTTGCAGGTTGAATGACTCCCTAAGCATAGGAGATATACATTTTCTGCTTTTGCTGTTTCTTTAGCGTAATTCTCTCTGCGAACTTTTATTTCAATTAATAAAACAATATCGCAGTTGGGTTTTTTTTTTTACCGTGACGCACATTCTGTTTTGAGTTAATATCAATGGGAAGTTTAGACCGGATTTGAAAATTATCATGCTGGGAGCTGTTTGATGTCAATAGGAATTTGTATGCCTGTGTGGGGATGGGAGGTAAAAGTCCAAGCATTTGGACCCAGCAGCCTTTCTTCAGGGAAAATGAGACTTCTGTTTGGTGGGAATAGGTCTGAAAAAGGATCTCAGAAATTGTCCCTGATTCTGGCAAACTATTCTTTTTTTTTAAATGAGAAAAAGAGAAGTTTGGCCGTCTTTTGGAATGCTAGGTTTTTCTAAATTTGACCTTTATTATGGAAAAAATCTTGCACCCAAGTAGCATGGCAATCCAGACTGCCACGTTAAATTTTCCTGTTGTGTTTTCTTCCATGTTGTGCCAGCTGTCTCCCAACATCCCGCTCTTGCAGTCATTTTCTATGTGTTTTGTCTTTATTTATTTAAGCTAGCAAAAGAGGTTTTGCAGTACTAACAACAATCCCCAGGGCTTGGTTACAGCTGAGGAAAAGCTTGTCTTTAATTTGTACCTATCCTTCTGAGGGGGTTCAGGAAAGCCTCCAGAGATTGTGTCGGGGGAGGGAGCTGCTTTTCCCAGGAGACTGCCCCTTCCATTACCCTCTCACTCACTCTGGCAGCTGGCAAGGGTGGAAAGAGAAGCAACACCCTAACAGTCCCTGCAACAATTTCAAAAAAGGCAATGGTCTATTGTTTCTTTGGTGGTGAGTAGAATACACCGAGCTACATGTTTAACAGGATGGTTATTTGTACATCAGTTGTCGTTACATCCACGGTCATTATCTCACCACCGCCTATGTTTTTTCCAAGCTAATCAGAGGCTGCTCTGTGTTTACAGTGGAACATACGGTGAGTGCTGAGGTGTTTAAATACTTCAGATAAATGAAGAGAAATGTCCTGGTGAAGGTTTTCAGGTGTGGCTGGAGGCTGAGGAGACATAGGATCTGTCTGGGGATGTGCTAGTCTTCTATCTTCCAAAAACTGGTCCTACCTGAAACTATTCACATCAGGCACCTTGAAACTAATTTGGCAGACCAATTTCAATCTTGCTTTGAGAAATTAGAAGTTCGTATTAGTTAGGTTACCATGAGCATCATTAGGCTTTACTGTCCCTGACGGAACCCTCATTCCCCTGCCCATTGGGGTGGCATGGCTGGCCGTGGGGTCTCTGCAGCACCCTGCTCCTCGTGCCCCCTCATGGGGCAGCTCTCCTCCTTCTGTGCCCTGGCAGTGAGCTCAGGTGCCCATGGGCAGGGTAGGGGGTGGGTGTCCCAGGGGGCTCCATTCCATGATTTGTCTCAGAGCGCTGAGAAAAAGAACACCTCACACAGCACTTCTGCTGCTGTTGAAGTGTGAATTTACATTCTCTTCTGTTAGATTTTGGTGTCTGAATCTGCTGCTTGTGGATGGTTAGGAAGTCCAGGTAAGGACAAAACCATATGGGCTCACATGTGCAGACCTGCCTACAAAACCCATGCTGTTTCAGACTGGCCTTGCTTCCCTGGGGCAGTCCTCACTGGCTCTCAAACCATGCTGTACATTTCGAGATGCACAAAACGCAGAGCAGTTCTCATTATGTGAAAGCAGGAGGTGAGCACTGCCAAATTCATTTTTTATTCTCTTTTAAGCCAAGATTTGGACCCACACGGCTGGAGTTTTAGAAATATAGTTAAAATGAGTATCACATATATTGGATATATGCTCTGTGTGTCTTACATACATTGAGGTCAATGTTATCTGACAGAGAAGGCCACTGGCTGTGTTTTAACACTTGTCCTTCCCTCTCATGGCCAACATTTTGGATACTTACAGCTACAAATGGCCATGGCTGATGAGCAGTCACCTGATCCCATGACAAAAATTAAAGCACTTTAGTCCAGTGTGATGACAATGTCACAGCCACTGAGAACTCAAATTCTGCAATCCCTCTGTGTCACTCAACTCATATAAACAAGCAGTTTTGCAACAGCCCCCTTCATTATTGCTGCTCTTGGTTGAGCCCAAGTGCTGGCTGAGAGGTGGTTATCGGTTGCTAATAAAGTATCTCAAGTTGCAGCCTGATATAGATTAATTGCAGAGGGATCTGTGGAGGTTCAGTCTCACTGCAAAATCCAAGGGGAACATCAAGAGAATGAAAATCCGCCTTATAATTCAATGCTAGCCCAGAGAATCTGGCCCTCTGCATCTGCTCATATCTTTATATACTAAAGCCTCTCCTACTCTCCTATGGAAAAACCATAGGAATACAGCAGTGGTCCTGGGAAGTTGCTTGCTTTTTCTTTCCTTTAAATCCTGGACTGAGCTTTCCAGCTCTGTGAACCCCAGGACCTAGAGGAAGAGGAAACGCCTGCCCTGGGCTGCAGATGGACCTTCAAGGAAGGCTGACGTACTTCTTTCTCACCTTCCTGCCTTCTTCCTAGGGTGGGCCCAGGCTGCTACACGCACCCAGCAGTGCAAAATGCAGAAAAGATTAATCTTGAAGGAAATAAATTATTGTAGAAATGACATTAGCTCAGCACCATCAGAAGATAATTGTTGGCTTCATTAGGCAACATCATTAATACTCAGGGATGACTGGGACATCCTGCAAAATAAAATGGGTAGGTTAGTGCAGAAGTCTGATAAAAAATGCAATAGAAGATGCAATGGTGGGAGCTGGGGGGATTACTCACAAGAATTTCTGCTGCCAGCTTGGAGATCTCTGTTTGGAAGAAAATGAGGAGGGGAAAGACTTGGGTATGTCAGCTGGTCAGAGCTTCACAACTGAGCTGCCAGTTGTGAAGCAGCCAAAAAAAAGCCAGGAAAAAAAAGCCAGAAAAGCCAAGAAAAAAGCTCAAAGGCACCAGCTAAATGCAAGGAAATACTAAAGCCAGAACAGTAAAAGAGCGAGGAAAGAGGTGCCAAATCGGGACAAATAGGCCCATGATGCTGCAGCTGCTGCCATCGCTGCCATACAGGCAGTGGGGCTGCTGGTCACCTGGACTGTGGGCAGAGGGGCTGGGAGAGAGAGGCACCAGCGGGCAGGAACGAGTACAGAGGAGAGCTCCTTGGATGACTGGGAAAACAGAGATCCTGTTTTAAAAGGAGATATTATAAGTGCTTGTCTTGCTTGGCCCAGCAAAGTAAAGCTGAGGCGGGATGCAGCTACTCTCTGTACACCAGGGGAGTAATGTTCAGGGCAGGAGAAGAGAGAGTTGAAGCACAATGTTGGCACAAGAATAAATAGGGTTGAGCTGATCCTTGCTAAGTTACAGCTGAAAGTCACAGAATCACAGAATCACAGAATGTTAGGGATTGGAAGGGACCTCGAAAGATCATCTAGTCCAATCCCCCTGCCGAGGCAGGATTGCCTAGACCATATCACACAGGAACGCGTCCAGGCGGGTTTTGAATGTCTCCAGAGAAGGAGACTCCACAACCTCTCTGGGCAGCCTGTTCCAGTGTTCGGTCACCCTCACCGTAAAGAAGTTTCTCCTCATATTTAAGTGGAACCTCCTGTGTACCAGCTTGCACCCATTGCCCCTTGTCCTGTCAAAGGATGTCACTGAGAAGAGCCTGGCTCCATCCTCATGACACTTGCCCTTTCCATATTTATAAACATTAATGAGGTCACCCCTCAGTCTCCTCTTCTCTAAGCTAAAGAGACCCAGCTCCCTCAGCCTCTCCTCATAAGGGAGATGTTCCACTCCCTTAATCATCTTCGTGGCTCTGCGCTGGACTCTCTCTAGCAGTTCCCTGTCCTTCTTGAACTGAGGGGCCCAGAACTGGACACAATATTCCAGATGCGGCCTCACCAGGACAGAGTAGAGGGGGAGGAGAACCTCTCTCGACCTGCTAACCACACCCCTTCTAATACACCCCAGGATGCCATTGGCCTTCTTGGCCACAAGGGCACACTGCTGGCTCATGGTCATCCTGTTGTCCACTAGGACCCCCAGGTCCCTTTCCCCTACGCTGCTCTCCAACAGGTCTGTCCCCAACTTGTACTGGTACATGGGGTTGTTCTTGCCCAGATGCAGGACTCTACACTTGCCCTTGTTATATTTCATTAAATTTCTCCCCGCCCAACTCTCCAGCCTGTCCAGGTCCCTCTGAATGGCTGCGCAGCCTTCCGGTGTGTCAGCCACTCCTCCCAGTTTTGTGTCATGAGCGAACTTGCTGACAGCGCACTCTAATCCCTCATCCAAGTCATTAATGAATGTATTGAATAGAACTGGTCCCAGAACCGACCCTTGCGGGACTCCGCTAGACACAGACCTCCAACTGGACTCTGTCCCATTGACCACAAAGTAAAAGGATTTTGAGAGTCATGAAGTTCTGGAATAGCAATCCGCTGTGGAAAAGTGAGCCACACCTTAGGAAGGAGCAGAATGATTTTATGAAATGTGAAGTGATGCTTGCGGCAGAGGAAGCTCCTGTGCCCCTTGTTTTCCAGGTACCCCCGTGGATACCCCCGTGGATACCTGCTGTGTAATTAAAGGATCCTCACATGCAGAATGGGGGGCTCATTCTTTTCCCCCTTGAAATGCATTAGCCCAAACACATGCTGGTGAGCACCTGAGGGTCCCTGCCCAAACAGGGCAATAGCGGGTGCCCGGCAAAGGACAGATGAGACACGGTGTTCCCCAACTGCTATCCTCCAGCTAGAGGCAAAGTCTGGAAGGGAGAGTGGAGTTTCTCAGGTTGCTTGGCTTTCATTATGATTTTTTCAGCAAGGTGGTCTCCAGGCAGTAACTGCAATGTGGAGGCTTAAGTAAGCAGTGTGCAATAATATGGATTTCCACACTGCAAGCTCAAGAGAAGCAACCAACATTAGTTACGCTTCAGAGTACTAGAAAGCCTCCGTAAATGAGGCAGACACAAACTGCAGGCTTACGGATGCTTCCACTACCTAACTATTCTTCCTGCGCTGCCAAAGTCCTGTCCCAGCACGCGCGGCACAAAACTGGGGAAGCATGGACTGGGAACAGCCTGTTCTTCCGATGTCCCCAAGTGGTAGTCAGAAATCTGGAGGCGCTTCCAAGGATGACAAAGTGCTAACGAGCCCAGAGTGAAAGACAGGTGGTACTGTTGTAAATAACAAAAATAAGAAAAGGTGGAGCACAAGACTCATTTGTGGTAGCTAAAATGATAAATTATTATTTGCCCAGCCCATTTGAGCTTTTAAATGCGAGTTAAATCATTTTGCTCTAACACTTCAAAAAAAATGCATCTTTTTGCCTCATCTAGGCAAGTATATAGAGATTAATGCAATCCCTGTCCTGAAGAGTTTACAGGCTAAGAAAATGCTGTTAAAACCAGCTAATTATTATGAATATCATCAGCAAATTTCTCAATAGCATTAATGCATGTGGTCTGATCTCTAACCTATTGCACTCAGAGATGTCACTGCAACATGGTAAAAACTCCATCACAAGTCCAGCTTTAAATAGCTTTTAATGTGATCTCAATATGGTTTCAATAACTGTCATTGTGTGTTTTCCCCACCAGAACACTGAAATGGCTTCATGGTGGAAAAGACACACTATCATACCCATCCCAAGAAAGGGGTGACCCCTGAGCACTAAGGTGGCTGGTAACAAGCCAGTGCCAGCCCTTGTACTACCCAGTAGGAGACCATCTGGCAGCAGATTTCAGAATGTGAAGCATTTCATGGGCTTCACCAAAAATTGTTAGAGTTGTCCATGCTATTGCTCTACTTTCTCAGTCTGAGCCTGCTTCCTGTTGGAGCTCTCATTCCTAATGACCAGCCCAGTCTTATGCATGGCAAGTAGCTAATCTTGTCTGTCAACACCCAGGACACAGCACAAGGACAGTGAATATTTTCATTGTGACATAATGTTTGTGAGTGTTTCACAAGAATGAAGTTTTGGGACACACTTGACGGAGGAGAGGGGTAGAAGAGCACTACAAACACTAGCTGCTAAGAGATGCAGTGATGTGTGTGGAAGAAAACAATAAAGGGACTAGCAAGGCTGGTACTGCTGGGATGAAGAGGAATATAGCAGGGGGAAAAAAAGCCTGAGATACAGGTAGGTCATCATGAAAAGTTTTCATTCAGTTTTGTTTGAAGCTGGGATCAAAGGAGAAGACTTGGTGAAGGGCATGAAATGATCTGTCCAAGGAGAGGGCTTTTTTTTTTTTAACAGCAGCAGTGCTCGTATAGAACTGGAGGGTGTAATGTAGGTGCCAAAGAATAATGCAGAAATTATGAGAGATTTTAAGACTATGGATAATACCTTGGCTATTGGAAGGAACCTTAAGTGTATTGTTGAAAAGAGAAACAATCAAACATGGAAACAGTGCAGGTGTGGCAGGAAGCAGAGAGGGAAAATAAAGGATGTCTCCATGGCTCTGTGTCCGAATAAAGAAACAGAGGGGGAGTATTTTCAACAAAAAGGGAGCAAGTGATGCAGTGGGAAAAAACATTACAAGTGGTGACTGAATCCACGTTAACTGTGAACTGTGCAATACAGGGCAGTGTTTCTTTGGGGTGGGGAAGCATAGGGGACTGAAAAGAGAAAAAGTCCTCTTGCCCTTAGTGGTGACTGAATCCATGGAAATGGAAGGCATCTCTCAGCATATCTTTGGGATGCAACAAGGAACGTTGTAGACACCACTGACTGTACTGATAGAGGTGGGATTCAGCTGCCTAAATTTAGGCAGTTAGAGTAGGGTCCATCCAGCTGCCTCTCCCAGTATCCAGTAATCCAAGTCTTATCCGCCAGCACTATGAAGATATCTGGGATACCTCATGGCAAGCTCAAAGGACACCAGATGTTTATGTCTCTGCAGTGACATCTCAGTCATGATCTCCTTTGACCACAATGGAGACCTGAAACACCCAGCTTACATTAGACAACAACACTGTAGACTTTTAGCTTTGAATGCCTGTGATCTGGAGCTGAATTTCACTTTCATAGAATCATAGAACGATTTGGGTTGGAAGGGACCTTAAAGATCATCTAGTTCCAACACCCCTGCCACAGGCAGGGACACCTTCCACTAGACCAGGTTGCTCAAAGCCTCGTCCAACCTGACCTTAAATGCTTCCAGGGAGGGGGCATCCACAGCTTCTCTGGGCAACTTGTTCCAGTGTCTCACTGCCCTCACAGTCAGGAATTTCTTCCTAATATCTAATCTAAATTTACCCTTTTTCAGTTTAAAACCGTTACCCCTCATCTTGTCACTACTTGCCCTTGTAAAAAGCCTCTCTCACGCTTTCCTGTAGGCCCCCTTCAGGTACTGGAAGGCTGCTATAAGATATCCCTGGAGTCTTCTATCCTCCAGGCTGAAGAGCCCCAACTCTCTCAGCCTCTCTTCATAGGAGAGATGCTCCAACCCTCTCATCATCTTCACGGCCCTCCTCTGGACTCACTCCAACAGCTCCATGTCCTTTTACGTTGGGGACCCCAGAGCTGGATGCAGTACTGCAGGTGGGGTGTCATGAGAGAGGAGTAGAGGGGCAGAATCACCTCCCTCAACTGGCTGGCCACGCTTCTTTTGATGCAGCCCAGGAGACGGTTGGCCTTCTAGGTTGCAAGTGCACATTGCCGGCTCATGTTGAGCTTCTCATCAACCATCACCCCCAAGTCCTTCTCCTCAGGGCTGCTCTCAATCCATTCTCTGCCCAGCCTGTATTTGTGCTTGGGTTTGGCCTGACCTATGTGCAAGACCTTGCACTTGGTTTTGTTGAACTTCATGTGGTTTGCACAGACCAACCTCTCAAGCCTGTCAAGGTCCCTCTGAATGGCATCCCTTCCCTCCAGCGTGTCGACCGCACCACACAGCTTGGTGTCATTGCCAAACTTGCTGAGGGTGTACTCAATCCCACTGTCCATGTTGCCGACAAAGATGCTAAACAGCACCAGTCCCAATACCGACCCCTGAGGAACACCACTTCAGATAGTTGTAGTTAGCTGACATGAAGGGAGCGAGCAGGGCTAACTTCTACATGTAGAATTGTAAAGATTATTGCCTTCAAATCTTCTTTAAAAATGTGAAATTGGACAAAAAATTATAAATGTGTTCCATTTTTTTTTTGGAGAAAGACAGAGACCAGTTTGGGATTGTATTGATGTTTGGCTAAAATGCTCCCTTTCATCTCTAACTCATAATATTGTTATCTGAAACCAGCTATAATGTATGCCTTTTCAAATCCTGATTTATGGATTTCACGGTTTGAAGCAAGTATGACAACTCTGGCATGTACACGTAAATGAGATGTTGTAAGATTAGAGGTCTGTGAGGCTATTTGTTAGAGGATTGTTGATTTCAGTGCAATTTCTATTTGATAGGTGTCTGGAGTATAAATGTTAGGTGGCAACTTGACTGTTTCATCTCTGCTGGTAAACTGGTTCAGATGATCGTAGAATCATAGAATGGTTTTGGTTGGAAAGGACCTTAAAGATCATCTAGTTCCAATCCCCCTGCCACAGGCAGGGACACCTTCCACTAGACCAGGTTGCTCAAAGCCCCATCCAGCCTGGCCTTGATCACTGCCAGGTAAGGGGCATCCACAACTTCTCTGGGCAACCTGTTCCAATGTCTCACCACCCTCACAGTCAAGAATTTCTTCCTAATATCTAATCTAAATCTACCCTCTTTCAGTTTAAAACCATTCCCACTCATCCTGTCACTACTTGCCCTTGTAAAAAGTCCCTCTCCCGCTTTCCTGTAGGCCCCCTTCAGGCACTGGAAGGCTGCTATAAGGTATCCCTGGAGCCTTCTCTTCTCCAGGCTGAACAGCCCCAACTCTCTCAGCCTCTCTTTATAGGAGAGATGCTCCAACCCTCTCATCATCTTCACGGCCCTCCTCTGGACTCATTCCAGCAGCTCCATGTCCTTTTACGTTGGGGGCCCCAGAGCTGGATGCAGTACTGCAGGTGGGGTGTCATGAGAGAGGAGTAGAGGGGCAGAATCACCTCCCTCAACTGGCTGGCCACGCTGCTTTTGATGCAGCCCAAGATACAGTTGGCCTTCTAGGTTGCAAGTGCACATTGCCAGCTCATGTTGAGCTTCTCGTCAACCATCACCCCCAAGTCCTTCTCCTCAGGGCTGCTCTCAATCCATTCTCTGCCCAGCCTGTATTTGTGCTTGGGTTTGGCCTGACCTATGTGCAAGACCTTGCACTTGGCATTGTTGAACTTCATGCAGTTCACACAGGCCCGGTTCTCAAGCCTGTCAAGGTCCCTCTGGATGGCATCCCTTCCCTCTAGTGTGTCAACCACACTGCACAGCTTGGTGTCAGCCAACGTGCTGAGGGAGCACTCAATCCCACTGTCCATGTTGCCGACAAAGATGTTAAACAGGACCGGTCCCAATACCGACCCCTGAGGAACGCCACTCATCACTGGTGTCCACTTGGTGAGCTGTTGACCATAACTCTTTGAGTGTGACCATCCAGCCAATTCTTTATCCACCGAGTGGTCCATCCATCAAGTCCATGTCTCTCCAATTTAGAGACAAGGATGTCATGCAGGACAGTGTCAAATGCTTTGCACAAGTCCAGGTAGATGACATCAGTGCTCTTCCCCTATTCACCAGCACTGTAACCCTGTCATAGAAGGCCACCAAATTTGTCAGGTGTGATTTGCCCTTAGTGAAGCCATGTTGGCTGTCACCAATCACCTCCTCGATTTCCGTGTGCCTCAGTATAGTTTCCAGGAGGATCCGCTCCATGATCTTGCCAGACACAGAGGTGAGACTGACTGGCCTGTACATCCCTGGGTCTTCGTTTTTTCCCTTCTTGAAGATGGGGGTTATGTTTCCCCTTTTTCAGTCAGCGGGAACTTCACCAGACTGCCACAACTTCTCAAAAATGATGGATAGCAGCTTAGCAACTTCATCTGCCCGTTCCCTCAGGACCCATGGATGTACCTCATCAGGTCCCATGGACTTGTGCACCTTCAGGTTCCTTAGATGGTCTCGAACCCGATCTTCTCCTACAGTGGGCAGTTCTTCATCCTTCCAGTCTCTGCCTCTGCCTTCTGCGACTTGGGTGGTGAGGCTAGAGCACTTGTCAGTGAAGACTGAGGCAAAAAAAGTTGTTGAGTACCTCAGCCTTCTCAATATCCCAGGTAACCAGGTCTCCCGTTTCCTTCTGGAGAGGGCCCACATTTTCCCTAGTCTTTCTTTTATCATTGACATACCTATAGAAGCATTTCTTGTTGTCCTTGACGTCCCTGGCCAGATTTAATTCTATCAGGGCTTTAGCTTTCCTAACCTGGTCCCTGGCTGCTTGGACAATTTCCTTGTATTCCTCCCAGGTGATGCCTCAGTTGTCTTGAGCTTTCACTGCCTATGAGGAAGACAGCTGACTTAATCTAGATTGGGACACATCTTCTTGCCCTCTCATGTCACAGACATGCTCTGTGCCATTACAAGTTACAGAAAAACGAGGCACTGGAAGCACCTTCCACTGATCGAATACAATATCTAGATATTTGCAATGCCATGGCTTACTGCAGAACATTGCTGGCTGCTTACTCACATCCCTGGGCACTGACAACACCATGTATCATCCATCAGCATTTCCTTGTTTCTCCTCTAAATTGCCTATCTTCCTACAAGCAAGAGTGAGAAAAAGCAAGAAGGAAATAAAACACGGACAACAGGAACAAGGAAGTTGATAAAAAATACAGGAATATAGGACAGGTAGGGACTTGTCATTCAGTTCAGTCATCTGCTATTGCAAGTACACAGGCCACATAATCTATTTAATAAGCTCACAGAGCTCCATCTCAAGTGCTGTTAGCATTTTGCCCACCCTCTTCCAAACAAAAGGTTGATCCAAACAGATTAACAGAGATGTCTTCTGACAGCAGAGTACTCCATCTGCCAGGCACAGTTTACCCATGGCCAGTTTATATCTATTTGTTCTTTTGCCAGCGTTCTCTTTAGGTGAAGCAACTCTGCTCTGTAAATATGTCAGAGAAGTAAACATCAACAGTGGAGATCAATCACGTCTTACTATAAGCAGCTAATGACGCCAGTCTCTTCTAGATCCTTGTACGAGAACAGATTCACTTTTCCTACTAATGATTCTCTGACTGTGTGGGATTGAATTTTCATGATTGTTATGCCTAAAACTGTACATTCAAAATGAGGTGTTACCAAAGTTCTGTACAGTGGTACAGGTACTTTTTTTCTCCTCACTGCTGGAAATACCTTGTCTTACTTGACACTGTTAGTTGCTGAGCTGGAATCAGAATCCGCAGCCAACATAAAGATCTAGAAAACCTGTAGCTTAAATCATCTGCAAGTCTTTCTTGTATGGGGTTCTCCCACAAAAGTGGGATTTGCAAGTGTGGGTCCTGTACAAGCTCTCTGGTTTTGCCTTATTTTGACTGTCTTCCTCCTGAATGTGCCTCCATTACCAGGTCCCACGAAGCACCCATAATTTAGCTGAAGGGAGTTTGCATGCAATCTAGTGAAGAGCCAACTACAAAGGCAGACAAGACACATTATGAAACATGTCACACCTGCTATATCATCAGCAAATATTTCTGAAACTGAAGAGTCATCTGCTTTACACTATGTGAAGGCCAGGAAAACTTACAAAAAAAGCTGGTGTCTTATTAAAGATCTATAAATGTTATAGATAAATATTCTGTCCGTACTGTGATTTCCTTACTGCACACTTGACTCAGCTTATTAATTATTAAAAAAAAATGAAGGCAGCCCGCCATATAAGTGGAAATTAGAATAGTGTCTCTTTTCTTAAGTGCAGTCCTGTCATTTCACACCTCCTCTTTGACTGACCTTTAAAACTCTAATGAAAATCCTGAATACATATAGAGACAGGCCATGGACTTGAGGTACAGTCAAAGTAAAGTTATAGAAATCCATCATGCAAAGAGGCAAATTATGTCTTTTTCGGCTTCTCAGTAGCAGCATCTTGAACAAAAAGGGAAAGGTAACCCAGATAAAAACATAGATAGCTCAGCAAAACAGAGGGTAGTGCAACTATCCTTCATAATAAAACACATCTTACAGACATTGGTCATTCAAAATTAAAGACTGGATGAAATATACTTACAGTTTTTTTCTATATCAAGAGACAGACATTTCTTCATTTACAAATATATGGAATGCCAACACAACAAACCACTTACCTTTCACTCTCATTGGCAGAGCTGTCCTGGATAATACTGCATTCTCCCAAGCTCTAAAAGTGAAATTAGGATGTTAAAGGACTTTACACAAATACGTTTGGAAAAATATATCTTGTCTTAAGATGTGGAAACACGCAAGAAAGATTTCAGTGTTCTTAAGGATCACTATCCTCAGTAAAATAGAAACTTAAGGAAATTCTGACTAAAAGACATAGTTTGGGCTAGCAAAACCTGTAACACTGCCATTCACAAAGCTAAAATAGGTGTCTTACTGTAATTATCTTGCCACGTGTCCTTCATAATACCAGAATTATTTTCCCTACATCTCAGATGATATCTTGTCAGAGAAGTGGAGTGAATGGGCCAACCTAGTTTTTTATTAAGATGGTGTGTATCAAATGAAATGGAATTTCCTTGCTGAATAATGAGCATAAGAGAGTGTGTTAGAGCATACTTACAAATAGCTGCAGGTCACCTTTAATTTGGGCATAATGGACTTTTCATTCTCCTTTTTATAACTGTAAAATTTTCCTGACATATCTTACTTGTACTGAAAACACATGAGAGAAATACAATGGCACATAGCTGGCCTGGCTCTTAGTGAAACGTATATTACAGACAAAGTAAAATTCCCATCACTGATTGTATAACAGACTGCGCAACTGGATCAGAAAAAAACACTAACAAAAATCCATTGCAGCAGTGCAAAGGTACCATCTGCATCACCACACACAGGAGTCATTGGGCTTTATGTACCATTTGTATTAAAGCAGCATGTAGACTCCTGGGCCATGTTCCTGGATCACCTGGTGTTCTCTCCTGTTGCTGTAGCATTCATCACCTACCTGTCCCCAAAGTCTTTGTAAAGGGGCGTCAGCTGAGCCTCCCTACACACTCGTCAGCTGTAAAAGTCAATGACCCCCTTCCGATGCCATTTCCACAGCCAGGCGCATGCTGGTGGATAAAAAGTTGAGTGAAAAAGCCAGCAGTTATGACTCTGAGCAGCCCCTAACCCTCCGTGGCCCGTAAGGAACGACCTAGTAATGGCTATATTGTACTTTGTTTCCTCTGTTGGCTTTAGCTTTCTCTTTTTGAATTCCTTGTGGCTCAGAAAAAAAAATTGCTGTGAGTCCTGAGCTGGGGGACTATTGTTCTGACCTCCATGATTCCCAGGTACAGAAGATATAGATCTGTAAAGAGAAGATAAATTGTAATATAGTTTTGAGTGACAAAAAATTCCCGCAGATCTTTAAAAAGAAAAAGTGGTCAGTCACAGACCAGGAGGACAGAGTAACTTTTATAATCCTCTGTTCACAAACAGAGAATGCTGCCTGAGAGATATACATTAGCCAGCCTTGATAAATGGTCTCCGCTCTTCCCAGCTGGGGAGGTGTTCATTTTCAATGGATAAAGACAAGTTTCATCTCCCTGTACTTGGTTATATGCTATAATGAGAAGTTAATTTTTTGGCTTCTCAGTGTATTTATTTTTTAATGCTTAGCATATATATGTTTTCCGGTAAATTTGCATGAGAAGGTACAGAAACAGATTCTACCTGACACAAGTTGTCAAACTGCAATCCATGAACATTAAAAATCCATTTTCCTGGGGGTATGCGCTTTATGTTCCTAATTGTCAAAATGTTTGCCCTGTGACACTTTATTAGTAAATATCTGAGCACCTCCATATACCATATGAAATTCCATCTCCTTTGTGGTTTGCCTCCACAGCTAACCTCTAAGAAGGCAGAATAGATTACGCTTCCTATAGGTTTCAATTAAACCAAAGGGATAATGGTTTAGGACAGAGGAAGAGGGATAGAGGAATTTAGCTGGACTACAGCTGAATATGGCATAGTTTGACTTCCATGAAATGAATAGCCACCATTCAGGCACAGATATCGTGGTACACCTGACTACATTAAGTGTAGATGACATCTCATCAGCTTTTCTGAGTGTTGCAAACCCTTGACTGTGGCATCCTGAAGTATTCATATTTCTCCCTTTGCAAACACCGATAACACCATCACTTAGCACGGTAACAGGCAAACCAGAATGGTCACACTGGATCTGCCCCAAGCTTCACCCTGTCCAGCAGCATGACAACAGCAGGCACTCAAAACCCCAAAGATGTGTACAAATTCCCAGCGGACAAATACAGAATAAAGTCCCTTGCATTAAGTCTCATTCCCTCCTTTAATAGTTAGAGATTGGCTTAAGACCCAAAGCATGACATTTAAGTGAATTAAGTATTAAAAAAAGTGGAAGTGCAAGCTCTGGATACTCTTTGTATTTCTTGGAGGACATCCACCCCACAGACACATGGAGTGGGCTGTTCCCAGGGCCACTCATATGAGGGAATGTCTTTCCATTTGCTGTCTGTGGGCTCAGGATCAGCTTTGACATTAATGTTTTGGATATATAGAGCAGGACCCAGGCCAGCGTGCAAGCAAGGGGAATAGACTGCCAGCTATGCTCTGCCTCCGTGTGTGTGCTTGTGACAGTGCCTCAATTTAGAAGTGTGTTGTAAGTGTTAATTAATGCAGCTGACCAACGATTTAAGGAGGCATAAGTGATGGAAAAGGGTAATTTATTAGTATGTACATATTCAAATCCCTTCTCTCAGTTGGATTCATAATCAGAAGTGCCTGGACAACTACTGTGGTTTCATTCATCTACGCGAGGTATTTACAGTATATTTACAGTAGCCATTTATACTTCATGAGCTTTTTTTTCTTTGCAAACTTTAATTTAATAACTCCTAATATCCTCAGTTGCTTTCACACACAGCGTGCTTACTGAACTAAAGCCTTCTATTTCTTTCTGAATAGAAACCACTCCTGCCCAGACCTTGTGCAGCTAGGGATTTGAGTGCAGTAGACAATTTCAAAGACTGCTCTTTCTATTTGACAGTCAGTGCATTAGGCTAAAATGTTCACACAGATGCACTAGCAATTGAAAGGGTGTGCGGTGTAGTGACAAGGTCCTTCTGTTACCTGGAACTGTAGAATGATGAATGAGCATTAGTGGAATATTCTTTTGGCCTTTAGGTTTACCTTGATCTTCTCACAGAATGCAAATTGACATTATACCCACATTTCTATAGTATTTATTACTGTGGTCATGATGTGAGGGCTTTTTTCAATATGAATAGTGTAAAAGGGGAAACATATTACTGCAAAGAGGCATTATTGTGCTGGGAATGTATAAACAGCTGAGAAGAATAGAGCAACATGCTCATAATGGAAACTGAAAGCTCTTCATTTTGTCCTGATTGTCTACCCTTCCTTTTTAAACAACCTTCCTTTTTCCTAGCTATCAATACAAAGTTCTTTTTGGTAAAATGAAGTGCATTCATGCTGCCTGAAAGAAGCTTTTAAAGTTGATCTGTGCCCACACAAAAGGGAGGCAGTGTTTGAGCACATCAAGTTAGAGGAAGCAAACTTGGTCAATGTTCATTACTCATGGCTTGACACTCTGAGCCTCCATAACATTTTGTAAAGAATCAGATAAACTTTCCTCGTGATAAACAACTGAAATAATTTTTCTTAGCTGTCAAGTCCTTTTCTCCCATTTCCAGCCTGTTCTCACACTCTTCCCAGCTCGTAAAAGCAACAGAGCACAGCTCTTTGGACTGATAAATGGGCTCCTTTCAGTCGGTGGCAGGCTTCAGGAAAAAGAGATAATCCTGGATAATGTGGACACAGTTTTCATTTCATGTCACCCAATTAAACTGCAATTATCCGGAGTGCAAAAGCAGAAAAACTGGAAAGAATGGTTGGAGAATGAGGAGCCCTGGCTCCCTGGGACTCTTTATACTACACACATTAGCCTAGGTTTGTTCTATTCTGATAATAAAGTGCCAGTCTAAGCACTTAGCAGCACACAGTGAGAGACAGACCAGCTGCAACCTGTAGCTCAGAATGAAATACTATTGCAAGTGCTCTGGGAAATATCATTTCAATCCAGAGTAACTTTCTTGGAGAATATTTGCATCAGAAATCCAAAGCCCTGTGCTGTGGTTAATTACATCTAGAGCAATATGGTCAGGAGGCGTGCTGAACAATGCGTCGAGGTTCAGATTACAGGTAAAACAAGGACAGAAAAAGCCTTTTCTTAACATGACTCACAGCAGCACTGCAAGCCAGAATAAAGCAGATATCAACCATTTTATTATGAAGGCAAACTGCGCTAACGTATGTTATCTGTTCAGCATTTTGGCTGAAATCTAGGGCAGGATGAATTTAATATGTTAATAGGTCTTATTAAATTACCGCTCTTGCAGTAAAATAAACTGGATAATCTAACAGATCTGTTTTATCTCTAATTACCATGATCCTGGTAAACTGCAATTAAATAAACAGATGGAGTTTTTAAGCTTGTGGCCTGCTGCATGGGAACATTTCAGTAATTGAAATGCATGTATTTGTTATTATTATTGCTTTATTTCATTTACCCAGTACTGCGAGTGCATGGTGGCTGTGCTGTAGGCATGGGCCGTAAGTATGAAGGTGGCATCTAAAGTGTCATGGGCAACTAAAATGCTTTGTTCCTGGAAGTCCCTACTCTTTGCCCCCAAATTTTTTATTTCATTTACTCTTACACGAAGGACCAGGCAGGGCTACCCCAGGCTGTGAGACAAGTTAGGCAATTTGGCCTATGTTCCCTTCCCTGAGAGGTAAAATGGGCTTAAGGGTGTTACATTACAATACATTATGAACATACAGAGAATCACTTTTGCTTGGAGTCCCTTCACACACTGGGAAGCAGCAGCAAAACAGAGAACCACAGTCTTCAGTGGCAGCACCTAAGGGTGCATGCGAGTTCCTATGCCAGGTGACATGTCTTAGTGACTTAGTGAAGTCCTACACAGGGGCCACCAGCATAGATGCAGTTACTCAATCAGATGCATCTGCTCTATATAATGGTGCGAAGGGGGCAACAAGGGGACAGGAATTCCTAGGTGACTCAGAGCTCTCCATTACAACAGTGGGAGACTCCTAGGTACCACTTAAGCCTTCATCAGGCACCAGACTTCATGTTTTTGTGTAAGTTGATATCAAGTGATAAACTAATTTTGCAATATTTTCTGTTAGCCAGTCATGTTACTGAAAAGCATGTGACACTTTCGCAGGAAAGACAAAGCAAAATCTAAAACTGTGCAGTGACGAAGCACGATTCCGGAATGAAGCACAGCTATTTCATAAGCAGTTAGTTTTCGGACTGGAAACATTCTGTTTTACCTGAATTTTTCAGTTTGGCCCTATATGCAGCTATTTATCAAATGGAAAAATGCATTTCCCCATCCCACCTGGGAAAACCCCAGGTGCAGAAAGATTTGGATTCTTCAGAGATGTTAATAAAATTGGGATTTCCCTGTTTCCAAAATAATACCGTGCCTCCCACGCTCTTTATTCCATCCCTTCACGTTCTTACCTGAAGCAGGTTCTGGGCTGCTTTGAAGATTGCTTTTCTGTTTAAAACTTGAAAGCTACCTTGTTGCTCGTGGAGCCTATTTAAATAACAAAAAGCTGTGCCTTGATGTGAGCAGGAGCTGTGGAGTGGAAAGAGGGGCTGTGGCAGTGGTATGGGCACGGGCACCCGCAGCTGATGTTGATGGAGCGGTTCAGTTCCTCTGAGAAAGGGAGGAATTTATACCAATACAGGTACACATTTTAAAGTGTGACAACTTTATTTTAACTTTTTTCTGGTTTCAAGGACCCTCTAAGCAGCTGTCCTACAGAGAAAGGCAGTCAAAAGAGCCCTAGCTGGTAGTTTACTAGGAGCAACAAAGATAGCATGATTTTAAGGAACAAACGCATTTTCCTTTAGGAAGCTCCCTCTCGGGAATGAGGTTGGTTCACCAATGATTTTCTCCTCTGAGAAGCTGAATTAGAAGCTGGCACCCATTTCCAAAGCCAGTCCTAACATTTCGAAGATGATCAGGACTGCAGAAGTGAGGGGAACCTACAGGAGGTGCCAAAGATTGATATGCATACGTAAGTAAAGAAAGGTGATTGTATTTGATTTAGGGAACAAAGGTTGGGCAACAAAGCAAAATAAATCAATATCTGACCGTTTTAGGAAGAAGAAGGTCAAGAGCTTGAGCAATGTTAATCACTTGTCATGCCTGAGATCTGTCCTGACAAGAATGTCAAGACATTGATCTTACTAAGTGACATTTATCTATGTAAAACCAGAAATTAGGTCCTGTGTATAGCACAGTATAGTACCTTAGTCAGTTAACAGACTGCATGGAGTGTACAGACGGTATTAACATCATGCATTAACAGCATATAGTGCAATGTAACGGAGAATGATGTCGCATAGTCTCCTTACGCTGATTATGCCAGGCAGCGTGCACATGTTAGGAGAAGGTCCCTTCCCAAACAGATCTGCAGTCCAAATAGGCGAGGAAGACAAACTCATGCACAACACCTTGACTCTGTGGGCACAGGACCTGGGCCTTCCAGCTCTTAGCTCACTTACCTCCCAGGAACAAGACAGTGCTGGGTAGGAGAGCTGCATATCAGTCACATAACTGTTTTATCATCTTTTTTCTTATCTTAGAAATACAACAAGAACGTAAGAATATCCAAGCCAGATGCTGACTTCATTTACAGCTAGGAAGAAAGGGGAGTCATACCTTCATAAATGTCTCTATTTCCTTATTTCCTTCTCCAAAGAGAAATGCTATCATGTACTAGCCTTCAGGAGAGGTTACTAGATGAGATTTGTAAATCCCTTTAAAAATATATGTATACTATATAAATATATATATAAAAGCATATGTATATGATGCTTTAAAATACCATTGCGAATGATTTTTTCATTCCAGTGTGGAAAAGGCAGTGTCACATATTATAAGAAATCAGATTTTAAAGGATTTTAATCTCATGTGACTCTTCTCTCCATTTCTACGTATCTGCATCTTGTTAGGAAGAAACAGAAACTCTGGGATGGCTGCAATTTACCTCCTGGTCTGCTGTGCCCCATAAAGTTGTTCTGGGAGGAGAAATACCAGCTCCTGAGGATGTAGCTTTACCAAAATATCAACGTGTACTTTTCATAAGAGCTTCGTTAGCTGATGGCATTTTACTTGACTACCAGCAGTCATTGTTTCCCTCAGAAAGGAGCATTGTCAGATAATTTCACCTCCCGCTTTCTCTTTAGTTGCACAGGGGCCAGAAACAGGAATTAGAGACCCACAAACCAAGCGGAGGCCAGGGCTCTGAATGGAGCAGTTCTGTCTGAATCTCATGCTAATGAGATCAAGAAGGGAGGAAATGTTGAACTCAAATCCTGGGCTGCCAAGCACCTCGCCCCTGCCTCTGTGGAGGGCAGAGCCAGCTGGGGGCACAGAGGGTCCCGAGGTACCAAGGGGATAAGGATGCTACTCAGCTGGCAGGAAAGGGAGCAAGAGTTTCGCTTATCTTAATAGCTGCTTTTGTTCAGGAATAACAGTAGCAGCCCTTATTTACAAACTTGAATAAGTATAATGCACTCTGAGCTCTTGCACAGGTGCTAGGCACTAGTGGTTTTTCTCTGTGTCTGTACAATGACTGATTTTTTTCCAGAGCTGCAGGAAGGAGCTGGAAAGACTCATTCAGACAAAAGTGCTGGCTGCATATTTGGGCAAAGTGCTGACTGGCTTTTGTTGCTGTGTACGTGGTCATCCGTGAGCCCGGCAATGATGACCCAGAAGGTGATCTGACAATGCATGTTTCTTTTGGAGAATGTGTCAACTATTGTAGAAGCTCCCACATTCGTAATGAGACTAACTGGTTCCAACCGATAATTGCCTGGCAGTCTCTCATGATAGCTGGGTAGATAAACAGTGCATTTTCTTCACTTCCTTCAAAAACTTAACAAGGGAGGCAAAAACAGGGCCTTGAGCACCTGCAGGAATGAAGTAAAACAAGAGTAAAACATAAGAAGATGGAGAACTTAAGAAAAGCAGACGCACTGCTTTTGGGCCATTTTTCTGAGAAGTTACAGCCAGTGAGGAGCTGTCTTACTGAATTTAAATGGGTTTATACCACCTCAATGCAACTTCACTGACTTGCTTTCTTTGAGAATCTGGCATTGGACCATTTCAGTCTTCAGTAAAGGTTGCCAGCCAAATATGATGTTTTCTTTTTTTTTTTTTTCTCCAGTCTTGGTTTACAGCTTGCCCAAATCCACAAGAGGAGGTGACTGATGTTGCCATATGGTGGCTATTGGATGTAATACTGTCCAGTTCATGGATAACATCCTTCTCTTCTTAAAGCTCTTCTGCCCTCTAAGTTCACTAGATGCTGAGGGACTGTAAAACTGAGTAGGCTGAATATTTGAGAAGGAGAGAGACTTATGAAATGCCTGCAAAGTACTTACCTTTTCAAATGGGCTAAGATCATATTACATGCTTGTGGATTAAGAGTCTGAGGAACCTTAGATCATGTGGCTTTGTAATGTACTGCTGCTTCTACACAGGCTTTTTTCTGTCTTTCTGTGTTAACCTCTGCTGCAGCTTAGGAGGTGGAGCTCACAAGTGATTCAGGAATAAGTTAATTACCCCACCATTAGAATACTTGAAACTAAGTTTACCCTCATACATGATTATATTCCCTCTTGTTAAGATTTCTAGAAAGCTAAAAAGATGCTTGGGGCAAAAGACATCCTCACTGTTAATGAGCACAACTTTTTCCAAAAAATAAAGAAGAAGGATACAGTATATCCTTGAGTCTTTTGCTGTCTGCTTTGTTGTGATTAGTAGTCTTCTTCTCGTGTAAGATATTTCTCTCTGCGCATCAGGCTGTCATTGTAACAACAATTCTCAAATGTTTCTATTGTGGTAAATTCAGATAATCTGGATCAGTATCGAGCACCTGTTGTGCTACAAACATATACGTAAATGTATTTGCTGGTGTTATCAAGTGTGGATTATATGTCTTTTAGTTAACTATTTTAAGTTATAGCATTACTATGTGCTTGTAATATAGATTATTGAAAGACACATTTTTTTTCTCTGGAACCATTAATGAAAACCTCATTTCCATTTAATTTTGTTCCATCAGTTTTTTCTCCTTGAAAAAATATCAACAAGCTAACAGCCTTCTTGTTAGAGAAATCAGAAAGCCAAATATATTTCCTCATTCTTAATGTAAATGTGGGAGGTAATATAGTGATTCATATCTTTTCCAAACCAAGTTATAATATTTAGTTACAAGAAAAGTAACCTAAAAGTAATTCTGTTAAAGAAAAGTATTTGGGGAGGGTAGGAGATGGTTTTTCCATTTTCTTTGCAAGAAGGATGGGAATGTAAGGTACTCAGCCAAATGAGCCATGGTGGTTTTAGTTGGTAGCTTGCCATTTTTAACTCTCTCAGGACCTAGAAGACCAAATTCAATTCTCTTTCCTGCTTAAAGATTTGAGCCAACACCTTTCACAAGAATACCTCAGTACTTCAATTTATGAAATACAAAGTAGGTTTCTTACTCTCTCCCATGGATCTCTTCTTCAAATCATTTAAATAATTATATGAGAACTGGGGGAAGACATGGACCCCCGGTGACATCTCTTCATCTGAGCTAGGAGGCACTCTGGGTGGGATCTCCCTTCCAGCTCCCACCACAGTTACCCAGCTGGAAAATGCTTAACCAGTCATGGAGCATGTGAGTAAGGAGGACTCTATGATGGGTGAATTAGTAGGGATCTGGGAATCAAAAAATCACTTACTTTTACAGCCTTAATTAGGATCCTGTTATGATGCTGGAATGCAGAGGACTGTCTACCAGTGGATTTTATGTTCATCTGACCCTGCAAACCCAGAGATCACAGTGGAGCAGGGTCCTGCCTTTAGCATCAAACTGAATGGTGGCCCAGCAAAGCATCCATCCTGCGCGCTACCTGATAGTTGTCTGCACGGAGCGCCGGCGCCATAGGCAGCAGCAGCTGCAGGACACTCCGCACATAGCTGTGGTATATATGGGAATGAATGGTAACTAGAGTTGCTGCTGCTGTTTTTATTTTGGCTAGTTGGCAGACATCTCGCTATTCTTTAGCTTTTGAATTAAGATGATGTAAGAGGCCTGGGTGCTATGCTAAACACTCCACTACAAGGTTTATCAGAAAAGGCTGTTGGTCTTGAGAGAGTTAGCCAGAATCACAGAGAATTAGAAACAAATTTTGTGGGTAGTCAACAAATTCATAGGCTGAGGAAGTGGGCTAGTTCCTAACCCTCTGTGGCTCTGGGTGGCTGGTTTTCTGTAGGCAGACCACGCTGTATCTGTGGGAAGGTAACTGGGCATCTACTTTGTGCACACATGTCCGCACCCCTAAAAGCTGTGTAACACACAGCCACGCACAACCCTCCTCTCTGGGCTCCCTGCCCCTGGAGTCTCTAGCACCCATTGTTAAATCCATATATTTGAGCTGTCAGGCAGATGCATCACCCCCCTATGACCCTGGCTTTTTGTAAAGCAGGAGGAGGAAGCTTGTTTGGGTGAGTGTACCGGAAAGAGAGGAGCTCAAGTGCTGGTTGTTATTAACATACCACGCTGAAAAGACGCACTGCCTCAGCCTTAAGCCCTCCAAGATACCAGGTCTGTCACGGTTGTTGATAACTCCCTTTCTCTGAAGTCATTCCCTGGGTCTCATGCCGACTTCCTGCATTACTTCAGTTGTTAAGTGTCTCCATCGTTTCCTAAAACACTTTTGAGGGGCTTTTGAAAATATAAAATTTGATAGCTCATGCGGGGCCAAATTCAGATCACCTTATAGTCAGTGAAATTCTTCCTGCCACCACTGGTCGCTGAGACAGGAGTGGTCCCTCCCTCAGTTCAGAGGTCTCGCCTTCTACCCCTGAGGGTAGCTCTAGTTAGCTTGTACCACATCACCGAGCCTCCAGCTGAATCTTACTTCAGCCCTGCTTTGTCAGAGCACTGGTTAATTTTGTTTGTCCCAGACTTCCAGTTGTCTCATGTGCGAGCCCTCACCATCAGCTGTCCTCCCCTATTTTTCGCTGCCTGTGTGCAGGGCTGTGCGCTGCAGATGGAGTTCCTCGGGAGATTAATGATGTGCTGAACAATGCACTGTAGTTGATACCCTCTTGAACTCTGACACCTGACACTGGACACCTTCGGCTGTAAGAGTCAAGGGCTGAGCAAGAAAGCCAATTCTGGACAGATACCAATTTCCCTCAAATTATCCGTGAATAATAACACTTCTTTGACATATTTGTCACAGGTAGCTTTGTTTTTACTGGTTTTCACAGAAATGCTGGAGAAGATGCTATTTTTGTGGTTATATAATTCTTAGAAAAAGTATTTTGAACTCTGCCAGTCTGTACCTCTGGTCCATCTCTCTGAGAGGTGGGAGGAGAAACAGGTAATTAAAGTATTTGTATAACAGTTTGATGCAACTGTAGTTGACAATACAGACAAAAGCACCAATTCCCATTCATCTTTTAGCAAGGGCTCCCTGCCCATCAACTGTCCTGCCTGAGGACCTGCCTTAAAGTAGTTATCAATGCCCCAAGACAGAGAGGCTCAAGACGTTAGCCCTGCTCAAGTGGCATCGTGTGTTCTCACTCTCTCCCAGTCCCGGCTGGCCCTCCCTGTTTGTCAGCCCACTGCCCTTCTGTGACACGAACCCCGCAGTCGGGAAGGCGCTGGGTATTGTTAGCACTGCTCCCTACAGCAGATTGGCAGCCAGGAGTGCCGGGGAATGACAGGTCCCATAGTGCACCCTCATCGCGAAGATGGAGAGCGTCACCTCTGTAACATTCCCAGCTTTCATTAGCCTGAATGCAATTGTGCTAGGTTTAATTTTTGGAGTGTTTGCAGTTTTTCCAGCAAATAGCTGTTTGAATACAGTGTCCCCATTATATCACCACAGTCAAAGAGAGGAAAGATAAAGGCATTGTGCAAAGTTTCTGTGGCTTTGCAGACAAGGATTTATGTACTGGAGAACTCTCATCTGGCAGTCAATTTGCCTTTGTCTTTCAAAGTAGTGGAAGTATCAAGGGAGCATGCCCGAGAGTTTTATTTGCTATTTACCAGATTACTGAAGTATCGGGCATCTTTAGATCTGTTGTGAAGAAAAATGCTTTCAAAACGATTTTGCAAACTTCTTCTGAGGCTGAGGGGAGAGGCAAGTGAAACCCTTGAAATGTTGCCCTTTGAACTGCTAAAGGGGTGCATGATTGAGGAAAGGAGACTGTATGGTTTCGTGAGTTTGAAAAGTGATCTGTCATAAGGGTCTGTTCAGCAGAGAGAAAAAGGAAAAATGCATCTGCCACTATCTGCTTTAGAGGGGTTACCATGTTAGCGAAAATAGTTCTCTCTGGAAAATTATAGTACCTGGTTAGTGCACATAAGGATAAACTGAGTTTAAAAAAAATCAACTTTTTCTACACAGGCAAGGGTGAGATTCACTTATAGCTCCACTTAGTTTGCAGTTCAGCTTACAACAAGGAAGAGGTATTGCGGTTAATAGGATTGGTCCTGGCTAACATTTCCCCCTCAGTCTTTCCCTAATATTTGATTCTGAGTGACACAGCTAAAATTGCGGTGAAGGCAGAGCCTGTAAGACCAGGCTTTATTGTCTGAAAGCAGAACTGCATGGTATTCATCCAACACTCCTGAAGGTGAGTGAGAGCTAAGGGGAAAGCTGCTTACAAAAATGTGTAATTCAGCGTTAAAATCAACTACTGTACTGGAGAGCCTGCATTATAAATACCTTGGCCACTATAGATGATCCTGGGATTTATGGAACGGTTAGCTTTGCTGATATGATAATTAACTAAAATAAGTCATAAAACGAACTGATCCACATGATGTTAAAGAAACAAATCAGAACAGAATCTGTCAAGGAAAAAGAGGCCTTTATACCAGAATAAAATATGACCCACTGATTTAGGGTTATCAATAGGGACCAGTAAATACACTGGAATGTCTAACTAGCTTGAAACCTTACCAGTGCCTGAAGCCAACATTTACAAAGTTCCAAAAAAAATACCTACCTGAATGCCTGGCATCCATAAAGTTCTTGTAATTTCTGATTCCAGGTAAAATATTATGTGAAAGGCCACTTCTGTAGCTAGCCTTGATAAATCCAAGAGCTGTGAGGAATCTCCTTAAACAACGCTTGTCTCCCATGGAAGATGTGAGACTCCCCTTCTGCTGTGTTTTCGTTGTCTCGTTTCAGGGAAGGTTTCCTAGCCTATTCTTTCGCAGGTGTAGGTGGTGTCTGTGTTCATTTCTGAAGAGCTGGTTTCCGACCAGACTGCTTAGCTAGCCTCAGGCCCCAATCCACAGTGCAGAACATGACCCCGTTTAATATATAGTTTTAAAGATTTTCCTTTGGCCAAATAGGCCCTCCTTAGCATAATGTGAACCTTTCTCCTGCTAGTGCCAGCAAGGAACAGCCCAATGTCCTGCTCTAGAAAAGAGCAATGGTCCTGCTGGAAAGAGAAACTTTTTGATCCACCACAGGCTCCATTTCAGCCAGATATGAAGCAGCCTCTGTGAAGACATGCCAAAGTTGAGTACTGTGCCAGTGCCACCATTATTTCGGTCATGCACACGGTGCTGATGGCTGTTTCTGTTGGCCTGAGAGATCCTTTCTTCTGGGAAAGAGATGGATGGCAGGACATTGACCCCATCTCCTGCCATATCATTTCCCTGTGTGACTGTGGAAGTTCTGCTATGGCACCTAGAGTGTTTTCAACTGGATCAGTACAGCAGTCACTGAACCAATATATGGGCATCTGCAAAACATGAGCAGAAGATCTAAGAGGGACCAGGAAACAAACCAAGAATGTCTTTTGTTTAAGGTACTGGTCTGAGATCAGGAGATGTGGGGGATCCATTCCTGCCTGGGTAACAGATCTTTGTTGTTGATTTAGCCTCAGAGTTACATCATCTCTCTGTAGTTCTTTCTGTGCCCTCTGCTCATGTTACACCTTTGTTTTGTCTGTTTAGGATATATATGCCATGGGGCACTGATTACTTCTCTCTCTGTGGTTGTACAGGGCTTGGAGCTGTGGTGGATCAATCTGGATACTCCCAGTAACAGCAAGTAATAAAAACAATTGTGATAGGCTATTTAGCATCAGCTTTTGAGGAGAGAGACATGTAACAGATACTCCAAAAATAACTCATCTCCTTCTTTATAAATTCTGCAATATTACTGATAACAACTTTCTTCTTCCAGAGTTTACCCTTGGTTCTCCTCAGCACTGCACTTTCAGGATATTGTGGCAATAACTTTTCACTGCTATGAGAGAAGATGCAATTATTGTCCCATTTTTATGCATTTTGGACCAAAAATTTTAACTATCCATCATCAGGGCTGAGCTGCCTCTGAGGTGTAAGGTAATAAATACTGTAGAATTCTCCCCTCACAGAGGCCTTGATTGCCCACGTTTCTGCGTGTAAAATGTGGTGCTTTGCTTTGATAAAATTAACTGAGGATTTATAGTATAGACACGTTTACAAAGACCTAGATCTGTATATGATGCTAAACCTGTATTTCTCATTCCAAAACTTCATAATAAAAATTATTAAATTAATCTGCTATAAATAATTGGGTTGAAAACTGCTTGACTTTGGCTACAAAACAAGGAAAGGTATTTCAGGAAACTTACATGTATAACCATACATGCACGCATGCATGCATGAATATATAAAAAGCACTTTCTGTGATGGGTTCAGAAATGCAAGGAATATTACTCAGATGGAGAGACTGATTTATTCTTTCTGGAGCAACTTTAAGGCAGTCTGGATTTCTTCTCCTGTTTAGAAACAATGCCAAACAAGAGGTTCGAGAAAATCTGTAATAAACTTCAGCTATTGATCTGTCTCTTCTCTGGACTTGACCCAGGTTGAACATCTCTTACACAATTCAATAGTTTTAAGATGGTACACCCTGGTGCATCCAAATGGATGTCCCTTATATCAGGCCCAGAGCAGAGTACTAGGCTTATGCTTAGCTTTCAGCATGCATGTAAGTGCTTTGCTGAATGGGGCTTTGCTCAAGCACGTGCATTTCTGAACCAAGGGCTCAATCCCTTCTATTTAGTGGACCTTTAGGTAAAAGCGATGCAAACAACAGAGGCATCCCTTGCCCCTTCCCCCAAGACTTCAAAAAATCCCTGATTATCTAGGTAACAACAAGGTTTATTTCATCAGAATCAAAAGCAAAGCTTGCGAGAGGACGTGTAACATGTACCCATGGCACTAAGCACACAGCAGTGTCTGTGCCCTGGGCGCTGGGCTCTTGGCTTGGACCCTACAAACATCAAACCTCGCATATGTGGAGCTGGCTAGGTATGGAACCAGTGTATTTGTGACTTGCTCTCAATGTACTGTGATTCATGGTGTACAGTTGTGAATCTTCACAGTTTCTACAGTCTTCTCCCCAAACCCTTCTTTGGGAAGGTTCCTCTGAGCTAGGAAAGGGCAAATGGCAGAACTTCTCCTCTCTCTGAATAGGGATGAGAAATTGTCCTAGAAACAGTTCACAGGGCTCTGCAACCGGAAGTGGAGACCTTTTGGGGTTAATTTTTCAAGGGCAGGTCCACGGAAATACAAGTCCAGCCACAGAGCATGTCTGGGGAAGTCAGAAAGTAATGCTTCCTTCCCCGCTCCTCCCTGGATCTGGAGAAGGAGCACAAACCAGCTCCTCTGTTTCCACAGAGAGCTTTTTGATCCCACATAGCCCAAACCATGCTTGGCAAGGACAGATCGAGCCAGACCTCTTTGCATCTGGAAAATCATGGTCCTGCTCTCTGTGCATGGGAGGAAGTGAGGGGAAGTATCAATCTGCTCCTCACGATTAGCTCACCCTGATAAACATGCAACATGGAGGCCTGACCTCCTCTCGGTGTCTTTTGTACCAGTCAGCAAGCAGGAAAAGACTAATGTCCTGCTGCTGAGATCCTGAAGAGGTTTGCCTTAGGAGAGAAGGAGGATGAACATGCTACCTCTTGGGCTTGCCTTCCTTGACAGGAAAAATACGTGGTGCTAGCTGGGGGAACAGCCAGATCTGGAAGGCCATGTGCTGGTTTTGGCTCACTGAAGAAAACCAGCATCTGGTTTGGCTGTTTCAAAGTTAAAATTTCTTAAATGGAGCCAAATATTTAAATAATAATAATAATTTTATTTCCTGAATATTAACTATGGTATATAGTGAAATGACTGCTGTACTTGCAATAAAGGGCTTTTAGGGCTGGTGAGCTGCTCAGTCTCTCTGTCAGCGTTTACACAGTTGTGCAAGCCAACTATTCACTGCATGGCACACAGTTTCAACTACACATTGACTACTTAATTAAAAGTACTGCTTTTAAAAGAGAAATAGGTTTGGGGTGTTTTTATTTTAGTAACTGCCTTAATAATCCCTGTACTAAAACGCAGAGTGTTAAAAAGTAATAAAAATTTATGAAACGCATACAAACTCAATAAAATGTTAGTTAAAAATTCATGACACTGTCATTTTGTGTCAGGATGCACACAAACACTGTTCAGAGCTATTTGCGGGGGGAGAAAAAAACTCTAACACACTTTGTGGAGCTAATACTCAATGCCAATTTCCACTAATTATCTGGCATTCTCTTTTTTCAAGAGAGTGGGAGCTTTGTGAAACCTTTTCAGGCTTCTCTCGTGTTGGTGAACACCCTAAGTTTCAAGCTACCTGAATTTCTCCAAAGGGTGTGGTATGTGTGTAATGTTTGGAAGGTGAATAGAAGACCCAGTGGGATCCTGGTGCTTATCTCACAGAGGGCATCTCAGGCAATCCTCTCCTCCAGAATGTTTTCAAGATCCCCTTTCACTCTGCAGTGCCAGAACGGTGTGGTTAGCCTAAGTGATCCTGGTAATGAGAGCAGGTCTCAAGGCAGTTTATCCCAGAACAAGGAAGTTTTGTGATTTTGCCATTCACAAATGAGAAACTGAGATGCACACAGGTCAGGGTACAGATTTTAAATACAGATTTATTAAATAAAAGTTCATTGGTTAGGTTGATTACTTTCAGACCTTTCCAAACCACCTGTGGTGACAGTCTGATTATAGGCTTTTCACCCCCCCCATCCCCGCCCCAAGTTCATCCTAAGCACAGGGCTGTTGATGGCAGCAATAGGAGATGGAGGCGGGAAGTTTCTATCAATCAGGTTTGTTTCCAGAAAGGATTGTCCTGGATGAAGCCTCCAGCTTCAGAAGTAATGTCGCATGGCAGGAGCCCATGGGGAGGCAGGTGTCTCTCTCTCGCTGGGAAGAAGTGCCCTCACAGAGTGGCAGCTCTGCCATACCTTCCTCCACAAAATTTGCCATTGACTAGCTCCAGCAACACTCTTCTCAATTTTCTGCCTTCTCTAACTCCCATTCATAGATTCCTCATTCTCCCTATGTATTACGCAGTCAACTCCCAATTACCTGTGGGTGGTTTATCCAGGTGGCTGATAAACCATGGATGCTGGGATGCAGAGTCAGCTCAGATCTAGCCAAGCTTATTAACCTTTATGTAGTGTTGCTCTGCTGCTGCTTGGGCCAGATGAGATTCAGGAGAGGAGCAGTCACCTCTGTACCAGGAAGAGCCCAGCCTAAAGTACCTGGATATGCATGGAACCATCCGGGCTCACCCTGCTTTAACTTTCCTGCCTTGGGGGCAGCAGGGATGCAAGCAGAGAGATACACAGACCCTCCTGCATGGAGACAGCATCACGCCTGAGCCAAGCTGCTGAGGCTGGCTGATCCAAGAGAATTCCTGCGGAGTTACTGAGACATCTCGGCACTGGGACCCCAGTGCTTTTTGGTGTGCCTGTGCTCTATTTTGTTCACCATACCTCACTTAGGCACCTACATTTGCAAATCCTGTATGACTTGCCTGCCCAAGGTTGCAGAGCAAATCAGTGACACAGCCCGAATTCAGGCCTCCTGCCCCATGGCCCAGATAAAATGCGTGAGAATCTCCCACACTAACTGGGAGCTCCACGGGGCTCCTCACAGAGTGCACTGGTGTGGGATTCAACTGGAAGCATTGCTGTTACTGTTGCTATACTGTAAATGTGATTTGAAAATTTTAGAAAAAAAAAGTTTTTAACTCTTATTTACTCTCTGTTTCCTATATTTTATTTCTCTTTGAAGGACAGGAAGCTTGCATCGATGCTAAAGCAAAATAACAATTTAAAATATCACTCAGACATGCAGGCCAGAGCAGATGCTGACTACTCATAGAGCAATTGCATCTGGGTACGTTTAATATTACATCTTCACATTTTTGTGCTCAGTTTTTACACTTGTCAGCAGACTACTTATTTCCCAAATGTGGTATTTCTGAATTGGACCTGACAGTCGCGGCACAGTGCATGAAATCTACTTTGGGAGCAAGGGATGCTCAAGCCATGTGACCTACAAGTTAGCCTCATGGGGTGATGCAAGAAAAAAATATGCACAAAATGCAGTTTTTTCACATTACATAGCAGGGGAAAGCATAAGTCTGTTTTTATCAATGAGTCTCTGGGCTGCCTTCTGCCTGGATGGCTTAGAAATTTTCTATTTCATCTCGGTGCCCAACGGTGACCTCAGTGTTTTCAAGAAGAACAGAACAAATAACTGATAGAAAAAGGAGTTAAAGTAGCCTTACTGAACAAATAAATTGGCAAGTGTATCTAATAATTGCAGGGGTTCAGCATTTTTCTGCGATAAATGAGTAAACTTTAAATGTATCTCTGAGATGTACTATCACAGGCATTGCCATGGGCAAGTTTTATCCAATGATGAAACAGCAAGGCCTTGTGAGATAAAGATGATAGAAGGGGTACTATCAGGTGGCAGCTGGGTAATTACAACTCTCTATTTGGGCTCTGTAGTGATGCTGCATGTGATAAGTGGAGAATAATGAAGAAAAAGGAGTAGTGATAATACAGGAGCTAAATGGTAGAAAATAGCCTATCATAGCCCACAGCCCTCTGAGTGCCTATGGGGACTTTGAACTATCTTCTTCAGTTTTCAGCCACAGAAAAAATACTTTCTCTTTCTTCTTGCTTTGCTAAATTTATGTCTGGTGGGACAAAAGGGAAAGCTGAAAGGAAATCAAGGGTATGTGAAGAGAATATGACCTTTGCAAATAACGTTGAAGGTCACTATGTAATTATTCTAAAATAAAAGTATCCTATAATCTTGTCTGTACCCACAAAAGATGTAAGACCATTTTTAAATGCGATTCCAAACAATTTTGTTGGGGATCATGGTTTATGAAATGTCAGATAAAGTATTTCTAATTATATCTTCTCTAACTCTTTGCTCAGAAGAACACAAATACCATTTATTATGATAGAGTCAAACTCTGATTAAAGCGAAAGACTGTCAAAAGACAAACTCATCACACGTAAACAAAAATACTGTTTCCTGAGTAAAGACTGACTTTTGTAGCTTTTAAAAAAAACACAGGGGGTAAAATGCCCCGGAGCTGGTCACTGAAACTTTAACCCCAGTTTGTTCCTTTTTATTTTTTCCCTACAGCTAGTAATACCTACTATAGCTCCTGGTGAGCTTGGCACAGTTTGCCAGCTATCATCTGGATGACTCTCTTGGTAATTTATTTTACTCCCCTAGGTAAGATATTAGTTCCATGGCACTTCTTTCAGTCAGGAGTCTGATACCCAAATGCCAGTTACACTGAATGTGATATAGAGTCATACAATTGTTTTGGTTGGAAAGGACCTTTAAGATCATCAAGTCCAACCGTTAACCTCGCACTGCCAAGTCCACCACTAAATCATGTCCCTAAGCACCACATCTACACGTCTTTTCATTACCTCCAGGGATGGTGACTCAACCACTTCCCTGGGCAGCCTGTGCCAATTTTTGATAACCCTTTCAGTAAAGAAATTTTGCACTGGTGAGGCCACACCTCGAATACTGTGTTCAGTTTTGGGCCCCTCGCTACAAGAAAGACACTGAGGTGCTGGAGCGAGTCCAGAGAAGGGCAACGAAGCTGGTGAAGGGTCTAGAGCACAAGTCGTATGAGGAGCAGCTGAGGGAACTGGGGTTGTTCAGTCTGGAGAAAAGGAGGCTGAGGGGAGACCTTATCTCTCTATATACCCACCTGAAAGGAGGTTTTAGTGAGGTGAGTGTTGGTCTCTTCTCCCGAGTAACAAGTGATAGGATGAGAGGAACCGGCCTCAAGTTCGGATGTGTGCATGTTTGCATTCATACATGAGGGAACTGCACATAAAATATCCACTGCTTAAAGATGAGTCACAAATTGGTTTGCTTTTTTTTTTTAAATACTTAGCTAAACAGCTAGAGTAAGAATTGCACTGTGCATCGCTTATGTATGTTCATGTCTTTTTTTTTCTTAGGGTATGGACTCTGCATTACCATGGACCTGATGTAATGGGGCACCTCACATCACAGAAGGTGAGTTTGCATCAGCACATTGCCAGGATGCAGAGTGAGCCTCTTAGGAACAGAAAGATTCAAAATGAGACATTTCTTGGTATAACAAATGGTGATGTTTATTGACCTAGACATTAGTGAAGCCAGTAGTGAAACCTAAAAAGGAAATTTTATATAGTGCCTGGATTTGGGAGGCTTGTAGCTTGTTGGTAAAACTGAGAAAATCCTAGTCAGCTTTAGGGGAAAAAAATGAACTGAACTCTTGTTCTCATCATGACAGAACCTGTCTGGAAGCATGACAAAAGCATTTATGCGTTACAGAAATGAATGGCATGTAATGAAATATTTACAACTGAACAGAACGTTTGTTTATGGGCTGAAATGCCACAAGTGAGTGAACAAGAAAATTCACACACACATTAAAAAAAAAGCTTTTAAAGTATATACCTGATTGTGATGATTTCTTTTATATGATTAAATTATAATGTCCATTCTAAATTTTTAAAAATTTAAATGATCACTATGGTGAGGCACTGAGATGACTCACACCAAGTCCAACCCTTCCTCTGTTTTAATATAAAGGTCCCAGTAAAAAATAGATATATGTCACAAATCAGAAGTTCACCATGGAAAGAATTATTAGGCCTTAGCAGTCAGCAAATTTCTCATTATTGACTGAATCCTATTCCCCTGGAGTAATGCCGTTTTGTCACTGACCCACAAGGCCTTATTTATGTACAGGCCACTTAGTGCTTTGACCATGTAAGTGAAATACAACTTTGACCATATGGCTCTGTAGTGGTACTCAAATGGTGGGATTTCCTAGGATACAATTCATCTCACCTACCTTTACACACCCAAAAATTAGATATCTAAGTCTGAGTCAGCCATCCTTCTTTTTTCGGTCAATGGGGAGAAACTGGCACCTTCAGAAAGAAAATTATGCAACCTGTATCAGACATCCACCTTAAGGAGGGATCAATCACCCTCTGGAAATACCTATTTCTCCTGACTGAACACAAAGGGAGCCTGGGGTGACTGGTTTAGACATTTAACTTTTAGATGACTGAAGACAGGTAAAATGAATTGCATCCTGACTTTAAAGGAGATTTGTGTCCAGTGAGATCAAGACAGGTCTCTATTTGGACATTTCTTCCTTTTTAAATCATGTTAAGTGCTTTCCAAACCACAGTGATGAATAACCTTATTGTCATTCATCTCAATCAGTCTGGCTTGCATTTCACTCATCTTTGGCTATACAAAGCTTACACAGAGCTTTTCAGGTGGCCATGATGACTTAGGCAGTCCCCTGCTCCTTCTCCTAAACCCCATCCTCCATTGGTCATTTGTGTGGTCTCACAGTGAAGCAGACCAGGACACTGACCTGGCTTAAAAATGAGTAGGGGAAAAAAGTTGTTCTCTGTTCTGGCTCAAATGACCATACAAACAACTACATTGGAAAAATGGAAGAAATGCCAGAAGAGCAGCATCAGGGCTAGACACTGCTTCCAGGCAGCCTCCATTATATGCTTTTCCTTTCTGTCATACATTTTTCTGGACTCAGCACTAAAATCCTTACCAAGGCTTCACCATCTTGCCTGGATCCCTGTAGTTTTCTCCTCATCACCCACACTGCTCTTCCTCTCTTGTCTACCCAGCAAAAGCAGTCCCTTAGGGTGGCCTCCCTCTCCCCCCTCCCTCTTTAAGCAATCTACTTACTTTGAGGTGCCACAGAAAACAACTATGAAAGAATCAAGGGCTGTCTGCTAGTCCTATTGCTCAGACATGTTTGTTGGCAGGGCCTATCATTTCCGAAGACTGAAGATCCACAACTTTTTCCTCACTTGTGACGATGGCATAATGACTGTCCTTGCACTCACTCTGACCATTTTGGTCTGCTCTCCTATTGCTCTTCAGTGGCCAGATCAAGTTCACAGTTCATAAACAAGCATGTCAGCAAAACTGAGGGAACAAGCAGTGGCTGGGAGGGAAGAGGGGAATGGGAACTCCTTAAATGGACATACTCACTGCAGAAAATACACTTTCTGGCTCTGAAAATTCAGGGGTTTAAAGGAAGAACCGCCCCACGGACTGAAGCTTGTATTGGTTAGTGAAAATATTTTATTTTGCGTAACCAGTTTCAGGGCTTAACAGCAAATTGGCCCCTGACATTGCCTCCTGAAATGGTGTACAGAGCAAAACTTGGCACTTTCTTGACCTAGCAAGAAATTAGCCCTTTAGCTCAAATCAAGACTGCACTTTCAAAGTGGATTTCCTGGTTGTCCTCACTTGTTGGGCTTTGGTTCACTTGGTTCACATGACACCTTGGCATGCATCAGCTGTGTTCCTGTTGAGTGAACCTAACCTGTAAGATGTGCTCCAGAAGCGCACATACAGCGCTCCCACTGCTTATAGACATTCAGTCCCTGGGCCTGTGATGGAGCTAATCCAGATTCACCCTCTCTGAAACGCACAGAGGGTGGATATGGGATCCTCAGCACCAACTGTTTTACCCTATCAATCTGCTCCTACTGGTCCAAATGACTTTGCCAGTGAAGATGCATCCTATCTATTACCCAATGTGATCAAAATAATTTCTCTCTATTTCATATTTGCCTTCCTCCCCAGACCTTGAAACAAAGCCAGAAACCAACTGCTACTTTTGCAAAATGAAACTGAAATCAGAACCAGACTTTGAGGCAGATGACCAAGACCCACTAACAAGTTTTAGCTTTGTGGTCCTGATATGATCCCTGACAAAAATCAGGATTTTTCCCCTGGCTGTTTGTAGTCTTAGATTGCACACTTACTCATTGATTTCTAGCACTTTAGTCCATAAAATATACATCCATTATACATCACTTTTACACCTGCATATAGCAGTTTATAGATATGAAATCCTGATTTCTTCTTTTCTTACTAGTCTCCTTTTACCTCCTGAAATTACAAGGCTTACAGCAGGGAAACAAAGTCAGAAATTTTCATAATTTTAAAGTGTATTTATAAAGGCAGGGAATAACCTGTTGTCCGTGTCCCTGGTAGATAGGACAAGAATTGATGAGCTTAAATTTCTGCAAAGGGGATTTAGTATAGTCATTAGGAAAACCTTTCTAGTTAAGCCTTGGAATAGATGGCCTAGGAAGGCTGTAGGATCTCCATCACTGGTGTTTTTTCAAGAATAGGTTAGACAAGTGTCTGTCAGGAATGTCATAGGTATAGTTTATCTTGCCTTGAGGGGGCAGAGGGAGTAGATGACCTTTCAAAGTCCCTTCCAGCCTCTTTTTCCTCTGATCTTCCAAGGTTTTCTGAATGCCTTATTTATCTCTATCAGTGCATCTCAGTATTTCTTATACAATATTTATCCAGGACTGAGATTTGAAAATTCGTAATCCTCTAAAATGGCAGATCACTCAGAAGTATGTGTCTTGCTTATCCATTGATGCTTGACACTAGTGCAGACACTGGTGATCAACTGTTGACTCTGGCTGGAACGCTGTCTATCATATTTTGCCCTATTCCCAATTCTCCTGATAAAGCATCATCCGTATTTGTAAATCTGACACACCATTGGACCTGGATTTCAAATGTTTGTCAAGATGAAAAACCTATTGATAACACCAATAAGACCAACTAGCTTATTTATACCACCAATTTTTGAAACCTTCCTTTTGGCCAACAGAAATACTTCACCAGCCAGTGGTTCTTTAAAACTGACAGACTTAAAATACCAAACCACATTTTCCTCTTAAATGCTTAAGTGTACTGGGTGACATGATGATTTTACACCCAAGAAAATCACACTAACATTGCACTGCAGACAGCATGATGTTCTTTAACAACACAAACCCCTGAAACATGGAAAAAAAGCAGCATGTGATTGGTTTTGCACACTGACATTGTGTTGTGATACAGTGGTCTGCTCTTATCCATTTCTATGTGTTGAAGCAACAGGCTATTTATTTCCTATTTCTCCCTCCTTCCCATTTCCTTCCTGGTTACTGTTCCTTGACTGACTACTTGGTCTTACTTTCAGTAACACATGAGTTCATGCCCGTGATCTCGAGAGCAGTCTGGTTTGGGGGATGAGGAAAGCTGCCCAAAGCCACCTGTTGAGAATGCAGCCCTCCACTAGAAATACGGAGGTACACGGCACTGAAGAGCTTCTGTCCCACACAGCACTAACTGAGCAGTTAACCAAAAACCACCATCCTCTTTTTGTGTCCAGCTCTGACACCTGACTGAATTCAAGGGTTTCTCCCAAGTCAAAACTTCTGGTTATGCTATGTTATGTGATAGGATAAGGCTCAATGAGGAGAGCTGCTCTCCACATCTCTGAGAGATATCTCCTATCTTATTTGAAAGCTGATATACCCTCCAACTCTGTTGAAGCTATTTTAGTTAAGCTACAACAACTCAATTGGCTAAATCCTTACTAGTGATATGTAGTTAGAGATCACCCAGAGCTGATACTGGGACTGTGGATCTTCTCCTTAAGAAACTTTAAGATCTTTATTATTTTCTCAGAAATGTCAGTGGAAAACACAGTAATAGCGAATGATGGGCAGGGACTGATTTGTCAGCAATGACATCAATTCAAATGTTCATCAAAACACAGTGGCCTGACAGAGATGAATGACAAAAAAACAGCTCTCCCACAAAAATTCTCATTCTTACTGTACAACAGGCGATTATTTCACTTAATCAAATTTTCAGTTAAGCTGCCTACAGTGTCAGGAAACCACAAAGTCATTTAATAGACAGCAGTTAGAATGGGCTGGAGAGGAAATATTTAAGCTGAACTGATCCTGATGGGATTTTCCAAGCTCAGGAAATTCTCACATAAAGGACATTATGGGAAGGAAAAGAGTTGGCTTTAGAAGGACAAAATTTGTAATTTCTTTTCTAGATTTGAAATCTTGAGCTGAAACCAGGATATTATTGGTTGCTTTTGCAACACACACATTTCACATTCACAAATAGGTAGAGCTTCAGTAATTGCTATCTAGAAATGGATTCCCTTTACTATATTAGGATACAAATCTGAGGAACCTAGGTTTCCTCTCAGAAAAGTTGCTTTGTGTTGGACAGAAAGTAATAGAGGTGTCTGTGCCATTACATGGTAAAGGCTACTTGAATTGTACATATTTTTGAACAGTAGACATGAAAGCAAATGGACTACCTCTCAAAACACTTGCTTTCAAATTCCTGCCCCACAGTACATATTCAGTCCATGGACAATCATTCAGGGAGCAATTCAGGTTTCTAAGCATAAAGCCATTTTAGGTGCCCTGTTTCGTGTACTGCCCAGCCTCCAGCTCCTCCCCGGCAGACTGTGTGCCTCCTGTAGGTCCTGCCTGCATCTGCCAGCCCCATGCAGATGTTTTGGATACCTTCAAATGTTTACAATGGCAGTAGATGCTTACATTTAGGCTTGTGAATTCCACCCTCAATTTGTATGTGCTCCAGTTTCCTGTCTGCAAAATGATAAAATAAGCCTTGCTTTCTCCCAGCTTCAGCCTGTGCCAGTGTTTGTGGAGCTGACACAAACATTTGGAGTTCTGAGAATGCCAAAGACATTTCCATTGCAAAAACTTCATGGATTAGGTTGAAGTCTGTGCACAGAACTTGTCATGAGATCCTTACAGGAAGCAACTGTCTGCCTGTGCTTTTTGTGGATGGCTAATTCCCTCCCCTTGAAGCATCTTTCATAGCTTGATCATGGGCTACATGGTCTGGCCCTGCACCCTGGCAATCTGTGCTGACTTCTCATCTGAGGAAGTTGCAAATCCTGCAGAAGGAGGGCTTTTCCCTACTACATGTACGCACAGGGGTGCCTGCAATAGGCCATGGCCTCAGCTAGAGCCTCTCATCATTCTGTAACAGGACTAAATCATACCAGCTTCCAATCATTAATTACACATTGAAGATATTTGTGTAGAATAGCACTACTTTTCAATAATATAAAGCTATTCTCTGCTTGACATCCAAACAAATAGAAAATTCTTCTAAGAGTCTGTTTTCTTGTTCTGTAAAGAATTTCAATAAAGCACCTTTCCTTTTAAAAAGTCAATCTTCTCCTTATTTAAAGGTATTAAGCAGTCCTTCACTCTGGTGGCTGCTTTTCAGATGCTTCAGGCTCTCTCATCATCAGAGATCAAGAATATCACCCACTGTCCTTCTTTGGAACTGGGATTTGTGACAGTCCATGGTAAATGCCCCAGAACAGGAAAATATTTTGCAGATAATTTAACTGCACCACATTATTTCAGAAAGTGTTTATTTAAGAGGACTCTGCACTTCAGTGATACACTTATTGATTTGATATAAAGTATTCATTTTCTGGTTGTATTATTTTATCATGCCAGCTTTCTATTGAATTTTACTTTTTGTTGCACAGGGAATTTGTTCTCAAAACAAATGGATCAGGTACTCAATTTGAAATGGTTTTATTGAATTTATGATTGTGTTTTTCCCTCCAGCTGACATCCATTTAATACATCTATCCTTTTGATTTTAATATTTCCCTGTGTAGGACTTGACCGCTAGGAAGGACTATGGCATCAGGATATCTGCCATTCCATCCATTTTTAAACATTTCCCCTGAGTAATTAGTTCAATCACTGTAGATCCCCAGCAAGAAAGTTCATATGCTTCCAGACCTGATTTCTCACCGTTATGGGTATTTACCATTTCTTGGGCTAGCTGGGATTGAGGGGGCCAAAAGCAAACCTGTCATGAAATGGAGGAGCTGCTCCCAAGCCCCATACTGGCCTGTTCAGTGACCTCAGATTAGTCGCCTCCCATCAACAGGAGCTCAGAAACAGTTTCAAACCCTCTGCCTCACACTTACTAGTAAAATGAATAAAATACAGCCAACAAAACAGCCAAAGCTGGCACATGGTTGGTGTCAGCAGAGGCTCCTGAGAGGAGTCCCAGTTCCAGAGAGTGCTGCTGGGATCTTGAGAACAAACGTGAAAATCACAGGCTTCTGGATTACTTTGAGCTAAGAAGCAGCAAAGCTATGAATAACTCTGGAAAAAATAAAACAGATTAGACATACCAAAGGAAAGATCCATATTCTACAAAGTTATTGCTTTGTCATAGTGCCACAGCCATATTCCTCCTGAAATTGAGATGTCAAACACTGAAATATCAAGGAATTTCTAAATTATTTTGTTTCTTTTAATACTTTATCTTTGGAGAGATCCCTGAACTCAAAGTATGAGAAATTAGAGGTACAACAGCAAATGGCATCAGCCACTCATCTCCTGACAGTGGGCACTGGGTAATGTAGGCCTCATCTGAAGTTACTGAAGTCAAGAATATGACTCAGTTATACCTACATGTGTTTCAATCACTTCTCTAATTACAAAGTAGATAATCTCTAACTGTTAGTATTCTTAGGGGAAAAGTTATTTTACCTGCCAATCAGTTTGTAGATAAATCTTCCAGCTTTGTCATGAACTTATCCCAAGGAATACCTCTACTACTCCATGACCTAAAAGTGTTTAATGTTCACATCTTCATTGCCAAGTGAACCTCTCCACTCTGCAGTGAAGGTATTGTGTTAGGCTCATACAGTAGTTTTAATTATATCCTGCATATACATATTCTCCGGTTCCCATCACCATAGTGCTGGTACACATACTGTATGTAAAAAATAGCCCAGGTTACATCTTTTTCTTCTGCAGGTATAGTCGTAATAACTGAGCTGTGAATAGGCTCCAGTTGAGGTCATTAAGGGTGAGATAATCTCCAGGACTTTCTCACATGCAGGCCTGGATCGAGAAAGAAGTCTTGAACCATGGGTTATATCTGGTCAACTTGGACATGGCTTGAGTATTCATCCTGCTTTTTACTGAAGACAGAGACTTCTGCAGTTCTGCAATACATTACCTAATCTTGTAAATATGTATGTAGATGTTCCCAAGCAAAATCTCCTTATTTATAAATCTTAAGCCATCAAAACATAACTAGGAATTACTCTGTGAAAGGTCTCCAGACACTGGACACTAAATGTATTTATTTAGCTAACTGCTAAGAATTTTTAAAAGATCATTAGTGTCACCACTGCTTTCAGCTGAGCTGTGCTGAGTGCATGATGGGGCAGGCTAGACAAGCAGCAGAAATATTAAGTGAATACATACAGGTGAATTTGCACTGACAAACAGAAGCAAAATCTCTCATTCAACTTCAGCACTGTCTCTTGTGGGCAAGCAGTCCTGAATGTGGAGTTGCTTCAAAATCAGAACCTCTTACTGCCTCAGTGTCCTTCCCATTTTATTCAATGGGAATAAGAACTTCCTTAAGGGAATATTCAGAGGGGGATATTCAGAGAGGTGATTGGTCAAAGTTTGTGCGGCGCTACAACACATACAGTGTTTACAGAACTGATGACATTTACATCATAAAGTGTTTACGGAATTTGAAATGTGCTTGTGCAGCTAATTAGGAGGATAGCAAGGGAAGAGCTCACACAGACGTGATCCAGTGTTGGAGATGGGAACTTAGAGATGATGGAGAACTCTATAATCAAATACAGCAAACTCTGTGATCCTAAGAAATATACTCTCACAGGAACTGTCTGAAAATGACAAACGTGGGTCCCTAGATTTAGACATTTAAATCCACATTTGTGCATTTAAATTCCACTGCCAAAATGGACTATTAGATCATAAAATTTTATCTGTAGTATATCAGAGCTATTACTTCATCACCCAATTAATTCTGTATGGAGCCCAATAACTTCTGTTTGATGAAAGGATAATTTGTGTTTGACTAACGCATAACTTCTAGCAGAATATCTGGTCTTGATCTGACAATAGCTGGAGACAGAAAATTTGTTGCATGGTAGCTAGTGTGAATGGTTAACCCCATTCACTGTTAAAAATAAAAGGTATCTTACTTCTATCCTGGATTGACTTAGCTTCAGATTCCAACCACAGTTTCATTCTCTACTAAATTCAAGATCACTTCAGTGCTCAGTGTTTTCTCCCAGGAAAGGGATTTATATGCTCTAATCAAATCCCTTCTCAATTTTCTCTCTGATTAGATTTTTTAAAAAAATATGTTTTTTCCAGTTCTTAAATCACTTACTGCATTTTTTCAGCACTTGCTCCATCTTTTCAATGGTTTTTGAAAAAATACCAAAACTGAACCCTATATCCTAGCTGTTGTTCTGGCAGAACAATGTATCTGTGCAAGTGCTATCACCCCTCTACTACTATTCATTACTTCCATGTTTGTACAGCCAGAATGTGTCTCTCACGGCACAGCATTGCATTGGGAAGGGTTTCTGAATTCCTAGTTTGCTAAGATCTGTAGGATACTATCGACTTTTAATTTTTTTGCTTGGCTTACATTTGACAAACCAAAAGAAGCAGCTCCTTTTCCTGAGGTGTTTGCATTCTTGGTCTGTGCCTGACCATTCTGTTTCCCTCGCCTTCCATCTGCCTGCAGCGTGCCATGGGACTTCATAGACCCTCTCTATCCTGCATTACCTCTCAATACAGCAGTTTAGATTTCCCTCATTAAGGCCATTCCTAGGTACCACAGAGCTCTCCATGGCTACAGCTTTTCTACTTTACCTGGGAGGACTTCACACTTCTCAGGCTTGGGAGTTTCTCCTGGATGCACCATGACTCTGAATCATGTGAGCCTACACACAGACCAAAACCCTCCTACTGCCATCGCTCTGGTTTCTACTCCAAGACTTGGACTGTCCTGGCTGGAGCCACTCTACAGTCCTGCACGCTCCTAAGCTGAGTCTGTAAAAGACCATGATCCCAAAGAGCATGCTGTGCACATCAGAAGGCAAGGATAGCTGTTGTCTGTCTAGGATGCCCCAACATGTATAAGTTTCAAAAGAAGATGTCCACTACACAATAAACCTTTTTTTAAAAAAAACCAATAAAAACTATATCCAGTCTTGGAAGTCACACTGAAGAGAGACAGGAGGCAAGAGTAAACTGGAGGAGTGAATATGCCATTGAATTATTTGAGGCTTACAAGGCAGCAAAGAGAAAATGCCTGAAGTAGAAGGTGGCAGCTGAAATCTGTACTAGGAATAACGAACTATTGATAAGCCAGAGAGAGGAATTATATGAGGAATGGAGATCACTGTTAGCCAAGGGGAGATGTGAGAGATGATAAAGGGAAGAACTATTTTTGTTCTGAGGAGGGGGAACATAGACGATCGAATACATGAAGACTGCCAACAGTAGAGGCTGGGAATGGAGACAACAGTCTGGCCATACAGACTGTTCCCACTGTTCTCAGCTTACACCAGTGAATCCGTAGGGAGAGAGTGTTTATACTTCCTGCAATTCAGAAAACTCTACATCCACTTCTGAGCCCTATGGCTCAGGTAGTAACTTTGCTCTAATATCAGGCCTAAGATCCACAAGACAAAAAGTAGCAGCCATCTCAAGGCATTTTTCACTGGGGAGTTATTTTAATTGGTAGCTGATGCCAGTCAGAGCTGTACTTGGCCCCTCATTCATTTCTAAACTCAGTGTTAATGAGGATTTGAGGCAACTAGGAGATATTCACCAAGGAAATATAATATTCGGCAACTAAATTTCTTTTTCTCAACTGATCACTAGGGTACTTAGAAGAATGGGTACTGTATTGCTTGTGTAGCCAGCAAAGCAGGTCAATATTCGACTCTCGCACTGTTCAGTGTCGGCAAGCAATTTATTTACACCACTGAGAGAGAAAGATGGTGAAAGCCAAAAATCACTGTCAAAGACAGTAGGTCCCTGTGATAAGATAATCTCGTTCAGCAAAGTGGTAACATTTTATAAGTTCACAAAAACTTGTGATACTGGTCAAATGCCAGGAATCGGATGTTAAGCAGAGTGAAGAATGGACTGGCTCAGCAGCTGCAAGTTGAATGAATGCAGAAGGTTTCATTTTGGATTGATGAGCTCCAAAGGGGGCTAAAGCCTACTGACGAGGGAGCACCAATACAGCAGCTTGCATTCCTAATGCCGGGAGGGTACCACCAGCCACTGATGATTGTATCATCAGCTCCAGCAGGGGGAAAGCAAGGGATCCTTGGCTGCGTCAGGAACAGAACTTTTTGTTCTTCTGTTTTGTTTTGTTTTCTGAAAACCCACAGTGTAATAGTATCCCCAAACTACCAGATGACTATCGAAAGTTTAAGATATATGCAATTTGTCTCCTTGGAGTACTTCACAATATTAGCTTTAGGTTTCAGAGTGTTGAGTGTTAAATTACTCATCACAAACAAAAGAACTACTGCAGGATAGGTGTTGATAATAATGCCTGATAGCTCTGCATAATGTTTTGATTGGCAGAAGGTAATCTGACTACTGCAGGAAGCAATTGGCCAGAGGATCTTGTTGAGGCATAAACAGTCAAAAGGCAAAAAGTGTACATGAGAGAAAGATTTGCACAGAGAAGGTGGATCTCTGTCTATTAATTCCCTACCAAATAAAGAAGAGCTTTTCCCTTTCCAGCAGATTTGTCTCCTATGCAATGCAGAGAGAAATATGAGATTCTGAAGGCAGAGATGGATATTTGCATGCAAAACAGTGGCACTTTAAGAATTTTTTGCTCTGTGGTCATCAGAAGGTAAATGGGAATTTATGTGAGTGAACATCTTCTCATTAAGTTAAAATGTGAAATAAACTGTGACTACAGGACAGAGTGGAAGAGAGAGAAATCGTAATAACACTCAAGGAAATGTACCCAATCCTAAACTGGAAAAAAAACCATTATGTCCTTAGTCTGATCACGAAGGCACTGACATGACATGATTAGTGGGACAAGAGACCAAGACAACCAACATTTCATGGAAAGTATTTTCCAGCAGACAAGGATGTTCCCATCAGAGGACAAGGTGAAAAAGGCATTTCTCCTATCTTCATTCAGCTCCTGATCTGAAGTTCCCTTTCCTTTAAAACCTGGACCAAAAGAAGAGCTGGCTATTCTGTTCTCTTTGGGAATCAGTGGTTATAGAAGAAAACCACTTAGAAAGACACTTTGCTAAGTAGAGAGCCAAGACAATTAAAGAAATATGTATAACATGGCTGTTTCCTACTGTCAACAAGGGGAAAAATTCTGTGAGAGATGGCTGATGCCAAACATTTTTCAACGCTTGATATGTCAGCAAGGTTCTGGCAGGTGTCCTTAGAAAAACAGAGCACTCGTCTGTGCACGTTCAATACCCCCTTGGGAAACACTGTTTTCTCAGACTATGTGAAGCACCCGCTACATTTTCACTAGAAAATACAACTTTTTTCATAGTAGATAAACCACTGAGATTTACTCATTGGAGGTCCTGATGTGAAAAAAAAAAAAAAAAAGAGAGAACACAGCTTTGATGCTCTGAGAAGCTTTGGAGAAAATCAGCACTTCTGCGCTAAACTTATGCAAAACCTAGACTCTGTGGAAGGGAAATTATCAACTTCAGCTGGTCAGAGTACAGCACAGTGTACTGCCGAGTACAGCACAGGCTGCCACACCTCCTCTGAGAGGAGAGAGAGGGACACAGGACTGGAATATGAAGGGAACACCTACGTGGTGTGGGTGCATGACCGGCACCCTACGAGCAATAGTGTGCAAAGACGGGCAAGTGACACAGGATACAAATCACAGTAAAGTGAAACTGAAAGGGTTAAATGAATCTAAGTTCTGGAGTAAAGATTTCTGAGGCTGAGCTCAAACTAAGTGGTCTCCAGATGCTTTCAGGAAGGTCTGGGCACAGATCTCCTGCACCATCATAGCCAAGATTGGGGTTTGCACATCCCACTTGCTGACAAGTGGAGTGTTAATATACTCAAGGAGAGCAGGAGGAACATCAGACTTCGAGTGTGGGTGTTAAAAAGTTTCATGGTTTTATTTATGGGAGGCCAAGGTTAGCGTAAATTACCATAAACCACTTCTTGCCACTGCCAAAAGGGACCTGTCAACTTTCCCACCTCCGCCCATAAGAACAGAGATTATTTTTCCAGCTACAAGTGTATCATTTTCAAATTAAATATAGATGAGGAGATATTTGATTGTTCAGCCACAATCTTGATGACATCTGACAAAAAGGCAGGAGAGGAAAGTCCATGTCAGATCATGTGCTTGACAACTTGACTTTTTACACAGAAAACCTATGAATGTTTTGATTTTAGTTGAAAGATAATTAATTCTTTTTAATTAATTACATTAATTAATTGAGACCAGCAACACAGTCGCAGCCCTTATTATCAATTTAAGAAAGATCTCTAAGAACTGCCAAAACTTAGTGGTCATGAGTACAAGGAATTTGCAGGGAAGTTCAGGTTTAGACATGCAACTGCTAGTCCCACCTGTCCCAAACCTAGCAAACATCTAACAATAACACATCTCATAAAAGAAATAAAATAATGGAATCACACTCCGATCTGCATTTTGGACTGTTAGGCACCAGGATAGCACCAAGAGAAGATGAGGCTGCCTTCCAGGAGCACCTGAAGTTAGTAGAAAACTTGAACCAAAAGTGTGGGCATGGTTAGAAAGAAACAGCAGGGTACACATCTGACTATGGGTATAGAAGGAGAAAAATTAAACAAAACAAAGTCAGTCAAGTTCATGGCCCTCAGAGCTCTTAGCACTCTTAGTGAGAATGACAGTGCAATTATTTATGCCCAAACACATTATGCTGAACCCTGATGTCAAAACAGTTATCTCAATGCTGATGGAAGGCAGAGACATTGTGGGGGTGCTGAATTGCTCATTTTGCTCAGAGAAGTCCAAAACTGGAAACAGCTGCATCATCCTGAGATTTCTGACTCCTAAACATAAAAAGTTTAGGACAAATGAACTTTCCACTGTCCAGTAACACAAGGAAGACTGTTGCAAAGATGTTGCGGAGACTCACATCATAAGTATTTTGGATTCTGATGTTTATTGCTAATTTCTTATGTCCTTATGCTTAATTGGGAAAGGAAGATGAGGGAATTATATCTCCAGGAAGGTACAGCAGGAGCTAGTTGAAGCTGGCTGTCATGTTCTTCAGTGATTCACATTGTGTGATGTTGACCAAACTAAAACTCAGATATGCAGTGGAGCAGATCTCTGTCAGATTCTTTGGCTCAGCCATCGCTCAGAAAAGTGCTTCTCCTATAGCAAACTTAAGCAAGATTATTTTTTCTCTCTCATTAACATTGTCTGGGTCAGCTGCCCAAGCTTAGGATCTTTGCCCCTGTGGAGAACTTGCTTCAGAGCACACAAATGTTTTTTCAGCAGAGACAGCACCTTCTCTCTGTTACATTTCTTATATGGAGAGACTCAGCTCTTCCAAATATTCCTGTTGCAGTTCTCTCAACAGAAAACTGCTCATGGACTCCTTAGGGATCTCCCTTTCATTTTCCTTTACACTTACATCCATTTAGATGGAATTAATTCTGGTTGTATTCTTTCTTCTCTCATTCTACTTCTAGATTAGCTTTGAATGTTCAGAGGTTGTTAATTATCACAAGCTAGAGCTTTGCCACAGTTGCATCTCTGGCTGCTTTACTGTAGTATTTCATTATTTTTTTAAAACCATTATTCAAAAATTTTAATGGCCCTTTTCATCTCTTGAATAATACCAGTTTGTGCTTTACTGTTGCCTTCCTTCTCCTTTTGCATCCTAGCTAAGGGTACTTTCTTCACAATCTCTCATTCAGTGACTGTCAACCTGCATCCTAAGAGAAGCTCCAGAAGTTAGTTCCACTCTAGTCTGCACAAAATGTCCTTGGTGGTAATAACAGTGCTGCTGCCAGCTGCTGCCCTGAACATTATGTTCTGATATCAAAAGCGCTCACTCCAAAGCAATTCTGTGTACAGCCGATGTGCAGCCCCAGCTCTCCAGTGCTATGGGCAAGTGCTCCAACCCCTGGGCTGTGAGGCAAAGGAAAAGGGGCACTGCACACCCTCTCTCAAGAATCAGCCCTGCCCTGTTTGGCACCTGCTTTCAGGGGACAGCTTGGTAGCCTGACTCCCAGCAGCTCTCCCCTCTGCCTCCACCAACTCCAGGAGGAACCTATGGCTGGTTGCAGTCTGGAGCCTCCCTTTGACCACAGCTTTTTTTTCCTCCCCTAAAAGAAGATATTTTTTACCAGCTCCCTGGGATAAACCTATTCTATAGTTAGAAAATGTTTTTCAGGAAAAATAATAGAAAATACAGGTTTAGCTAACATCTAAATATTTTTCATAATGACAGCTTTGATTAACACTGCTGTGGGAAGATTCACGCCCCTGAAGACTTCACTACCCTCAATTTCAGAAATTTGAACTGGGGACAAATCTGGTATACTGTACACTGTTACTGCTTTCACAAATAATCTAATAATGATATATACTATCCATGTATTCTCTGGTTGAAAACAGACAATGAAGTCTGAAACATGATAGAATTATGAAATGAAATATTGCTGAAATTCAGTCTTTTTCAAAACTGATGGTTGTGCGGCATATCAGAAGCATTCAGTTTCACCCTGAATTGAAACAATACCAAATTCTCAGATGTCAGCATTTCTTACAAAAAATGATATTCTGTATCTCAGCCTGTCTTGTCTAACAGGATTTTCTTAGCACTGTTCCCAAGGTTTTTCCTCCTTAAAAGATAGCATTAGTACCTTCATGAAGTCTCTTTTATTTTTCTCTCTTCATTACATTTCTTTTAACATGTTGGTGTACACCTATTGACTTAATAATTAGCATTATTGTATTGTATATAACGATAATAACCAATGGTGTCTTATTGGAGAATCTGATTCACCCTCTATTCCTTTTGTTTTATATTAAAGCGTCATTAAAAAGTTACAAAGTCATCTAGTCCATCTAGTCCTGCTCAAAGCATGGCTAACTTCAAAGCTAGATTGAGTTGCTCAGGGCATTTCCCAGCAGAGTTTTGAACATCTCTAAATCACCTCGGCCTGTATGATGTGAAAACTTGTAAGAGGCTTGGAGTCAGGACCTGCATCTCCTATTTACAGCACCAGTCCCTCCATAGTGCCGTAGATCATTTTGATATGTAAAGTACACAAGAACAAGTAGTGTTTCTGTAAGAAAAAAGTGCTTGTTTTATCTACTTGCACACGGTTGGCATACAAAAATGGCTGACATCAATGTACAAAAGGTACAAACATACAAAACTGTACAGCCACTGGGCTGGTTAATACACACAGAAAGAGGGAAAAAACCTGAAACAACTGTCCTCACCAAACCAGCTTGTTTTTTTTTTCTTGTTCACTCTGTTTATCCCCTAACTTTGAATTCATTAGGACTTTCACCTTTTCCTGTGCCTGCCTTTCAGACCACAAGGATTTCAGATCAGGACTCATACGTAGCTTTCTGAATTCTGCAGGGCTGATAAATAAAAAATAAATAATAATAATGAATATAACTGAAGAATTACTATTAATATCTTAATAGACAATGTAATTAGCAATATACCATTTGTGAGTTAAAAGCTTTTACATTAAGTGAAATGAGAAGAATGAAGAGATTACCTCTGTTATTACATTTTCCTTCCATTTCCAGATGTATTCTCTAATAAAATCCTAAACAAGGTGCAGGTATGCACTAGTCTGTCATGCTACTGTTATGCTGCCAAACAGGTAGCATGAATTTCCCTCAACAAGCTGTAAAAAGTGCAGAAGTCAATGAACCAGGATTTATGGTTAGAGAAAGAGATCACAGAATGAGACTTAAGCACATGCTTAACTGCTTTGCTGAGCTAAGGCGCATATGGGGACACTGATAACTTTAACATTTGCAAAATCCTTCAGATAGCAAACCACCATTAACCCTAAAATGGTTATATCAAATGACATCATGATGCCAGCAGCTTATTAACAGAGCTTTTATTTTTAATGGAAGTGGAACTGTTTTCTTACTGTATCCTATTTCATATCTTACAAAGGTGTTTTTTTCTATCATTTTGTTGCATAGATAATTTAGACTGATATCAATTTTTGTCATGACAACTTAGTTCTGCAAGGTAGTACTGTACTTTTATTCTTAAGGAATAGATAACAAACTTCAAATAACGTGGAAAAAATATAGAAGTTGAAATTATTGTCTTTTTGAGGAAAACAGATAAAATATTAAAAGGAATATATTTAATTAGTAATTTTTCCCTGGAGATGGCACAGGTCATTATTTTTTAGATCTGATTTTAGAACAGACTATAGATGCAGCATAGAAGCAGTTTTTCATACCACGTCTGGTTACAGTTATCATAATAAAGCAAGTTAAAGTGGGGAAAGTGGTATAATTACATGCATGGCTTTGCAGCTCTAGGTTACTGATTCATATCCAGGTCAGATAATTAATAGCAAGAATTCATTTTCAGGAATTATAACTGATTTTGGTACTGTTCAAGACACTTAAATAATAAAAAAAGTGACAGCGTAGTGTTTATTCAACACTTTACCGTTGTAAATTATTGTATATGTTGTAGCTTCAGAATAAATCAGACCTCTCATAAATTTGATCTGAGATAACACATAATGAGAAAGTCTCCAATAGTCTTTGTAGTTTTACTTTTAGTAAAACTATTGTAATTGTTTATGGCCAGACTGTCTCTTGCATCAAGATTCCCACACACATGAACTCCCTGATCCTCCCTAATCCTTAAGCTGTTCCTCAGGCTGATCTAGTCCTTATGGTGCTGTCTATGGATGTGCAAGACATCAGTTCCAAGCAGTGGTCAGCAGCTGGACTCCAGCCTGCCATGTCTGTAGTCCTTTCCTTCCCAAAGCTCGCAGATTTAGGCTGGAAGCCTTCACTTCCCCAGCTGGGGTCTCCCAGCTACCTGTGGCCAAAGTCCTGGGAAATGGGTCCATTGACCCTACATGTAATAAAGATCTAGTCGTAAAATACTGCCTTTAAAAAAAAAAAAAAAAGGAAATTATTTCACAAATGGAGAACTGCTATTGATTTGCTGGCACAGTCTATGTTGTCTGGATATTTAGCTACTCGCTCAAAGCTACAGGCATCCCTTGCTTGAGACATATGAGACAGATTGCTTCCCCAGGGTCTCTCCATTTATTTCAAATTTCCTGTTGATTCCTCCAGATAATGTGCATAAAATCTACACTATACATATATACATTCCTTTTCTTCAAGGGCACAAACTTGATCAAAGCACCATTTCATCTTTCTGCCTTTCTATCTGGTCAGCCTTTCTTCCAATGCTAAGGACTAAGAAGTGCAAGAAGATGTATGAGAGAATCACAGCAAGGCTGAGGTGGGAAGGCACCTTTGGAGATTGTCTAATCCAACTCCTCTGGTTAAGCAGGGTCACTTGCAGCAGGTTGCTCAGGACCTTATTCAGTCAGGTTTTGAATATCTCCAAAGTTGGAAAGTCAATCTCTCTGAAAAACCTGTTCCAGCATTTGACCACCCTCACAGTGCAGAAGTTTTTTTCTTGTGTTTAAATGGCTTTCTCTGTGTTTCAGTTGGTACCCTTTGCTTCTTGTCCTCTCACTGGGCACTACTGAGAAGACCCTGGCTCCGTCCCCTTTGCACCCACCCATAAATACATAAAAGGTATTTATGTACATTCATAAGATCCCCCTGAGCCTTCAGCCTTTCCTTGTAGGAGCGATGCTCCAGTCCCTTAATCATCCTTGTGGCCCTTTGCTGGATTGTCTCCAGTGTGTCCATGTCTCTCTTGTACTGGGGAGCCCAGAACTGGACCCAGGACCCCAGATGTGTCTCACCAGTGCTGAGTAGAGGAAGGATCACCTCCCTCATTCTGCTGGTGACGTTTTCCTGCTAGGATGCTGCGTAAGATGCTGGTGGTGGCCTTCACCGCAAGGGCACGTTGCTGGTTGATGATCTACTTAGTGTCCACCAGGACCCCCATGTCCTTTTCTGCAAAGCTGCTTTCCAGTTGGTCAACCTTCCAGCTTGTCCCTGGTGCATGGGACTGTTCCTTCCCAGTTCCTTGTTGAACTTCATGAAGTTCCTGTCAGCCTATTTCTCTGGCCTGTCAAGGTCCGTCTGAATGGCAGATATTGGCGTGGTTCAAGAACAAGGCCCTACAAAGGCAACCAGCTCTAGGTGACCCTACTCGAGCAGGGGGTTTGGACCAGCTGACCTCCAGAGGTGCCTTCCAACCACAACCATCTGGTCATTCCATGAAACCTGAGTCTTCTTCCAGTTCTCTGAAGAAGGCACCTCATCTAGTTCTTCTTTCTGTTCAGGTGATCTGTAGCAGACACCCACCACAATGAAACTCATCTTGGTCTGCCATCTAATCCTGACTGATAAGCTCCCAGCTGGCTCACCATCCATCCCCAGGCAAAGCTCTGTTCACTCCTGCTGCTCTCTCAAATAATGCACAACTCCGTCTCCTTACCTCCTTGGCCTGTCTTTCCTGAAGAGCCCATATCGATTCATTGCAGCACTCCAGTCAGGTAAGCAATCCCACCATGTCTCTCTGTGACTCCAATGAGATTGTAGCCCTGCAACTGCACACAGACCTGTAATTCCTCCTTTTTGTTTCCCATGCTGCACAAGCACTTGAGAGAGGCACCCTGTCACACTGGTTTCCCAGAAAGAGTATGAGAGCTTCTCACTTTCATCATCTTTGATGCTGCCCAGGTTGCTGATCTCCTGTAGCTCCTTCACTTGGTGACACAGACCCTCCACCAGTGCTCACCTCCCGGGGGCAGGGAGGGAGTCCACCTCCCACTGCCCCAGCCTCAGTGAGGGATCACATGCACTCCAGCAGCCCCAGATCCAGACAGCTGCATCCTTTTTCAGGAGTTCAGTCTGTGTTGAGGCCTCTGATGTGCCAGGGTAGCTGCTCCAGCAGGTGCTGGGGACCATGCCCTGGAGGACCACTACTGCAGAGCACCATTTCAGGTCCCATTTCCCAAGCCCTTCTGCACAAGTGGCTGCCCAAACTGCTGTGCCTGCTGCCTGCCTCTGTTGACTGCGCTCTCAGGTAGGGAGGATGAAGGTTTCTTGAAGAAGCTGAAGCCGTCTGGAGCTTTCCATGGGACCAATGTGGATTGCGCAGCAGGAACAATCCTCGTGCCATAGGATTGAAAGCAAAGTAGCTGCACTGAGCCATGCTAGGAGACTTGTGAACTTGCAGCTGGCTTGAAGGAAGTTCATCAAAGCAAAAAAACTGAAGAAACAGGGAGAAAGGAAATGACAAGCAGTAGGCCAAGGAGCAGCAATCTGGAGCTGAGGTTTGGAAAGGGATGACTTCTATGCTTCAAAGAGACAGCAAGGCGGTTTCAAGCCACAATGTTAGTAGAGAACAAAGCTCCTGTACAAACAAACAAATGCTGGCATTAGTGAATGAAGAGAGTGATTGTAAAAAAAAACTAAACAAACCCTGAAACAAATTCCTAATAGCATCATTCTCAGTAGGAAAGTAGCAAGAACTCCCCTTTCTCTCCCTAGGCACTTCTGTACAACATCTGGACAGGTGATCGCTTATACCCCTAATGACAATTCAAAGACTGGCACAAAAACAGCAAGAAAAGAGGAGTCATAAATGGCAGATCTGAAAGATGCTTTCAGCTTCTAACGGAGTAGTTTTTCCCACAAACCACTTGCCAACATCCTGACACACAAACACCTCTATATTTATACAGTATGTGATTTATATCTTGCCAATTGCAATATACGTCTCTTTAGGGATGGCTTCTATCCATACTGGCACCAGCAAAGAGCTCACAGTATTTCTGCTCTTCTGAGATTAAAAAGAAAATAACTATGTGATGTGTCAAAGAGAGGTAACAGAAGCTGGATGTATGTCAACAGAAGCCTTTTAGCACTAAAATACAGACAAGGTACCTGATATGTAGATTGTTCTGAAATTCACCACTTTTGAAGATAAAGCATGCAATTAGAAGGTTTTTTCTTCTCTTTATGGGATGATTTATAACACTACTTTCCTTAATAAGACATTGTGTAAACACTTTTTCTTCTTACGGGATTTTACAGCTAAAGCACTGTGCAACTAATACACACCTATGATTTTCCTGTTTCGTTCATCAGGTTAGTGACCCAACTGTTGCATGGCACATTCTGTGTGACAATGCAGAGATGAAGGGAGTCTGTGCCCACCACAATGTCATCACAATATCATGAGGACAGAGCCTTACACATGTGTAAAAAAATGAAATATTCTCCCCATTTCACGGGGAATTAGAGACGGTCAGAATTTTTCTTGCCTTTGTTGGAAAATGCCAATTCATCAAAATCAAACTTATTTTTAGGGAGTGTCTTTGAGCGTCTCCTGATTTGGGGCAGATGTTTGAAAACACTGGAAGAAATTATTTTAATTGATTAAATTAAATCTCACCATCCCTTTGGGGACTGTATTGAAAAGGAAAACACATATAGAAAGTTAAGTTACCCAGTAACACATACTGTGTTTCACTCCAATGCTATTTAGAGTAGCGTGCCCCACATTACTTAAATGCAATCCTTCCTTTTGAAGCTGGGCCCCTTTCTAGCAGGAATACAAGAGTCATGGGAGTGGGTGGGAATACTAGCAAGAAGACTAACAGCTCTTGCTCTGAGTGCTCTGGATACGTATTCTGCTTTCTAAAGATACTTGCTATGGATACAGTTTATTCTGCTAGTTTGCAAAAACTGTGGGCTAGTTTCACACCTTCCTTCTCCTGTGTAGAAAACAACCGTCACCAAGAACATTACAAGATTCATGTAGAGAAACCCCAAATACAGCATCATTGTGTGGTTTCATGGTTATGAGCCTTATGAAGGATGGATTGATAGGGGAGATCCTTGGCTTTTGTTCCTATCGATGAACATTAATGTACTGTACATTAAACATACATTGGATAAAATACACAACATGGGAAGGTGCAAGGACTAAAATCGCTGTTTTCCCTCTACCAGAGCCAAGTTCAGGTCCTGACCACTAACTTGCATAGTGATATGTGCAGCTCTTTGCCCTTTCCAGACCAGTGACTCCTGGATTCTTCCCTGCACAGCCTCAAAGCTCCCTGCCAACAAGGTGCTGCTACGTTTTTGCCCACCCTTTTTGTTCACCTCCTAGATCCTGCCTCAGGAGGAGTCCAATGAAAGTCAGCAAGGGTTTTGAGTGCCCCAGCAACAGATCAAACAAGCAGGATTTACGTACTTATAAGCAAGAGGGTCTAGTCAGAGCAGCAGCTACCACTGCATTTTGCAAGGAGCCTGTGTGACCTTTTTTTTTAAGTGTTGGACACTTGGAGAGTCAGTGAGGTACCCAGGCTGGCCTGAGCTGGTTATGAACATCAGCTTAGTGGAGCTTTTCACAATAGCAATTTTGGACTTAAAGCCTAAATTTTACCTGAGTCACATTTTACGTTCTGGGGTCTTTTCCAGGATATGGCTCAGGAGCACCAAGCCAGCCAGTACTGCTCTCTAGGATCTTTGGTTTCCCTGTAGAGGACACAGCTCTTTCTTTCTGCACTCTCGTGCAAAGCAACCAGCATCCAGCCTAGTGGAGCTCCATACAGCTGTCATTACCCAGAAGAGCAATACTCAACACTTTGTGTTTTCCAAGTGCCCTACAAATGCTTTACAGTAATTAATCATGTATATAAGCTGTGGGTTACCTGTAAAATACTCTGTGACTTCAGCAACAGTGAGGGTACTATTCTCACACAAAGAGAGGTTTACTTCACAGTCCCCTTTCCTCCTATCACCCCCTGCTTTTGCTCTCCCTACAGCCAACTTCTTCTGCCTCTCCTGTCTTGGTTATTTGAGGCTATGTGAGAGCAAAGTTTTTCTGAGACTTCTTTCAAAACACTGGTATTTTTCAGGGTTCGGACTATATGAATGGGTACACAAATTAAAATATGAACTGTGAGAATAACTAATATAATAGAACTGAAAGAATAACTGATTTTTAATTCCACTGGCACTTCTGAAAAATCTGGATAAAAGTTCATTTGACTCATAGCAAAATGGTTGGTGCCATTTTCAGGCATTATTTACCTTAATATAATTAAAATACAGATTTGAAAATATCTTTTTAGAAAATGCTAAACGAAACAGCCATTTTAACAAATATGCTTAGTTTTTTTAATTGAAAAAGATTTGCTGAAAAAAGCTGTAATATTGTAAAGAATGACTTGAATCTCTGTTTCTGGTGAAAAGAAGTTGCAATTGGATTTTTGCCTGTGTTTATTGATCACTCCTTACAGAACTAAATGTATACTCTTTATCATCACAGTTTATAGTGAGGAAACTAAACAGAAAGATCCAAGCAGTGTTTCTTGCTGAAGAGGGGACAGTCTTAGAAAAAGGATTGCATTTCAAGAAACCTTAGGGCTCTGATGGATGGCTTGTCTGGTATTTAGCAATGGTGCCAGCAGTTTGCCCTTACCTCTGCTTGTGGTTTCCATCCACTGAGCGGACTCTGAAAGCAACTCAACTTCATCTTGACATAGCGGGGTGAACATCCGTGAGTTAGAGTTTACGTTAAAACATCAGTCTTGAAACTGCCAATGGTGAGAAGCTGACACATGGTCACTTGGGTCATCCCTGCTCCATACGTGGTAACTCTTAGCAGAGGAAAAGGGCAGAGTTGGAAGGGATGTTACTGGTTTAAATGCCTCAGCAAGAATTCTGCCAGTGCCTTTGTCTTTCAAACCACACTTCTTCATCTCTACATGATCAAGGACTACGTTGACTTTTCCAGGACTGCTGAGCCAAAAAAAGAAGCTAACCTAATTTCACCACTAATGCAAATTAATAGTGTGAATCAAAACCAAGAAATGGCCCTTCAAAACTCAGTTTGCTGAAGCCTGTAAAGAAGAAAATGGAGCCAGATATCCTGAACAGAGCAAAATAAATTAGACACAGTAAAAAACTTCCCCAAGCACAGAAGAAATATTTCATTGGGGTAAAGCTTGGTGATGTGGTCCCTGATCCACACTTTCTTCATGGCACAGCTAGACAAAACAAAGAATCTCAGCCTTCCACCTTTGCAGGGCATCAGGAGACAAAGGGATTTCTCCAAATGTTGCACATGCGTGTGTGTGTGCTCTGTTGGGCACTATTAATATATCATTACTTAGTATAACTGATAAGGTACATTTCCCAAGACCTCTCTAAAGATCTTCTGAATAACATACGTAACGAAGGTCTGTATTACCTCTGTAGCACTTCTAGACTAATCTAACTTAGTGACTGTCATTAAGAGAAAATATACTCTGCAGTCACTACATATATGTCAAAATTAACACAAAGGATTCTCCCCACACACATTAGCAAATATTTTTCTGTCTGTTAACAAAAACCTGTGACTTGAACCAAATATTTTCTGTACCTGTGTTCCATAAGGTTTGTATTTGATGGATTTGGATTTGAATGGAAAAAAAGATGCTTATATGTTCTAGCAAAATACATTCATGGATATGAACTTCTGTGTAATACAAATTAGAAGTCTGTTATATACCCTTGTCCAATTAATATTGTTGCTAGAACCTGAAGATGTAAAGAGCTCATGTGTAAAAATAACTGCAGATGAGAAAAATAAAAATCGTATGCATTATACAAATTTTTAATAGATAAAGAGCAGCTGATTATGCACAGACTGAAAACCTACACTCCCAATTTCATATAAGTAATGTATGTTAAAACAAATATTGTATCTAGTAACCCTTTTTACATAGTATTTACATTCTATATATACATTTACATGTGTAAATACAGTCTGCATGTTTGTGTATGTATGTGCATTCATGTTCTCAAACATAAATCCGCTTCAGTGGCTTGATATATCTGTGACAGAATGAAGAAACAATCCCATTACATATATACAGCGTGCATGTTCTGTTCTTATTCCTCTTCCCTGCTGAACCTGTTCAGACGTTCACCTGGAAGGGCTGATCTGCTCTGCTCACATCTACAAAGAATCTGCCGATGCTGTAAGCAGACAGCAGGACTGTTCTGGGCGTCGACTCTATAAATATTCGGGTTCGGGACTGTAGCATCTTTCATGTTTGCACAGCATAAGAGTAATAAAAATTGAGCACTTTATCAAAGGTCACAAGCAATGTGGTGAGGGTGTCTTTTCCTACCCTACACTTGAGGTACCGACTCTGCCAGCTCTGCAGTGTTAGAGACAAAAATGGGAAAAGATTCCTATTTCCAGTGGCCTTCTCTGGATGAGGCAGATTGGTATGATGCTCCAGGAGTTAGCTTCTTTTGGGACTGCGGTTCGGAGCACTGCACAGACGAGTCCCATGCCATTCTGCGTACAGTGCGGCTGCCAAATTTAGATCCTCTCTAAGTTACAGAACAAGAACATCTTCTTCCTATTTCTACATTTCTGGCCTGGTTGAAGTAGAAGGATTTCACATCTGAGTCATGCTGTGTTCCCACCCTGACCTGTAAACAGAAATCTGAATGTTGAAAAAAAGACAGGGGACAAAAATACTCCACACCTGCCAAATGCATAAACACAAGAGAGGTTCCAACAATGTATTTTTTAAACATTTCATAAAAATGAAATTTAAAAAATGTTATTCATTACCACCTGGAGTATGATTTCACGGCATATTATTATACTCTGAAGTAGTTACCACTTTGTTACTGATCCGGGTTGGTGAAACAGCACCCTAGCCTTGATTCCCTGGGCTTAGGTAACCGAGTGGTGAGTGGAAACCTGCGAGTCCTCTATTCAGTTTGGTAAACACGGGCTTGTCTGTCACTTCTCATTGTTCCTCTTCAAAGTACAGTCGCCACCTTATCTGGCAACAGCTTTCTTGAAGAGTGCTGCTCATGTGAAATAATCTTTCACCGCCGAGGCCAGCATTTCCCTAACACAAGAAGAAACATTTATCTTGCTGTTAATGGTTAATTAATTTTGAAAATGTATATTACAACACAATAAAAAAAAAAAAAAAAAAGCCAGGCTGGACAATGGAGCAAAATGTCCCTTCCTCAAATCGACTCCTATTTCGTTCTTCCAATGTCATCCAAAACACAGATAACTTTTCTTTCATGAATTGTTCTCCTGAATGATTTATACATGTTGTGTTATCTGAGGCCCTTTCCAGATCCCCTTGTGGTTTCAGCCAGCCATCAGCTGCATAATTGTTAATTTTAACAACATAAAAGGTTCTGATGCCGAGGAGATAAAGCGTCGGAGGAAGAATTAATTGAAATGTATCTTCCAATCACACTGGTTCCCTACTTCCAGTTTCACAAAAATTATACATTGGATTTGAGGTTAAAGTAAATTTACATTTCTGCTACCCATAAAGCTTTTGGACCAGCAGAAAATAGATAAGTTAATTGTTTCTAAAACATGTAAAGGGTTTACCCGGACAATAATTCAGAGCAGTCTCCTGTTCATAGCCCACAGCACTGTGAGCAGTTGGATAGAGGATTCTTCCCAAGCTACTGCAGACATAATTGGTCAGGAGATATGTGATGGGAGCCTTTTACAACAGCAGGTGATAGACTGACAGAAAAGGAGCTCAAGCTCCACCAATATTTAATCTGGATATTAAACACTCTGTGCTTCCTAGAGCTACTAATACTTTTCTCTTTCCAATGTTTACTCTCTGCCTGTATGCTTCAAGTGAAGTATTATGAAGTAAAGCTACCAGGTTTTGATTCTTTCATTTACATTTTTATTATAAATATATAAATACATACAAAACGTGAAAAATTAGTTTTAAAGGCTATTTGGAGAAACACAGTTGGGGCAAATGAATTCAAAGATCATGGGATTTGTATTTAAGTTACAGTTAGACGATTGTAAAAGGCCTTCCTCATTTGACTGAGGACCCCAAAATAGGCTAAGAACACGAGCTATATCCCTGTTAAGCCTTTGTTTGAACGCTATCACTATTAACAAATGTCTTTTGACAGATTCTTTAGAAATGGGCTTTCACTGCATACTATGTATGTTTTCTGGGTGCAGAGGAGAGTAGAAAGAGGCAACAAGGTCTGATGCTTTACTTCTTCACCCTCTGTTCACATGGGGTGGGAAGCTGTATCAGCACCAGCTTCTCACCTGTAAAAACCCCAGTACAGACCCTGCACAGGGAAAAAATTGTGTAGGTTTCATCTCAGAACTCAGCAAACGTTTGTCCACACAATAGAGACACTGCATTTCTGCCGTAAGGAGATACAGTGTAAAAACAGCAACAAACTGAGACGAAGGGGGACTGGGAGAAGCTGGGAGGGAAAGCTGGCACAGCACCTGCCCACACTGTACTTGGATTTAGTCCATTTCGTGAGTCCTACTTTCATGAATACCAAATTCAACAAATACAGTGTAAGAAAAGACCAGTATTAGAATCTGCTTTATGCTACGATGCATTATCACTTGAAGAACATTTTATTGCTTAGTAAAATACTCAGTATTCTCCCTCACTATTAGGTCTCTCACAGAAAATAATAGCATGTTAGTTGTTTCAAGTCACAGAGCAAATGCAAGGATTATACATCTATAACTTTAGGACACAAAGGCACAGAGCCCCAAAGCAAACAAAGATGCCAACTGAACTGAGAACATACTTAGATATTACACAGCATATTGCATTAAGAACATAAGAGTGTCATCAAAATCTCTCCTCAGCAAAGCTCAAGTATGGCACAGGGGGCCAGAAATGGGCAAAGTTTAGTCATTATGATTCATGGAAAATAATTCCCATTTCTCAACAATCCATGTCTTTAATTGCATTTTCTGTATAAGCTGAATGTAGGTAGGTAGAACTGTAGGCAGAATTACAATGCAGCAACAGAGTACCAATGATTTTCTAAGCCTGGGATATTGGGTATTTAATTTTGCTTTTAAATCCACACTGTGGCAGGCACTTACACACACAATAGAAAAGGAGATATGTCCCAATCAGTTTATAAGATAGTATGAAGAAAATGCATAATAGAGCAACCATATATATATAAATAGAATAATACAAAGAAATCTAATCTACTACAAAGCTATAATTCAATCCTCCTGCAACACAAGTGCAAAGCTAAACTGGCTTATGAATAGCACAAGAATCCATATAGCCAGAACTATATAACCTATGTCAAATCAAAACCTCTGAATTATTGTTTATCACTGTTATTTCATTTTAATAAAAAAAGGAAAATATCTAATGACTATGTCAAGAAATAAGCATTATTAAATTATTATTTTGTACTGAGCACATATGAGAAATTATAAGCTTTATATGTTCTCTTGCCACCCTCCCTTTCTCACCCCTCCTTATCCCTTTCTTTTTTTCTCTGTATGTTTATGTGTTCATGTTAAAGGCAGGGAGAAATGAATATTGAATATGGGAGGCAAATTCCAGCCTGGCTTACAACTTGTGCAGTTCTCCTGATTTTGGGTCAGTAGGGATTTGTCTCGCACATTTTGACCTGAACACTTAACTGTAGTTCAGGGTCTTGTGAGTTTTTTTCCTTTAGAAAGAGAATTTTCAAATGGAATCAGATCTCTCTGATAAAATCTATTTATTTACAAAGACTTTATGAAGTCCTAGTTCCCTGAGCACAGGAAGATTCAAACATTCAGCTCGAAGACTTCCTTTCTAGTTTTTTTCCGATGGTCACAGTGTTAGTATTTTGTTTAGGCTCTATCTTATTTCTCTGTATTTATTCTTGTGGGGTTTTTCTTTCCCTCTTACACACACACACACACAGAGAGACATACATACACATCCTGCTCCTTTAAAAACAAGAGACAGTCAAACCCCTCTCCTGCACCGTTCAGCCTGTGCAGCCTATGTGTGTGCTGTGGTTTGGAAAAGTAACGTATGCTTTTGTTTGGGGCGGAGGTCGCTATTATTTCATGAAGCAGCTTAACTGTTTCTTACAGCTGCATTAAAAGAAGGTAGTGGTTACACCCATAGCTTCAATGACATTTCACCCAACCCACAACACAAGGAATGCAACTCGGGATAGGGTATAGTCTAAGATGTGAGAGACAAATGAGCGCCATCAGAGGTGCAGAACAAGTATTTTTACATAATTGACATAGTATATGCCAATTAGTTTGAAGAACTGAACGTTATTGAACATAAATAAAGACCATCTTCTGCAAGTTGCTTTGGGGATCATTGAGAGAAACGTCACTTGATGATGTGCTTTGTGTCTCTCTGGAACAACTGATCGAGTGCTCTACCTCAGTCACTAGCCATTGCTCCACAGCTGGTGCAAGAAGCAGACACTGGGACAATTAATGTGTTGAGCCACACCTGGAAGAGCTAGGAAGGACAGCTATAACTTTAATCAAGACTAAATACATGTGTTTTGCCTAACTGGGGACAGTTGAGAAAAGTGTCTTGAATGATCTGAGGCTGTAAGATTAATGCATATAAACTCATTGCATTAAACCCTCATGTGGACACCTTCATTCAGTTTCTAGAAGAAACTCCTGTAGAGTTGCATATTGAAGTTGAAGGATTAAGCAGCAGTTCAATCAAGTCATTTCACTTCTAAATAGGAGCACCTGTGTGCAAATTTTAGAAACTTCAACTTTGTATCTTTTTTTACACTATTTTAATATCCTATATGAACACATAGCAATTTTTTTTCTTTTTTCTTAATTTGTTGAAAGGTTGCATTCAAGATCAAAGTGATTTCTTCATGGACACAAATATGTATTATGGACAGGTTTATCTTGTTGGGGTGGAGAACCCATTTTAATAGTCTGTCCTTGAAAGCTAATGGTTCCAATTCGGTTTTGGGTGTCACTGATAAAGATTGTAATACAGCTTACATATCTGTGCTTCTTCAATTTGTTGTCATTTTTATCGAGGCAAATGATCTTGGAGCACTGTTTGTGGTTTCATCAATGTTAGAGACAATGAGACAAATTGTCAACTAAGATAAACAAATGTGGTGCCAGGGATTTCTCCACAGAAATTTGCCAGCTCAGTGGGGATCTGGTCCAATCTTTGGACACGTAGGCTATTAATGAAACACACAATCATTAAGATATATGAAGCTATACTGATTTTCCTGCAACACATTTCAATGCCGTGGATAAGTGTGTTCTATTCTGCTGGGCTTATTTAGTTCTGGAAAGGTGTCTAGGAGACTCAGGAGGAGTCGGAAGCTCGGAAGCGCTCATGGATCAGAGGACTTTGAAGAGCCCGAGGAGCTCATGGGAAGAGAGGTGTGGGAAGCTGAGTATCATGAGTTTGGGCGTGACTACAATGTGACCAGGAGCCTGGAGCTTTGGAGATCTGTTTGTGAGGAAGGTGAGGAATGACATTAAGAGAGCTTCATCCCCCTCACTCCCAGCTGTTCCTGCATACCTAGTCTTTCAACCAGCTGGTCACCAGAGACTTGTGAGCTAGCAGAGCAGGAGCGCAAGGAGCAAGGGACAGGAGCCTCTTTGGACCTCTTACCTGTGCCACCACTGCCCCTGCTGGCTAGCGAGACTACTGCAGTGCTACTCTGCTGGGTGAGGCACACTCTCGTTAGGGCTGGGATGGACATAGAAGTCATACATGGATTTTTCCTTCTTTGTTTCCAGAGGTAAAAGGTAAGCTTCAGGCTCCATTCATGCCCTGTTGATGCTCCAGGCCAGATCCCATTGACTGAGAAAGCCTGTTACGGGCTGCTCTGTAATGGCCTCACATTGATAATCACTGATAAACCACCTTCAAACACCTTTCTCCAATATTTCATTGTCGTAAGTAAACACAGTATACAAACAAACTGCAGTGAAGACAGGCTTATGCCAAATCCATCTGATTTTGAAATACTATTTTGGCTGCAGAACAAAAAAAGAAAGGCTTAATTCCTCCCACCACAGCAGCTGTGAAATCATGATCAGAAGGACTGCTGAGGATCGCGAGCAGCTTTGTGAGCTGGTGGTGGCGTTTCTATCTCAAAGGAGAATTTAACTTCATGATAACTTTGACTCCAGCCCAGCGATACCCTCTCTAAGAGGGTAAATGTCGTGCCTGCCTTGTTTGAATTTCAGTAAGTGGCAATACGAAGAGGTTTCACAAGTGGGTTACACTGATCTTAGTCTGTGCTGCTGCTGAAATGGAAGGTTCCATCTTTCTCTTTGCCTTCATCTTTCCACTGCCTCTCATTCACCAGCATTAGCCATCAAATGGGTGTTTGTGTGACTGGTGAAAACTAACGTTTTCTTCCTTTTTGGGATGGTTGTTTTTTCATGGGATCAGCCGACTGATCTGACCACATTTTTCAGTGCTGGTGCATACCAGGAGGAGATGGTTGCAGAAGGAAGGCTCTGGAAACACGTGTGGGTACTCAAGCTGTAATATGGGCATCCTTCATGGATATATTAGATCTTTCTCTGGCAGTGACATTTAAAAAAAAAAAATGGCCTTCCCGTTTCGATCTTAGTGCTGTTATATCTAGACACTGAAGTCAGAAATTCCTGCAGTGACAGTGGGTGGCATTGCAGTGTGTCTTGTATGCGCTATCCTTACGTTCTGTCAGAAACCTCACCAGTGCACAGTGTGGCTGTCCAGTTCAATGAGGGGCCTGCGTGGAGTGCTTATACATTCAGACCAGCGCTGGACTCAGTTCTAGACTTCCGTAAGAAATACTCATTTTAGTGGGTGCGTTGGACACATTTGTTCCTGGTTAACTCAGGGACAGCTGCTCGCTTTGTACCGACGGGCCTGGATAAGATATTGTCTAAAAATCCTATGGGGAGTTTGGAGGCAGGCCCATTCAGTGAGGCATCCCCACTGATATTGCTTTGAAAATTCACTTTGTTATTTACCTCCCCTCCTACCTGCCAGAATTGAGATTTGTTGGTCCTTGCATAACTCGGCAAGGCTTGTTTTTGCAGGGTTTTTCTGGATGAAAAGAAGGAACAATAGCAGCAGAGCGCTGTGGAAAATTGCTGGCTGCAGGGTGCAAGGTGAGACGGGGAAAGAGGATGAATTCCTGCCCCAATTTTGTGTACAACCTGTGAAGTTTGTCCAGCCACCCATAGCCAGGGACTGACTCTCTCTTTGAATTAGACCGATTTAAATAAATAATCACTAAAGAACAACAATCACCTGAGCCCTGATTCCCGACCAATGCAGAATAGAGGTTGTTATCTACACAGAACTATCTGGTTGGGTTGTTTGTGTCAGCTGAATATAGTACCTGGCAAGTTCACACCCAGCTATTTACATCTCTATGTTAAGATCCAGGAGCACGTAAACTACAGAGAAATCATGCTTAAATTAACCATGCTTAGCTTCCTCAACAGAGAGAACAGGGGGAAATAAATACAGAGAGAAAAGAAGTAAAATTTTCTTGTATTTACCTCTAAATACTCCTACAGATCAAGTACCCACTGAATCATTTCTGATTTCTTGTTAGAATAATCACATGTGCACAAATACACAAAGAATAAAGTTTCAGTGCATTTTATATTGTTAGACTTCCCATATCCCGGATTCCCCATCATGTTCAGTCCTGTGTAGATAGTTATAGTAATGATCTTTTATTAACTTGGCTGAAATAACTGCCATGACTCTCAATAATGACATTAGAGTTCAGGTATTTGTATGTCTAAGCACTTACATAAGTAATCATATCACAGTGTCAACTTATTGTACTTATTATTTTGCAAATGTTACAACCGCCATCTCCTGTTAAATACAAAAAGGAAAAAGGGCGGAAAAAAAAAAAAAAAGAAAAACGTCAGAGTGCCTGAAGGAACCTTGCCGGTTTTAATTTATTGTTTTGTCTTAAAATCTCCGTGCCATGCGCCAAAATAAACTAATTGCATCTACACTTTGAGGTAAAACTCTCATGTTAAACTCAACTCTGCCTCTAAGAAAATCAAAACATCTATAAGCATAGCTGTGTTTGAAGGGATCACACTAGCACATACAGCAGGCAAAGAGAAAGAGATCTGTTCTTCTGAAGGAAAAGGATTATGTACTTTCAGTCTTTCCAGCAATGGTAGGAACTGAAAGTTCAACAGACTCCTTATCTGTAAGATAACCAGTCATGCCATTAAAAGTGGAGGGAGATAAGCAGAGGATATGTGACTGGCAACAAAGTGGTTTCATGAACTGGCCTTTTACCTAGGAAGACCTGAACTCAACAGTGAAGTCGCAGAAGAGTTGGGTTGGCCAATTTAATTTACTACCTGCCTCCAGTGAACCTGGGAGGCAGCTTGGGAGAGCCCACGTATTTCAGCAGACTTTGAGTGAAGTCTTCAGAAAATAAAGCATGCTTTCTGTATTTGCTATGTCCAAGATCACTGTTTTTTTACAGCAAACAAGTAAACTATTTTTTATTTTCTATCTACCTATCATACGTGCAAAACCTGAAAAAAAAAACCTCGCAATAATCCTATTCCAGAAAATCCCAACATTAATGCTGATGTGGATTGTATGAAGGTCCTTTACACTTTACCTGTCCAGGTTTCAGGCAGTTTATATTGAAAACTGGAAGACAATGCTGTAAAAACATTTAAAAAAATTGTTCAGAACAAACATATTAAGATTTTTGGAAAAGCCTTTTTTCATATCTGGAGCTATGCACATAACATATTAAAACTGATAATTTACTTCACTGAGAGGGTGATCGGTCACTGGAACAGGCTCCCCAGAAAGGTGGTCACCACACCAAGCCTGTCAGAGTTCAAGGAGCACCTGGATGACACTCTTAGTCATATGGTTTAGTTCTAGGTAGTCCTGCGAGGAGCAGGGAGTTGGAGTAGATGATCCTTAAGGGATCATCTTCCAACTTGAGACAGTCTATGATTCTATGATTCTGTGTAATGAGCAGAAGAAAAGGACACCAGTTTCACATTTTCCATGAGGCAACAGAACATTTCCTTTCATTTTAGTAGGCTGGGGTCATACCTTGTGTTTGTGTTTCCATGAACTCTGTTTTAAAGTCTGGCTCCACTGAAAGATAACAGCTTTATTGCTGTTTTTACAGGGACACTATTTCAAATGAAGCAAGTGAAAGTACATGGTGTTTCATTGGTCAAACACAGGTACTGCTATTGCTTTGTTGTACAGCAGTATTAGCACATCTAATACGTATACTTGCATTTTCATAAGATTATAGAAACAGAGAAGATTATTCATTAATTCCATTTCTTTTCTGGCATTTAACAACTTTGTTAAACTACTTTTCAAAAAGAAGGGCACTTAACACACGCTTTAAAAAAACTACATTTTTGGGGTGAAAAGCAGAGGTAGTGTATCTTGCGGCTAAGATGTGCTTTGTGTCTTTCTGTGTGTTGCAAAAAAAAGATATGGCACTCCTGAAAATTCAGCAAAAGACCATGGCTAGGCCATCCACACATTTCCATTTTAGCATCATCACTAGCTGCTTTCTATTACACAAAGCCTCTATGCATAAGAGCAAGTCCATGTGAGGTAAGCTAGACCATAAATTCATCATACCTCATTGACACCATTGTAATTGCCAATCATCCCATATCCTTAACTTACAGTGCGTGTGAGGTGGTTTGTACTTTTTTCCTCTGAAGGTTCATTTCCAGTTATTTTCCTTCCTTTATCCCAAGTTTACTGTGCACATAGTCACTTATCATTGAGGAGCTATGTGGGCATGCTCACACTCTAGGTGACCTCATGGAAACTTGTTCAGGTAACTCCTAGCCCAGCAGGACTGGGCTCCATTTGCAAAACAGAGTAAAGATCCAGATAAATCTAAGAAAACTGAACTTTATATAGTCTTTGTTATAACCATTGTTTAACCATCCTACTTGGAAAACAGTTGAAGCATTAAAAAACTGGAGGGGGTGAACGAGAAACAATACAACAATCTGTTTCTATCATAAAACATAAATGTGCTTTGGGCGAATTCCATTCAGACTATACAGATATTTTCAAGGAATTTAGGGCATAAAATCCCATTGAGTCTCCTTGAGGGAATTAAAATCAATGGAAATTAGGCACCCTCATACTTTAGAAGATCTGTACTTAATTCTTTTTAGATCTTTTAGAAGATCCAAGTCTTAATTATTTATTTTCTGGGCAAATAGCATTTTTGGCATGACCTTCTCCATACTCTATAAACATCAACTGATAAAATGTAAGAAAAAGATGATGAAGAGAACTGAAAACCAAAATAATTTCTTCTGGAAATTTTGATTTTATTTTTCCCACTGAAATGAAAAGGTGTCTCCAAGAACACTGTAAAGTTCCTTGCTCTTTTATAGACCTGTTGCTTAATGTTATCTTCTGCTGTCTTATTCTTTCTGTAGAATCAGCACTAAAAGTCAAATTTTCAATATGAAACACTAATGAAAAAAGCCTTTATCTTTTACATTACTGATAATAAGCATCCTCACATGGGAGAATATTACGGAAGAAAATAAAATGTCTGTAAAAGGTTACAAATATCCTTGCATACCACAGGCAAAGACACCCTAAACAAATTTTATCCACCAAGGGCTAAATTTGTCACTGATTTGGTACACCATTGGCAAATTTTTGCCAATACTATTGAACAATGATGACCCTTCCTTTTTTTCATGCTGTGTAGCATAATGCAATTCAAATAACTTTCATCAAAATTTTAATATAAATTATAATACAATAATTTATATAATTAAATACTATAATTCTAGATCTAGGGAATGCAGTTGGAAGAGAAACTCAGGGAGAAATGATGCAGAAAATGTGTTTTCAGCAGAGATTTTAAACAAAATAGGAAGGTGATAAAGGGAGAAAAATAAAAAGCAAAGTCACGTCAGGAACAGGACTTCTCACAGGCAGTGGTAAAATTGTGCAAAGAAGAAAGAGGAGGCCAGTGCCAACTAAACCAGATAGAAAAAAAAAAAAGAAAACAACTTATTCAGCCTGTCGATGGAAGACACATGCACATATGAGCATTTCGGCAACGGGTCAGGGTGGCGGCAGTGGTGTGGGTCACACGCGTGGGTAGGAGAGGAACAGTGAAGATGCAGGCTGTGAACCAGCAGAACATCTGGGCTCTGAAGAGCAAAAAGGATCGCATGAAGAACTAAGTTAAAGCTGATGCTTCCCATGCGATAGACCCATACAAAGCCAGGCAGAAGAAAACTCCTGTCCTAGGGCTTTGTTGCTCTTGTCATATGAGTCTTACCTGTTCTTAACATCCCTCAGTGTTCCCACAGCCTCCCCAGGCAAGGGGAGGCTCTATGTATCTATCCTTACTATTTGCAGCTTGTTTTTTCCAGCATTTCACTTGGAATTCTCATCTTAAGCTCATTACCTCTTGTCTATCCCCACAAACACGATTTAATCCGCTTGTCTTTGCATTTACCTTTTATACCCGTAAAGACCTTTTGTCTCCTAAGTCTTCTCTACAGATTAAGCAACAACACTGCATTCAATCTTTTCTTGTAAATCACATTTTTCAGTCCTCTGAGTAGTCTTGCTGCATTCAGTCCAATGACTCCACATCTTTCTTGGAAGTCCAGTACCGGACAAAATATTCCATCAGAAGACTTTATGATGCTGAAGAAGTAAAAGCTCAGTGTTTCATAGCTCTAATTATTATTATTAGTCTATTTGCTTATTATGAAATGATTATACACAAAATAATAGATTACTTCTTAAAAAAGAGAAAAAATCTAATTTTGGATGCGAAAAAAGGTTGACTAACAATTATTATTATTGAAACTATACACGTAAGTGAAAAAGAAAATCTAGCCAATGTTTATCACAGTAAGATTTAACTATTCAACCAATTTCAGAAAATGAGGATCATTTCTGTTCAATGTCCATGCCAAGGGAAGCCATGTGGAAAATGAAAAGTCTACCATGAGGATAATGCAAAGCCTAGCAGAATCCCAAAAGCTGTGGTAAGGATGGGGGCCAGGCAACCATGAACTCCCCAGTCTCTGTTTTTTGACTACCTATGCCAAAAGATACTCACAGAGCACCCACAAAGCGGAGGGACTCCTTTCCCAGCAGAACATTCACGCAGAGGCAGAAGTGCCTTTTCTACCCTCAGGGAAAAAAGCTCATCCCAAAGCACCTAAAATAAGTGGATACAAAAAGTGGAATTGTCAGCTGTCTGAATCAAGAACACTAAATATCATCCACCTTATGCTATCGGAGTCTAGTTGGTCTAGGCTGAGCTAGACTCTTTGCAGACCACATTCCCATTGGCAGTTGAAGAGCATCTTCTGGTTTAGACTTACCTGAAACTGCTCCACAATGGAAACCAAAGCATGGTGAGTGAGCACAGTGAAGAGATTTCCTTGGAAAACTGTGGCACTGTTGATCTGACCTAAAATGCAGGTGCGGGTACTAATGTAGGTGTGGGGTGTAGGTGTAGGCACCCTCTGTGTTCAACTCATCTGATCATTAGAATTGGCTCGTGACCATTAGCTTTGGACTTTCCTGAGTGACTTGGTATTAGAGAACAGACATTCTGATTCCTCTGAACCAAACAGAACCCAGAAATTGGCGATCCTTACAGATGAGCAAGACACTGTCCATAAAGAAGTAAAGGCCATGAATTTGTGTCCAGAAAGAGACATAAATTCTTTCCATTATGGGCCTCCATTCCCTATTCATTTGTAGTCAATTAAAAAGCAATTATAACTAGAAGGCAGAGAGCAAGGATTTATGCTTAGCTTTTCTTCAGAGAGGAAAGGCCCAGACATGTAACTCTGATCTTTTTAGCCTCCTTGTGTGCACTTATAAATCCTGAAGTGCCTGCCAAAGGTTTCCAAACCACAATCTTATCTGCTAAAATCGAAGACCTTGTCTTCGAAATTGCATGGATTTTTTGGGACCTGTCTAGCACCCATGACTAGCAAAACAACCTTCTGTGGTTTATGGTTATGAATCATCCTTGAACAAAACTAGATTAGTGATTAAAATTTATTTATTCCAGAAAAAAATACTCTATGCCTGCTGGAAAGCCCTAAGAAGTGAAACAAGATGATCGTTGTCAGTGTAAAATTTCAATTGAATTTAAATGTCAAAATCTTCAGAGATCTCTCTCCCTCTGAAAAGATCTCTTGGTTAAAAAACTTCATGATCTGCTCCAAGAACATACAATCTAATTTACCTTTCCACAGTGAGGAACCTTTTGCAGAACAGTCTCCTACCCACTAGATTAGAGGGCACTCAGCCTTCACTCTTTAGCTGTCCATGGGACAACAGAAAAGGTGAAGGAATGGGTCAGAAGGTAGGCGAGTGAGAGCAGCCTAGGATGTGGGGATATCAGTTAAGGATTCCAGACCTTTGTCTAGGGACTGGCACTGTTTTAAGAACTTCTGAACATAAAGAAGCCTGCAGTAGAAGACACCAAAAAGCAAGGCTCACCTTTCCTGACAGTGAACTATAAAACCACACTGTATAGTCCGTACAAGGCAGTGACACCGCAACGTTAAGGTCCATTTCTTCGGAAAAGGAACGATGAGCATGAGCAGAGCTCCTTTGAAGAAAAGCTATAGGCAGTTGCTCAAATAGGAAAACTTGAATCCAGCAGTCTCCATCCATATCAGCTCCAATTTCATCACGCGAGAGAGGGGAAGCTTACACACCCGCATTACTTGATGAGCTTTAGGTAGTAGCTCCTCGTGCAAATAGGAGCTGCCCTCTCTGGAACATCCAAGCCTGCCCAGGATATCTGCAGGGAGACTAATTCTCGCTTTCACATCCCCAGACAGGGACTAGTCATCTAGCAGTCAGGGACTAGCGTGTAACCATCCAACTCCTTTTTTTGTTCTAAGACTTCCATGTCTGCTGTTCTGATCGCTCTTCCCAGGCTGCATAATCACTGCAAGGCTAACAGGATTAGAAAGAAGCAAAAAATTGAGTCATTAAAGTACATGAAAATAGCTTGGATTACAAATGCAGTGCATGCAGGTTAGATAAATTTTATGTAGTCTCTTAGCAAATCAGAACAGGCTGCCTTTTAAACTTTTCTTTATGGCTAAAAGCAGTAAGGACCCCATCCCCACCCTCTGCTCAGGACTGCCACTGACGGTTGTGTGAGATCTAGGTCTGGTGTTCCTGTAAGAGCATCCCCGGTGTCCTAAAGCAGAGAGACAAAGACTGGGATTTGCTTTTAAAATGATAGCACATTAAATCAGAAAAAGAGAGCAGTACATATTCTGCCCTTACCGAAATCATAACATTTAATTTTCAAAAAAGTACAGGACTTCTCTATGCTTCCCAAACTAGTAAAAACTTTGTTAATTCTCTTTTAACTTAAAATAGCAAAGCCAATAAACCAATATTTTTATTTTAAAAAGTTTACTCTCCAGCTGAGCGTTTGAGTGCCAAGTTCCATCCAGAATCACACTTTCACAGCCAAATTAGAAACTATAAACTTAGAAACCAGTGTTTTATGATAGGATCCTTTGCCAGGCACTTCACTAGAGCTTGGGCTACCAGCTGCTCTAATAATAAGTGAATGTTATTGAAAAATAATAATACCGAGCATTTGGAAGCACTCCGTAAAAGCAAATGAATGACTTTAGCGTATTATGCACAATAAAGAGCTCATGGGGTAAAACTCCCTGTCTCGCTACAGGTGTACTCGACTTCGCAGGAGGGAAAAGACTTAGAAGCCCTCACAAATCTGCCAAACTCCACCCAAGCAGAAAAGTTAGCCTGCTAACTAGTCAGCGTGTTTAAGATACCAGCGTGCCCGGCAACTTTGGACAGATGAAAAGTGATGTGGAACCGGTGGCTGATGACCCTACACAAAGGAAAATGTCAGCTTCCAAAGTCAGCGTATGGAAACGCCGAAGTGCGCAAAGCAAGCCGTGAAAAAGCGATGTGGCTCCTGTAGACCCCGGGGAGCGATGGGGCTGCCGAGCCCCTGAGTCAGCTCGGGGAGGTGGCGATGGCCGCCAGGCTAGCCACCGCCCTGCGCCCAGTTCTTATCTCCTTCACTCGCCACCTGATTATTAGGGTTCAATAAAAATTAGGGGGAAAGGAGCTTGCTTCCTCGAAACTCACTTTAAACTCGGCTTTAGAAATACGAGCAGCGTCTTAAAGCTGCGTGCACCAGAAACGAGGTGGGGTTTGGTCAGAATAAGAGGAACTGGACAGTATTTGGAGTAGGTCGTGATTGCGTACAGCAGATGTAAGCAACCCGGCAGAATTAATATACGGGTATCGAGAAGATAGTCTAAACCCCCTTTGTAACATTTTTAAAAGTACTTTGATCTCCCTTGGTGGAATACAGCACTACGTGCTGGAAATTCTTGTTTAGAGTCCGTGTGATAATGCTTCTGCTGGGTTCCCCCCCCCCGCGCCCCCTCCGATAGCAGAAGGAAAGATTGCGCCCTTGAATTTGCATGCGTCAGGAATTGACAGGTCAAAGGCAAGTAAATCACATTATACACGATTGTATTGTTATTGTATCGCTAACAACACGGTATCAGAACAATTAGCACACTCGCACAACTACGGGGAGATCACAGTAGTGGTTTAACAAAAACCCAGATAAGTAACTAAACTGCGATAAAGCCTTCACTTTTTGTGTTTGGGGATTTGAAGGCTCTCCGAGAGACTGTGTGTGTGTGTGTGTGTGTGTGTGTGTGTGCGCTGTGCCGGCAGCCGCTCCGCGCCGCACCGCGGCTGCGGATCTCCCCCCGGGGAGAACAGCCTCCACCCCCCCTGACGTGGCTGCCTCAGAGCGGGGGGAGACCTGGGACCCTCCGGTGGCTCCTAAGCCGAGTCCAACCTTGCTCCAAGCGGAACTGGTAAGAGTTTCCATCACGTTGTGCAAACTCTGTGGAAAGCAGGTTACCAGGGAGAGGCAGACCTCCTTTAACTGCAAGCATCGCTGAAATAACCGTGTGTGTGTGTTTTAGTAGCCAGTGGTTACCGCAAGCTATGGGGAGGGGGGGGGAAGCACTTTGGAATTGAGACCTTGGACTATAGTATTTCATTTGCAACTAGAAAAACATACTTGAGCCAGTATTGAGCCATTTATAGATTTCAGACTGTGAAAGATTCGTGTACATTAATTTATGACTAATAAATTCTATTACCGTTTTCACTATTTGGAGGACTGAATGTAATCAGAAACATGCGCAGGTGAAGTCATGGGTTTGCAAATGACGACATTTTTGGAAGACAGCAGTCCATGAGTTGAGACATCTTCTCTACTGGAAGTTATGCAAGTGCTTCTTTTTAAGACCAGTTCGCCTGTATGCGACTCTGTGGGGACCTGCCAGTTGGTGGTTCTGCTGTCCTCGGAGAACTGCAGGGCAAATGGTGACCACTCATCCTAGGAACCTCCCTGGAGCCTGTGCCGACATCCGTGGCCGTGGCTTAGCTGCCCGGTCTGCCTGCACCGTGCTCTGCCATCGGCGTGCGTGCAGACCCGGAGCCCCAGCCCAGCGGGTTCAGGCAGCAGCAGCAACACCCACGGACTGGCCCACGGGCAGAGGGTTCGTGGCGGGGGTATTCATCTGTGCAGGAACTGCCAGCCGGGGGCTTACCCATGTGCCTGCCTTGAGTACATCCCCAGAGTGCTTCACGCGGCTTTGTCGCGACACCGGACCGTGGCGGTCCCCTCTACACCGCGCCTTGCGCGGTACCGAGGGGTGCAAGGCACAAATGAGGGGAGTGAGGACGGGATGGAAGGAGCGTGGCTGGCATGAAGAGCGGAGAAAGAGCCTCGCTGGAGCCGAGCCCACTCGGAGGCTGAGCCCTCCCTCCCCGCGCCCCGGGGGCGTTGGCGGGAGCGGGGCCGGGTGCCTCCGGGAGCCGAGGGTGCCTTGACGGTGACAACAGAAAGTCGCCGCTGCTTCTTCCCCCACCCTGAGCTCCCTCTAGTAGATGTTATTGGTTCTCACCCTGCTTATGGCGGCGGCTGGAGATGCATAAACCGCGCTCTCGCCTTCCCCTAAACTGAGTAAGTCCGGTCGCTTTCCCGCTGGCACCCACCATGCGAGGGGAAGTCTATCACGCCGGCACCTGATCTGTGCGGAGAGAGCCAGGGGATTAGTCCTCGCCTCTTAGAAGTCAAACACAATAACCTTACATTTGAAATCGCTTCCCTGATCAATCGAGAGGCTTTTACGCAGTTGAAAATACTGGCTGCACTTCTCAGAGCGGGGAATTGCTGGCCGATGGGCTGATAACCTGACCTCCAGGGCAGAGGTACCTGCATCGGGTTGAGCCCTTCTTGGTAGGGCTCCCACCTTCGAGAAATAACATTTCCCCGCTAAACCTAAACGCCAGCGAATGCCGGCAGATATCTTAATCTCCCCACTTTTGACAACCGATGGGAACTCCTTTTTTTTTTTTTTTCCACGGCTAAATGGATTGTAGGAGGTCAAACGTTGGTGAGGTGGCTTTGGAGAGTGAGAGAATTACTTTTAAGTAGTAGTAAATGGGTGATAAAACACGAAGCGGTTTGTGGAGGAGGAGCTGCTCGGTATTTTACAGAGCACTCCGGCCGGGACAGGCTGCCACCCCACTCGTGCATCGCCCCCGGGAACCGGGAATCTCCCCCCCGCTCCGAGAGCTTAAAAGCCGTCGGGCGGTGGAGCGGTCCCGGGCAGAGCCCAGCCTGCTGCTGCCAGCACGGGAAAGAGTTAATGGTTTATTGGAGTCGGTACCGCCACATACCACAGGGGTAAGTCAAAGCCGACCCGCCGAACTACAAACAAGGCGAGCAAGTTCACCCTGACTGACAGGCAGCCGGTGAGAGGAACACAGCCGGACAGCTCGGGCTGCGGGGGCCGTGAAGCGGCCGAGGAAACACGCGTGGATTTTCTCGGGGCGCCACTGGATGCACGCCGCTGCCCGCGCCGGGGGCGAGGGGATGCTCCCCGAGGCAGCGGACTCTGCCCCTCACCGGCCCTCCGCAGGGATAACCCCGAAACACACACAAACACTCCGCTGGCACCGGACGAGCGCACCCTCCCCCCACACCCCGCGGTCCCGGGCAGCGCGCGGGGCCAGCGCCGGGCACCGGCGGGACGGTGAGCAACGCGCATGCGCTGCACCCGACCCCGCCCCTCCCTGGCTTGCCGGGCAGTGAAGGGGGCGGGGAAAGCGGCGGACCCCGCCCCCCACCCGGCGCGGCGGCCCCGCCCCTTGCCAGCCCGCCCTGCCCGCGGCGCGCGGCGCGGGCAGGCCGCATGCAAACATATAGGGCGGCGCGCGGCGCGGAGGCATGCAGAGCGCGCGCGTTACCTGCCGCCGCGCCGACGGGGCGAGAGGAGGGGGCGACTGCGCCGGCTGCAAACCCCACCGCGGACTTTATAACTGACGGGTCGGCTGCCCGCCGCGCGCGGGCCGCTGAGTATTTTAATTAGGACCCCCCCACACCCGCCTCCTCCTCTGCCACCGCCTCCTCCTCCCTCCGCCCCCTGCCGCTCTCGCCCGCCCCGCCGCCCCTCCGAGTCGGCGGCCAAGAAAACCCAGAGAGACCTGGCGGCTGCCGGAGAAGGGGGAGCGGCGCGGCAGGCGGAGCGCCCCGCAGCCCGCCCGAAACTTACCGAAGTTTGTCCGCCGGCGGGAACCAGGAGGCCGCGGCGCCCGGCGGCCGCTTGCGCTCGGCGGCCGGCGAGTATGTGCGAGGAGCGGAGGGCTCGCCGCGCCCCCGCGGGCGGAGCGGGGCGGCTGTGAGCGGGGCGGCCCGCGCCCCCGGGGCCTCCCCGCAGCGCCTGAGCCGCCGCGGACCCCGTCCCGCCCGGTCCCGCACCGCGCCGCGGCCGACTGCACCCCGAGCTCGGCGGGCGGCGATGGCTCCGGGCGGGCTCTGACCGCCGCCCCGTCCGGGGCTCGCCGCCGCACCGGAGACCGCCGAGGAGCATTGCGCCCGCAGCGAAGCGAGGACCCGCTGCCCCGCGCCGGTCGCCGGTCGCCTGCCGCCGGCTCCCGTCCTCGCCGTCGAGACTTCTCTGCGGTCCCGCCTGGACTCCGGCCGCTGCCGCTCGCCCCGAGGAAGAGCCCTGGCCCGGAGGACAGCGGCGCGGAGAGAGGCTCCGCGGCCCAGGCGGGGAGCGGTGGCCGTCCCGCCCGCGCCGCCCGCCAGAGCGCCCTGACGGGGAGGCGCCGCCGTCGCCGCTCAGCAGCGCTCCGCTCCCGGAGCGGGGCCGCCGAGGGCCGCCGCCCCGCACCCGCCGGAGCCGGTGCCGCCGCGCCGGGGCACCCGCCGAGATTGCTTTTGGAGGAGCGGAGCGCGGTGGGGACGCGGAGGAGGAGGCGGGAGAGGCGCCCGGGGGAGGCGGCCGCCAGCGCGGGGCGGGCGGCGGCTCGCCGGGGCGGCGGGGGGACACCATGTCCAAGCCGGTGGATCACGTCAAGAGGCCGATGAACGCCTTCATGGTGTGGTCACGGGCGCAGCGGCGGAAGATGGCCCAGGAGAACCCCAAGATGCACAACTCGGAGATCAGCAAGCGCCTGGGCGCCGAGTGGAAGCTGCTGACCGAGTCGGAGAAGCGGCCCTTCATCGACGAGGCCAAGCGGCTGCGGGCCATGCACATGAAGGAGCACCCCGACTACAAGTACCGGCCCCGGCGGAAGCCCAAGACGCTGCTCAAGAAGGACAAGTTCGCCTTCCCCGTGCCCTACGGGCTGGGCGGCGTGGCGGACCACGAGCACCCGCACGGGCTGAAGGCGGGCGGGCTGCACGGCGGCGCGGCCGGCGGGCTGGTGCCCGAGTCGCTGCTAGCCAACCCCGAGAAGGCGGCGGCCGCCGCCGCCGCTGCCGCCGCCCGCGTCTTCTTCCCCCAGTCGGCCGCCGCCGCTGCCGCCGCTGCCGCTGCTGCCGCCGCCAGCAGCCCCTACTCACTGCTGGACCTGGGCTCCAAAATGGCCGAGATCTCCTCCTCCTCCTCTTCCTCGGGCTCGGGGCTGCCCTACGCCTCTTCGCTGGGCTACCCCGGCGCCGGCGGGGCGGGCGCCTTCCACGGGGCCGCCGCAGCCGCCGCCGCCGCCGCGGCCGCCGCCGGGGGGCACACGCACTCGCACCCGTCGCCCGGTAACCCGGGCTACATGATCCCCTGCAACTGCAGCGCCTGGCCCGGCCCGGGGCTGCAGCCGCCGCTGGCCTACATTCTGCTGCCGGGCATGGGCAAGCCCCAGCTGGACCCTTACCCCGCAGCCTACGCCGCGGCGCTATGACCCGCGGCCGGAGGATGCCCGCCCAGAGCCCCGGCGCCTGCCTGGATGGGTGCCGGTGCATACATGAGGCCGGGGAGGGGGGCGAGCTGGGGCCGGGGCGGGCGGCGGCGGGGAGCGCCGGGGCCACCGACGACCTGTTGCGCGTCCCCGCCCGCCGCCCCGCGTAGAGCTTGTGTGTGTTGCATGCGGTCTTTGCAGATAGCCGAGCTGAAAAAGAAGAGAAAAAAGAAAAAAAAGAAGAAAAAAAGAAAATAACCGACCCGCCCTGCCCCCGAAAGTGCTTATTCGGGACAGACACGGGGAGCTCCGTCCCTCCGTCGGCTCCTCCTCGCCGCGCTGCTCTGTCTGGGGCCGCTGGCTTCCCCCCGCTCCGCTCCCCACGCCCCGCGCCGTGCGGGACTCGGAACCAAGTCCCGCCGCAGCGCGGCCGCCGCCGGCACGGGAGGCGGGAGAAGGCGGGAGGAGAGGCCCGGGCAGGGCAGGGCAGGGCGAGGTGTGACCCCGGTAAAGGAGTGGGCGGCTGTGTGCGTGGTTCGTAGCCCCCCGTGGGCGAGGGGGAGCAGTATCCATGCAAAGAAAGAGGCGGCGGTGTGGGATGCCGCCCGTCCCCCTCCGCGCCCGGTCCCGCATGAGTTCCTGCCGTCCGCTGCTACGGGACGCTGACAGGCGCGGGTCGTGATTTCCACGAGAGGAAAGACGCGTGACTCTCGGTCCCCGTGTCCATCCCCCCCTCCCCTCCAATCATTAAGTCTCACCCTCAGACTGTAAATTTGTATATCTCTGTGGAAACGTTAGGTCTCGGATTGAAAACTCTTGTTACTTAACTTCGCCCACGGCCGATTCAGTTTTAACCTGAAAAAAAAAAAAAAAGAAAAAGAAAAGGAATGCCTTTCAAAGGGAATAAAAATATTGCGGGACCGCTCGGGGTTCGCAATATTATCTAAGGTTAAATCAGACTTTTTTGTCTGAGTGATAATTATCTATTTATTATTTAGCTGAACTGAAACAGAGCTTTGCTTTGACAGAGGAGTATTCTCATTTAAAAGAAAATCCGTCTCCCCCGCCAACATGAAGTGTTTCACATGTGTTTTGGAGTACCCTACCTGTTTAGCTTATTTTAGAGCGACTGCAATTCAATTGCAAATGGCGATTAAAAAAAAAAAAGCAACAACAAATTTTAGAGAAAAAAAAATCCTTCATCAGTTTAGAGTTCTTTTTTGGTTTACTTTTGTAATGTGTATATTTTGACTAATGTTTGTGAATGAAGCTGGCTAACATGTATTTAGTTTCATTTTGGCTTTATGTAATATAAAGTAAAAAAAAAAAGATTAAGTATCGGTTTTAACATTTACGTGTAAATGGTTTTCTTGTGTGATCTTCTAATTTAAAGTTAGACGTCTAAACTATATCTGTAAATTAGATTCCGACTACCACTCTGTTCATTTTTGAACAAAGAGTTTAAATAAAGCCTGA